>NW_026591086.1:33289374-33355549 GCF_907164565.1 Psammomys obesus
GAGCTCCTATCCTTTCCATATCATACTAACTTCCCTTCTTTCATATGATTCCCTGCACTCTGCCGAGGGTTTGGTTATGAGTCTTAGTGTCTGCTTTGAAACACTGCTAGGTAGAGTCTTTCAGATGCCTTTTGTGATAGACTCCTGTCATAAGTTCAATGCACATCCCATTTGTCTTTCTAAATGAGGATTAATCACCTTCGCCTGTGTCCACTTTCTTGATTATCTTCTTTAGGTGTGTAGATTTCATTATGTTTATCATGTCTTGTAGGTCTATATAAGCGAGTATATACCAAGTTTGTCTTTCTCCTTCTGGGATACTTCACTCAGAATGATCTTTTCTAGATCCCACCACTTGCCTGCAAATTTCATGATTTCCTCCTTTTTGATTGCTGAGTAGTATTCCATTGTGTAAAAATACCACAATTTCTGTATCCATTCCTCCGTTGATGGACATCTGGGTTGTTTCCAAGTTCTGGCTATTACAAATAAAGCTGCTACGAACATGGTTGAACAAATGTCCTTGTTGTGTACTTGAGCAAATTTTGGGTATATACCTAGGAGTGGTATAGCTGGGTCTTGAGGTAGCACTACTCCTAGTTGTCTGAGAAAGCGCCAGATTGACTTCCAGAGTGGTTGAACCAGTTTACATTCCCACCAGCAATGGAGGAGGGTTCCCTTTTCTCCACAACCTCTCCAGCATGTGCTATCACTTGAGTTTTTCATCTTGGCCATTCTGATGGGTGTAAGGTGAAATCTCAGGGTCGTTTTGATTTGCATTTCCCTAATGGCTAATGAGGTTGAGCATTTCTTTAAGTGTTTCTCTGCCATTCGATGTTCCTCTTTTGAGAATTCTCTGTTTAGCTCTGTTCCCCATTTTTTAAGTGGATTACTTGGTTTGTTGCTTTTCTGCTTCTTTAGTTCTTTATATATACTTGATATTAGCCCTCTGTCAGATAAAGGGTTGGTGAAGATTCTTTCCCAATCTGTAGGCTGTCTATTTGTTTTGATGACAGTGTCTTTTGCTTTACAGAAGCTTTTCAGTTTCATGAGGTCCCATTTATTGATTGTTGCTCTTAGAGCCTGTGCTGTTGGTGTTCTGTTCAGGAAGTTGTCTCCTGTGCCAATGAGTTCTAGGCTGTTTCCCACTTTTTTTTCCAGCTGATTTAGAGTATCTGGTTTTATGTTGAGGTCCTTGATCCACTTGGACTTTAGTTTTGTGCAGGGTGATAAATATGGGTCTATTTTCATTTTTCTGCATGTAGACATCCAGTTGGTCCAGCACCATTTGTTGAAGATGCTGTCTTTTTTCCATTGAATGGATTTGGCTTCTTTGTCAAATATTGAGTATTCATAGGTGTGTGGGTTTATTTCTGGGTCTTCTATGCGATTCCATTGATCCTCCTTTCTGTTTCTATGCCAATACCATGCAGTTTTTATTACTGTTGCCCTGTAGTACAGCTTGAGATCGGGAATGGAGATACCTCCAGATGATCTGTTGTTGTACAGAATTGTTTTGGAGATTCTGGGTTTTTTGTTTCTCCATATGAAGCTGAGAATCTTTTTTTCAAGGTCTGTAAAGAATTGAGTTGGTATTTTGATGGGAATTGCATTGAATCTGTAAATTGCTTTTGGCAGGATGGCCATTTTCACAATGTTAATCCTACCAATCCATGAGCACGGGAGATCTTTCCATCTTCTGAGATCTTCTTCAATTTCTTTCTTCAAAGACTTGAAGTTTTTCTCAAACAGGTCTTTCACTTGCTTGGTTAGAGTCACACCAAGGTACTTTATGTTATTAGTGGCTATTGTGAAGGGTGTTGTTTCCCTAATTTCTTTCTCGGCCTTTTTGTCTTTGGTATACAAGAGGGCTTCTGATTTTTTTGAGTTGATTTTGTATCCTGCCACTTTGCTGAAGGTGTTTATCAGCTGAAGAAGTTCTCTGGTTGAATCTTTGGGTTCGCTCATGTATACTATCATATCATCTGCAAATAGTGACACTTTGACCTCTTCCTTTCCGATTTGTATCCCCTTGATCTCCTTTAGTTGTCTTATTGCTCTGGCTAGGACTTCAAGTACAATGTTAAAGAGATATGGAGAGAGTGGGCAGCCTTGTCTTGTCCCTGATTTCAGTGGGATTGCTTTAAGTTTCTCTCCATTGAGTTTGATGTTGGCTATAGGCTTGCTGTATATTGCCTTTACTATCTTTAGGTATGTGCCTTGTATCCCTGATCTCTCCAAGACTTTAAACATAAATGGGTGTTGGACTTTGTCAAATGCTTTTTCAGCATCTAAGGAGATGATCATGTGGTTTTTCTCCTTCAGTTTGTTTATGTGGTGGATTACATTGATGGATTTCCGTATGTTGAACCACCCTTGCATTCCTGGGATGAAGCCTACTTGATCATGGTGGATGATATCTTTGATGTGTTCTTGGATTCGGTTTGCAAGTATTTTATTGAGTATTTTTGCATCAATGTTCATAAGAGAGATAGGTCTGAAGTTCTCTTTTTTGGTTGGATCTTTGTGTGGTTTAGGTATCAAAGTGACTGTGGCTTCATAGAATGAGTTTGGTAGTGTTCCTTCTGTTTCTATTTTATGGAATAGTTTGTGGAGAATTGGTGTTAGTACTTCTTTGAAGGTCTTGTAGAATTCTGCGCTGAAGCCATCTGGTCCAGGGCTTTTTTTGGAGGGGAGACTGTTAATGACTGCTTCTATTTCGTTGGGAGATATAGGACTATTCAGTCTTTCTACCTGATCTTGACTTAATTTTGGTAGATGGAATCTGTCAAGAAAGTTATCCATTTCATTTAGATTTTCAAATTTTGTGCCATATAGGCTTTTGTAGTATGACCTAATAATCGTTTGGATTTCCTCAGTGTCTGTAGTTATGTCCCCATTTTCCTGTCTGATTTTGCTGATTTGTATGGTTTCTCTCTGCTTTTTAGTTAGTTTGGCTAAGGGTTTGTCTATCTTGTTGATTTTCTCAAAGAACCAGCTTTTTGTTTCATTGATTCTTTGGATAATTTTATTTGTTTCTAATTGATTGATTTCTGCCCTTAGTTTGATTATTTCCAGCCGTCTGCTCCTCTTGGGTGTATCTGCTTCTTTTTTTTCTAGGTTTTTCAGTTGGGCCATTAAGTTGTTTGTATGTGATGTTACGGATTTCTTCTTGTAGGCACTTAGTGCTATAAATTTTCCTCTGAGCACTGCTTTCAATGTGTCCTATAAATTTGGGTATGTTTTGCCTTCATTTTCATTGAATTCTAGAAAGTCTTTAATTTCTTTCTTTATTTCTTCCTTGACCCAGCTGTCATTGAGTAGTAAGTTGTTCAGTTTCCATGTGCGTGTCGGCTTTTTGTTGTTTCTGTTGTTGTTGATGTCCAGCTTTAGTCCATGGTGGTCAGATAGTATACAAGGGATTATTTCAATCCTTTTGTATCTGTTGAGGCTTGCTTTGTGACCAACTATATGGTCTATTTTGGAGAAGGTTCCATGTGGGGCTGAAAAGAAGGTGTACTCTTTTGAGTTTGGGTGAAAAGATCGTAGATGTCTATTAGGTCCATTTGATTTAGGGATTCTGTGAGTGCTTTTATTTCCATCTTTGGTGTCTGTCTAGTTGATCTGTCCCTTGATGAGAGCGGGGTGTTGAAGTCTCCCATTATTAAGGTATTAGGATCAATGTATGATTTAAGCTTTAATAATGTTTCATTTACGAATGTCGGTGCTCTTGTATTTGGGGCATAGATATTCAAGATTGTGATGTCCTCTTGGTGGATTTTTCCTTTGATGAGAATATAGTGGCCCTCCTTATCTTTTTTGATTAACTTTGGATGAAAGTCTATTTTATTAGATATTAGGATGCCTACTCCAGCTTGTTTTCTGGAACCATTTGCTTGAAAAACATTTTTCTAGCTCTTTACTCTGAGGTGGTATTTATCTTTGTTGCATAGGTGTGTTTCTTGGATGCAACAGAATGGTGGATCCTGTTTCCGCAGCCATTCTGTTAGCCTGTGTCTTTTTATTCGTGAGTTGAGTCCATTGATATTGATAGATAGTAGTGACCAATGCATGTTAGTTCCTTTTGTAATGGAGTCGGTGATCTTACCCTGTTTCATTGCTTGTTTTCCTTTCATTTTTGTTGGGATATTATCTGTATGCTCTGTTTTCTTGGGTGAAGTTGTTTTCGTTGGATTGGAGTTTTCCTTCTAGTATCTTCTGTAGGGTTGGTTTGCTGTGTAGATATTGCGTAAATTTAGTTTTGTCATGGAATATTTTTTTTTTCTCGATCTATGTTGATTGAAAGCTTTGCAGTTTATAGTAGTCTGGGTTGACATTTGTGATCTCTTAGAGTCTCCATGATACTTGCCCAGGCCCTTCTGGCTTTCATAGTTTTTGATGAGAAGTCCGGTGTGATTCTGATAGGTCTACCTTCATATGTTACTTGGCCTTTTTCCCTGGCTGCTTTTAATATCTTTTCTTTGTTCTGTAGATTTAGTGTTTTGACTATGATGTGACGTGATGTGTTTCTTTTCTGGTCTAGTCTATTTGGTGTTCTGTAGGCCTCTTGTATATTTATGGACATCTCTTTCTTTAAGTTGGGAAAATTTTCTTCTATGATTTTTTTGAAAATATTTTCTGGACCTTGGAGCCTGGAGTCTTCTTTTTCATCAATTCCTATTATTCTTAGATTTTGTCTTTTCATAGCATCCTTGATTTCTTGGATATTTTGTGTTTAAATGTATTTAAATAGAAATTTGTTCACAGTTAACAAACCACATTGTAGCGCATGTTCCAGGAGTAATATACAAAATGGACACCAGATGGCAGAAGAGGAGTGCAAATGTTTTACTGTGAGCCCTGCCAGAAAAGCTTTTTCTAAAGCATATTAAAGTAATGTAAGTAAAATAAGTTTGTTTGTTTTTGTTTGTTTTTTGGAGGGGCTGTGGAGAGATGAAAATTAAAAAAAAAAACTCTATTTTGGAAACTTTATTTTTAAGATTTTTTTTTGTTTTGTTTTTTTTTTTTTTTTTTTTGTTCAGGACCGAAATAAATACTTGTTTTGTGTCAACGGCTCTGGAAACTACTTACATTTTTAAAGAATAATTTAAATCAAACTAATTAATAAAACTTAATGTTTTAAATTAAAGCCTAAATGAAAACAAAACACTTCTTTTATTTAAAATTATCTCTGGAATTATACAAATAGTGAAAATTTACCTGAACACACAAGAGTGAACCATTATGACAATATATTCAGGTAAGTTTTAAAATTGTTCATTTCAAATACAAAATATAAACATGACCACATAAGAAGTGCTTAATTCATTACAGTCTAATAAGTATCATAGTCAAGTACACATCATTTCAAAGAATGTGAGTACATAAGCTGGAAAAATTGGAAAGACTTTACCTCTAGCTCCCAAAAGAACTCAGTCTTAACTGTCTATTTCAGATTTATGGGGTGCATATTTGTGACATAAGAAGTTGGTACCCTGCAAAGCAAAGAAGCTGGTGGTAGCTTGTTACAGTAGCATTGGAAACAGCTGTCTTACAGAGACCTCCAGCTACAAAAGATTCATTTGTGGCTCTTTTCCTCCATGACCTGGTAGTGCAGTTAGGAAGCAAATGCTAGACCTTGGGAAAGGCATGAACTATCTGTGAAATTTTAGACCTGGATAAGCAACACACATTTTTCTTTAGCGTTTAGTTCACTTTTCTTTTCTAAACGAGTTTTGCTAAAAGGACATTGAACGATTTTTTATTATTATTCATCAAGAATTTAATTATAGATACTGCAAATGAAGCGCTTCTGTCTTCCTAAGAAAGTTACATCTTGTCCCAATAGGACTAACTTTTCTCCAACTGTTCCTAAAAATACACTGGGTTTCTCATACTTGATGAAATTTGAAAACAAATTACAAAAAGTATGAGGCATTTAATGCGTATAACTGTTTTTAATAATTTATTAAAATAATAATTTTACTTGTCCATCAAGAGATGAATGATAGACAAACTAATTTGTAAATACAATGCTACATGATTTGGTCATGAAAGGATAAATCCTGCCCTTGATGGCAATATGTTCAGTTGTGGATGCTGTTTTATTAAGTGAAACACTATTTCTCAAATCTAAAGGAAAAGTAAGTTAAACATCAGGAGAAAAACGGAGGGCCTAATGCATTACATTAAGTGCAGTACCATGTTCTGAGAAAGAAAGAAAGAAGCGTTCCCCTTCATATATAATATAGACAATAATATAATAATTTTTTTATGTGCAGACTTCCTTTCTTTTATGGAAATTCTATTTTTATACACTATATTCTGATCCTGGTTTCCTCCCCAAACTCCTCCCACATCCTCCCAACCTCACAAGCCACCCTTTCTTTCTCTTTTTTATTAGAAAATAAACAGCCTAAAAGAAAAGAAACGAGCAAACCAGAATAAGTTAAAACAAATAAACAGCAAAAAAAAAAATGAGCTAAAGAAAAAAGTGAGATATACAAAAGCAGAGACTTGCAGATTTATTCAGACAGAAATGCCATCAAAACACAAAGCTGGAAGCCATAGTATATAAGCAAAAGACCTGGAAGGTTAAAATAAAGTCCATACAAATCATTAAGACAAAACAAAAACAAACAAACAAACAAACAAAAACCCTCTAAAATCTCCATGAGTTCATTTTCTGATGGCTATTCACATTAGGCATCAGCCTGCCTTTGAGTATGATTTTTATACACAGTGAGACTCCTTGAGAAAATGTAACTTTTCTTCTGTGAGTAGTTGTGGAGGGCCTTTGCTAGAGCAGAAGGGAAAGAAGATTCTATTATGATTGACCAAACATTCTTAAAGCACAGAAATTAATTCTGGTGTTTCACAATATTATATGATAGCTATAGTCCACAAAAATTTACTACATAATTCAAAACATTAGGAGTAGTGAGTATGTATCTCATCAACACTTTAAAATGATGAATGATAGTGATAAAATGCTAGTTGCTATGATATGATAATTATATGTGTATAATTTTCATTCTGCAATCATTAAACAGATACAGATACTTTGTATCCTTTAAAAATAATTGTCTCTGAAAAAGATTGCCCCCGAGTAAATAAAGTTAATTGATTACTATTTCCAAAGAAGAAGAAGAAAGAGAGAATCCTCATTTCCCACGATGAGGAAAAGTCAGATGGTCTGGAGAGGGTCAGAGGTGTCCTTGAGAAAGTGATAAACTATGATCAACCACAGGTATCAAGAATACAAATGGTCTCATTAATAATGTCAAAGTATCCAGATCAAAGAGATTGACTGCTCAGATCAATGGGAAGTTACTGAAAATTGTTAACCAGTTGAAGTGCTGCTAGGAATCTGCAGCTTAGAAGAGATTGCAGTAACTGAATTTTGGGAAATGTATTAATGAATCAGAGTGATTGATCAATGAATTTTTGTAAGCAAAAACCAAGTAACACAAATCTACTCTCTCGTTATAGTATAATTACTTATGAAACTCGTATGTGTGTGTGTGTGTGTGTGTGTGTGTGTGCATTTAACACAGTTTTTTTAAAGTTAATTTTGAGTGAAGGGATGTGGGTTATTTTTTGAGACTGGGATTAATGTTTCACAGGCTGTCCTGTGACTTGCTATGTAGGTGAGCATGACTCCTGATTTTTCTGCATTCGCCTCCCAGAAGACAAGCTTAATATTGGTTAGATATTTTAAAGTTAATGTATTCCAATTAAGACTCCTGTTTGTACTTCTTACTGATGATGGTTTTCTATTCCAAATCCTCATTTCGAATGTTAACGTTCATCTAGAGATATGTTATGTGATGCAAATGGAAAGTAGAATGTCAAACTTCCTTATTCAGCTTTATAGAAGAGAGAGAGAGAGAGAGAGAGAGAGAGAGAGAGAGAGAGAGAAACTGAAGGCCAATGGCACATGTTATATGAGAGTGATTCTATTTTTCTCATGAATTTTATTATTCATCTCTTTTCATGCTTCTGTAATTTCAAGGTATTATTTTTGAAGTATTATATACAAAGTTGTTATCCTTCACCTATTAATGAAGTAAAAATTTCTTGCTGTTTTACCCCAAAATGTTCCTACACAGTTAATGCATGAAATAGTCAAGTTTAAATATTTATCTAATTCCCCTGAGCATGATATGTTAACTGATATATATGTCTAGAATTGCTGAAAACTAATAATTTCATTTCAGAGTGTCAACTTCACCTCACTCGTATAGACATGATAATATAAAAAGGCATTCCCAATAAAGTGTGACAGATGCAACTCTAATGCAAATTTTAAATTGCTTTGAAAATTAAAATACAAGGGTTATCATTTAAGCTACTATTAAATTGTGAGATTCATCTCTCACTATAAAAACATTTTCATTGCATATTCATATATACCTATTTCTTTATTCCAAAAAGGAAGATGGAACAGGTGAAGTTTCCTTTACTATTGATATCTTATATTTTTTAATGTAAATAAAATTTAAAGTCAATTCTTTATGACATGATATATTTTTTCTTTTATATTAAAGAAATTTAAATTATCTAGCTGCACTTTCCACTTTTCCTTTATTAAAGTAAACCTGTCTTTGAAGAAATATAGTATTCAGGGTATTTGAAATTGTTTCATTTCTCTGATCTCTTCACCGGTAAATATATTCACCTTATATTGCATTGGTAATAATTCTCAACTCAACATCTTAAAGCAGAAATAATTCTTAGCTTTTTCATGTATATTCTTTCTATATGTTTATTTTGAAATTATTATATACAAATCTTAATTACATTCTTCATGTATTTACAGTGTTTCTTCTTGAAAATATCTATTTCATCCCTTACTCCTTGGAGTCTTAAAATGGGAGTAAACTAAAGTCATTATACAATATTTCTTAATTATTTTATTTCTTTATTACAATTTATTCACTTTGTATCCCTGTCTTCCCCCAGTGGTACTCACCCTCCCTCTTCTCTCCTCTGCCCTTTCCCTAGTCCTAGAAGGGATGACCTCCTCCCTTCTATCTGACCATAGCCTATCATGTTTCAGCAGAACTGGATACATTCTCTTCCTCTGTGTCCTGGCAAGGCTTCACCTGCCAGGGAAGGTGATCAAAGCTCTGGCCACTGAGTTCATGTCAGAGATGGCACCTGTACCTCTTACTAGGGAACCCACTTGGAAATTGGGCAGCCTATGAACTTCCTCTGAGCAAGGGATATTAAACAATATACAACTTATTGTGACATACAACAAGCCTGTGTTGTACATTATATTGAAAGGAATTCATACTGATACCAGTGTGGATAGTGTGAATAGATGTATAAATAAAGTATCATGAAAATATTGTTGGCATCAAACAAAACAGAGAGAAACTTAAATCAATCCCACTGAAATTAGGGCTACCCACACTTTCCCTATCTCTTCAACTTGAAGGACTAGCTAGTACTTGAAGTCCTAGATAGAGCTATAAGACAACTAAAGAAGATCAAGGGGATACAAATCAGAAAGAAAGAAGTCAAAGTATCAGTGTTTGCAGATGATGTGATAGTATATATGAGGGACACCAAAAATTCAACCAGAGAACTCCTTCAGCTGATAAACAACTTCAGCAAAGTGGCTGGATACAAAAATAACTAAAAAAAAAAAAAAAAATCAGAAGCCCTCCTGTATACCAAAGACCAAAAGGCTGAGAAAAAAATTAGGGAAACAACACCCTTCACAATAGCCACTAATTACCTAAAGTACCTTGGTGTGACTCTAACTAGCAAGTAAAAAACCTGTTCGAAAACAAATTTTTTTTTCAAGTCTCTGAAGAAAGAAATTGAGGAAGATATCAGAAGATGGAAACATCACCTGTGCTCATGGATCAGTAGAATTAACAACAGTGAAAATTGTCATCCTGCTAAAAGCAATCTACAGATTCAATTCAGTTCCAATCAAAATACCAACACAATTCTTTACAGACCTTCAAAGAAAAATTCTCAACTTCATATGGAAAAACAAAACAAACAAACAAACAAACAAACAAAAAAACAGAATTTTCAAAATAATCCTGTACAATGACAGATCATCTGGAAGTATATCCACCCCTGATCTCAAGCTGTACTACAGAGCAATAGTAATAAAAACTGCATGGTATTGGCACAGAAACAGAATGGCGGATCAATGGAATTGAATTGAAGACCCAGAAATAAACCCAGACACCTACGGATACTTGATTTTTGACAAAGATGCCAAAACCATGCAATGGAAAAAAGACAGCCTCTTCAAAAACTAGTGCTGGTCTAACTGGATGTCTATATGTAGAAAAATGGAACTAGATCCATATTTATCACCCTGCACAAAACTAAAGTCCAAGTGGATCAAAAACCTCAACATAAAACCAGACACACTAAAGCTGTTTGAAGAAAAAGTGGGGAAGAGCCTAGAACTCATTGGCACAGAAGACAACTTCCTGAAGAGAACACCAACAGCCCAGGCTCTAAGGTCAACAATCAATAAATGGGACCTCATGAAACTGAAAACCTATGTAAAGCAAAGGACACTGTTGTCAGAACAAAACAATAACTTTCAGACTGGGAAAGGATCTTCACCAACCCTATATCTGACAGAGAGCTAATATACATAATATTGAAAGAACTAAAGAAGTTGAAAAGCAACAAATCAAGTAATCCAAAGAAGAAAGTGGGGTGCAGAGCTAAAGAGATAATTCTCTGTAGAGGAATATAGAATCGAAGAGAAACATTTAACAAAATTCTCAATGTCTTTAGTCATCAGGGAAATGCAAATAAAAAACGACCTGGAGATTTCACCTTACACACATCATAATGGCTAAGGTCAAAAACTCAAGTGACAACACATTCTGGAGATGATGTGGAGAAAGGGGAATACTCCTCCATTGTCAGTGGGAATGTAAACTTGTATAACCACTTTGGAAATCATTCTGGTGCTTTCTCAGACAATTAGGTACAGTGCTACCTCAAAATCCAGCTATACCACTTCTAGGTATATATCCAAAAGATGCTCAAGTACACAACAAGGACATTTGTTCAATCATGTTTGTAGTAGCTTTATTCATAAGCCAGAACCTGGAAACAACCCAGATGTCCTCAATGGAGGAGTGGATTCAGAAATTGTGGTACATTTATACAATGGAATACTACTCAGCAATTAAAAACAAGGAAATCATGAAATTTGCAGGCAAATTGTGGGAACTAGAAAAGATCATCCTGACTTAGGTATCGTAGAAACAGAAAGACACACACGGTATATACATACTCATAAGTGGATATTAGACATATAATATAGGATAAACCTACAAAAATTTGTATACCTAAAGAAGCTGAGCTAGAAGGAGGACCCTATGTAAGATGATCAATCTTGACTTGGAAAGACAATCGGGACTGATATTAGAAAAAGAAAAAAAACAAAACAAAACAAAACAGGAAACAGGACAGGAGCCTACCACAGAAGGCCTCTGAAAGACTCTACCCAGCAGTGTAACAAAGCAGATACTGAGACTCATAACCGAACTTTGGGCAGAGTGCAGGGAATCTTAGGAAAGACCTGGAGAGGAAAGGAGCTCCACAAGGAGAGCAACAGAACCAAGATACCTGGGCACAGGGGTCTGTTCTGAGACTGATACTCCAACCAAAGATCCTTCGTGGAGCTAACCTAGAACCCCTGCTCAGATGTAGCCTATGGACACAGTCTCCAAGTGGGTGTCCTAGTAAGGGGAACAGGGACTGTCTCTGACATGAACTCATTGGCTATTTGTTTGCCTCTTCCTGTGGGGGCACAGCCTTGCCTGGCCACAGAGGACAATGCAGCTAGTCCTGATGAGACCTGATAAGCTAGGATCAAATGGAAGGGGAGGAGGACCTCCCCTATATGTGGCCTTTTCAGGGGCATGGGTGGAGATGAATTAGGGAGGGTGGGATTGGGTGGGAATGAAGGAGATTGAGGGAGAGGGCTACAGCTGGGATACAAAGGGAATAAACTGTAATGGATATAAAAATATAAATTTAATTTAAAAACACTGTTGGCAAGTAGAAGAAAAAGAAGTGATTTTTGCTTAGTTCAAAATGACCCAGGTTTTATATTTATATCAGTTGTCAAAAATGTTCCACCAAACACACATTTCATATTCAAATAATGTGCGATTTGGAGGATGAATGGGCCTTCATCGATACTGAAGAGAGATATGTCAGGTGTGCGCATGTGCGTCTGAGTATGCGCAAGCTCATGTGTGTTACTTTTGCTTTTAGTATCCCTAATGGTGATGGCGATGTGAATAGATGTTTACAGGTAAAAGTGTGAGATGGTTCTAGAAATGTCTACTATCACCAACATAGCATGAAACATTTTTAATTATCTTTAATAATGCTGTGCTATGAAGAGTGTATAATTCTTTAAAACTGTCTGGGATTTCTCATGCTTGATAGGTCCAAAGGTTGAGGTTAGTTTTGAAGCATATGCCGTGCCACAATTGTATTTGGTCTCATGGACAAGTTGTATTCTCCAACACTTACTTGACAGATAAATATGAAAATATTTTACATTTTTTTGGACTGGTTTGTACTAAGTTCCTCATTGTTTGGAAACTTGAAATTTATCAGCATGAGCAAGTTATTACTTGCAGACTCTAACACATGGATTCTTGCCAAGGAAATTGAGTAGCTGGCAAAATGAGTGGCATATGGACACCAAGTTGGCCATAGGAAGAACCCGCTTCTTGAGGCAGCCTCTCGAGCAGCTGTGCACAGGCAGGTAAATGTGCATGGCAGGTGCGTCTTTGAGCAAGGCAGCCTGCGTGGCTTTAGTGAACAGATTCGTAGACTTTTTTGTTTAACAAACGTCAGCACAGGACCACAGCTGCTCCTGATTGTTGTTTTCCAAGATTTGGAAAACAACAGAAAAATGCCCTTTTATCAGTAAGGGGACACTTTTAATGCAAGACTGGATTCACCTTAACTGACAGTTTCAAATAACAGCAATTTCAGGCCTTGTTGGTGACACAGATTTTATGTATTTAATCAATCAGTTTGGTGAGTCAGGACTGCAGTTTTGGTTAATATCAGAAGGTGGTCATAAAATCAAGTTTTGTCCACATTCTGGCTTTAAATGTTTAGTGTCAAGCACTGAACTACAGAGTTTAAATTCAATGTTTAGACTTTATTTTTATATAATGTGTTTACAGGGAATATTTGTTATGTAGCATATGGACAACAAAATAACTAATATTGTGGCTTACGATATAATAAGGGGGAAACTCCAGGCATGATTATTTAATTAATAAGAAAATATTGCCCAGGGGTCTTTTCTGAGACTGATTGTCCAACAAAGGACCATGCGTAGAGAATACCTAGGAAGACCATATGTCTTCAGTTTCCTAATGGGATCACTAGCAAGGGGATCAGGAGGTGTCTCTGGCATGAGCTTAGTGGCCTGCTCTTTGATCACCTCTCCCTGGGCTGTGTAGCCTTGCCAGGCTACAGAGGAAGAGGTTGAAACCAGCTCTGATGAGACTTGACAAGCTAGGGTCTGATAGAATGGGAGAAGGTCCTTCCCTATCAGTGGACTAGGAGAGGGACATAGGAAGAAAAGAGTGAGGGAAGGTGGGATTGGAAGGAGAAAAGGTGGGATGCACTACAGCTGGGATATAAAGTGAATATACAGTAATAAATAAATAAATAGTCTCTGCCAGTGCTTCTTTTACCCTTTCCAACACAGCTCTGATATTTCCAGTTCTTTTCTCTGCTTCTGTGAGATCTGCTTTTGTGAGTTTCACATAAATTAAATTATATACTTTAAGTAAATTTAGTTATAAAGTAAATTCATAACATCCAACACCCCTGCTCATTGCAGTATAAACCACGCATTCCAGAACAGTGTGGAATGCAATCCCACAGTGTTGTATAGTAAAATCAATACAAATCAATCCCATATATGTTATTAAGCAGCACTGTAACAATTGTGAAATAAAAGGACTTGACAGCATCATTTGTCATAATTTAAACTTTAATGCATTCTGACACTACTTGGTAACTGTGTCACCATCTGTGCTAGTTAACTGACTTGACTCAAAAGAAAACAATCTTCTTATTGTATCTCTGTAGCAGGCAGGAGCTGTGTTGTTTGCAGCAGTGCATCCATTAAGGTTTGGCTCTGTCCAGCCCAGAAAAAATGGTAGACAAGGACAAACCTCCCCTTAAGTTTATGCTTCAGAGATATACCATAGTTCCTGTGTGGTAGATATGACAAAGGTCTTCCCACTTTTCAGAGATTTTCAGAAAAAAAAAAAAAAAAAAAAAAAAACAGAGCAAAACGACGGAGACCAGACCCAGTGACAAAACTCTTGACAGGTTATGCAATGTGCTTATAATTACATAGTTTCTAAAGTAAATGGAGAGGATAAGGAAATAGGTCTTTCCTTATAATGGAATTAACTAAGATGCCCCCATTGTTATTGTAGCATTTTCTCCTACTAAATGCAACAAAATATAAAAGAAAGGAAAGATAATGAAGCTTGCATGCACATAATAAAGTAAACATAACCACATTAGGTAAAGATGATGAAACAGCTGAGAAAAGTCTATCAGGTTCCCCTATCAGTCTTTTCAATAAAGTTAAAGTAAACAAGAGTAGTTACCATAATAAAATACCGAACCCTTAACACAGCATATAGCTATATTAATGAAAATTCAGAGATTCATAATGGAGGCTAAATAGATTGTCTCCAGCTTTTTTTCCCCCCAGTGTGGAAACTGTGGGTACCAGGGAATTCTCTGTGGCACTGAGATCAGGACCAGGCAGTATGTCAAAGAACGTGATCCCTTGCTGGGGTGTGCTGTGTAAAGGGGTGTCTCTGTCCTTTCTCACCTAAGGCATTCTCTGGTTGGTTTTTTTAAAAAGCTGACTGCCCTGCCAATATCTGATCTGACAGTGGAATGTGTGACTCCCTGGTAGAGAGAAAGGGAGGATGTCAGAGGGATGAGAAGAGGGGATTCAGCAAGGTAGACTGGTTGTGGCAGGACATGGAAGTATGGAGGCAGATTGGTCAGGTGAGAGGAGCTGGAAGGTAGCCTAAGCTAAAGGGCTAAGCCTTTTAAATATACAAGAGTCGCCGTATACTTACTTATAGCTTGCAGGTCCACAAAAGTCCTGCTACAACCCATTCCTCTTACCTTTGTCCTTTGGTGATTTTTAGATTTTGTACTCAAGGAGTTTAATCCCACTATCCCAGTTGTGCCTGTGATTAATCTCTCTCTCATTGACTTTTTCTGTTCTAGTTGATGAAGTGCTGTTTTCCCATCTCTGAGTCAGTGAGACAGTTGTCCCAGCTCTAGCGAATTAGCAAAATTTCTGTCCAGGAACTCCTCCCTGATACACAGTTACAAAAGTTTATCTCACAGGCTTTTCAAGAAGAAAATGCTAGCCAATTGTGATATTTTATTTATTACCATTACCATAGTTTTGACTGAGACCTAAGATGATGATATCAATGGTTCAATAGGTATTAGGAACACCATATCTTATCTACTTTTGTCCTCTATTTATTTTGCCGTAACAAAACAAATTAGCTTGAGTGATAAGCAACTGAGAAACTTAGTTTTTAATTTTATATTACATTTTAATTTGATAAATAAATAAAACTCATCAGTTTATGCTTTTGTTTTTCTTAGCTATGATTTTTGTTTAGTTCTGTCACAGCTTATTTTGTTTTTCTTTTGGTCTCATTTATTAGGCTTCCCAATCTTTGTGAGCCCTGTGGTTGTGTAGCTTGGTGGTCTTGTGGGACTCCTCACAAAGGGAGCAGGGACTATCTCTGACTCTTTTGCCTGCTTTTGGGACCCCTTTCCTCCCACTGCATTTCATCTTCTGGCCTCAATATGAGGTGAGGTGCATAATCTTACTGCAAGCAAATATATCATGATTGGTTGATGTCCTTGGGAGGCCTGCCCTGCTCTGAAGGGAAACAGAGAAGGCGTGGATATGGGATGGGCAGGGACTGGGAGGAGAGAAGGAGGAGAAACTGATATCATAACGTAATATATGATAGAATATATTGTATGGAAAAATCGATTTTCAGTTTAAAAAGAACAAAAATAATAAAATAAAATAGAACATACAGAGAGAGGAGAGAGAGAGAGACAGAGAGAGAGAGAGTATTAGCTTGCTTTTCTAGGGTAAAATGCCATGACGCAAAGGATCACTAGATATTGCATTGTCCCACTAAGGCTAAAGCTCCAACGTTGGGGGACAAATTAAATTCATTCACTACAACAGCAATTACCTATGACCCTAAAATATTTGATCCTATGTGTAGCTTGTTTGTTAGATCTCCGTAATCCTAAATTCTTCAAATTATTTAAAGTGCTTAAATCGAAAACAACAACAATCCACTTATGTCCCTCCTAGAGCTTTTAAAAAGTCCATAAACTTCTTTGAACCTTACTGCATAAGAAAAGTAATCTTCATTATTATTATTTTAAATTCATATTTCTTTATGTAAATGTTTATTGAGTAATATGGTTGCATGTGTGCATGTGCCCTCTGTTTGTGCCCGGTAACTGCAGAGATCAGAAGATCATTGGATTCCACAAATCTGGAATTAACTGTGGCTGTGAGCCACCATGTGCAGTGTTAGGAATTGGACCCTCCTGGTTCTCTGTAAAAGTGCTCTTAACCATTGACCCTTCTACCCAGCCTGTAATCAATAATCTTACCCACCTACAAAACTTGTGAGCTACAATAGTGGGTGGCCAGAGCAAATTAAAAAAAAAAAAAATGTACATTGGTGAAATTCTACCATGAGTGCTAGAGGTGTAGCCAACCTCATTCTGGTTGATTTCGAGGCTTTCACCAGAAGACAAAATTATTATCAACATCAATTAAAGTGTTTTAAAAGAACCATGCATATTTCTATATAATGTGTAATTAAAAGATTTACAATGTTACAAACAAAAAACTATTTGAGAATATTACAAAATCCAACAGAGTTTGTTGGTGTTAAATTTTTACAAAGTTACTGTGTTTGTAAAGAAACAAGTATGTTTAAATTCATATATTCATAGAATTTCAAGTGTAAATATTACATGAAAAATGTAGAGCAAAACCTGAAAATTTTTGAAGAAATGAAATTAAAAGATGAAAAGTAATGGCTGAATGAAAGAATAAAATATCCACAATTGTCTATGTGTACTGTTTTATTCCAAGGGCAAAAGAAATTTCTGAAACACACAATGCAAAATTAATTCAAAATTTGGTTACAAGAACACTAGGCTAGAGGATAAAGGAATTTATATCGATTTTATCTGGTAGATTAAGGCATCCAGTTTCAAGATTTGATGATTCACCCCACCATTACATGTTTACTAAAAATATGGTCAAAACACTGAAAATATAAACTCCATTTCTTTCTTCACATTAAAACAATTTATCTGATGCTAAATCACTCTTAATTGGGTTTACAGTATGGAAGATTCATGTGCTATGTAATAGTTCATTTACATCAAGGTGGTTGGCACAGCATGGCCATGCTTAGGGATATATAGAATTTTTAATTTGCATGAGGGGTTTTTAGATGATATTAACATTTGATTTTAGTGTGACTTTTTTGAAAGGTCAGATGCAGCGTCAAATAGGCAGTGACACTTTGCAGCTCTGGGAAATGTTTCTGAGTCAGCATAGAGTGTAACAGTCCTGGTGGGGCTCCTGTAGTCATCATATGCAGGTACAGAGATTCCCCAGAACTATCGGTGTGCACTTCTAGCTCTAGTCAGGCATCAGCAAAATTTTGGCCTACAATGTCCATATCCTTATTTCTTCCTTGTCTAGAGGGTTTAGAACTAAAGGGGAGACTGCTGCTCTCAGCTGACATGATGATTCCCCTAAACTGGAGATAATAGTATCTGTCAAATGTTTGAACCATTTTATCTCTTGAAACAGCAGTCAAAACAGGAGTTACCGTACACGCTGGAGTTGTTATCAGCAATATCCCAGGAGCTACGTGTTACCCCACAAGGTACGTAAGAAAGATTGTCTGTAACACAGAAACCCACTAGGACATTCCCAGCAAGAACTCATCCTTAAGCTCCTTGACTATGATTGACAATCATAGTCAATAGAAAACCACAACAACCTGACCTAGCAAGACTGCTAGTGGTCTAAGATCAAGGAATGGAGGTTCAGTTTAGCCCATACAGAAAACAACTGTAGTGAGGTGAGGTCTCTGTCACAGACAAGAAGAACCTGCAATAAAGAGTGGAAGAAAGTACCTTCAAGACCAGCTGTACTAGAAAGCACTCTTGTTTTGGGGAAACCTGTAGCTTATTTGTGTTTGTGTGCACAGAATTGTATTTTGTTTTATGGCATTTCTTAGACCTTTATTATATATCATTAGATACAATGATTTACTATCAACTTCTAAATACCACTAACTTTGCAAAATTAGTATTTAAGTAATAACACATCAGAGAGAGAAAATATTGACTAGATATTCGTCACTGTATTCTAGAGGAATGGTACTGTGTTTTCTATTGTAAACAGATTGACATATCATGTTATGTGGAAATAAAAAACCTTTCATTACATCTATTTCCATTTATATTATTGTGAAACTAAGAAGAAGCTGACTTGAAAAGACTGTTTTATGTGTTAACTTGACTGGGCTGTAGGACCTAGATGTATGGCTTCTTCTTCTTCTTCTTCTTCTTCTTCTTCTTCTTCTTCTTCTTCTTCTTCTTCTTCTTCTTCTTCTTCTTCTTCTTCTTCTTTTGCCTTTCTCTCTTTTTAAAATTTTGTAGATGTGTAGATGTATCACAATTTCTATATCTATTCCTCCGTTGAGGGACATATGGGTTGCTTCCAGCTTCTGGCTATTACAAATAAAGCTGCTACAAACATGGTTGAGCAAATGTCCTTGTTGTGTACTTGAGCCTCTTTTGGATATATGCTTAGGAGTGGTATAGCTGGATCTTGAGGAAGCACTGTTCTTAATTGTCTGAGAAAGCACCAGATTGATTTCCAAAGTAGTTGTACAAGTTTATATTCCCACCAGCAGTGGAGGAGAGTTTTCCTTTCTCCACAACCTCTCCAGCATATGTTGTCACTTGAGTTTTTTATCTTAGCCATTCTGATGGGTGTAAGGTTAAAATTTTTATCTTTTTATAATTTATTCACTTTATATCTCAATTTAGCCTTCTCCTTCATCCCCTGCCTTTCCACCCTCTTTTATTATCCCAGCCCCTCTCTCTCTTTTCCCCTATCCTCCTCTTCTAGTACCCAGAAAGGGGGAGCCCTTCTTTCCTACCATCTGGCCACAACCTATCAAATCTCATCAGGACTGCCTACATCCTATTTCTTTGTGTCCTTGCAAGGCTACCCATCAAGGAGTGTGGAGAGCCGAGAGAATGCAATCACCATTACAAAATGGCGCCGACATCCGGCCTCGGCCCTAGTGAACAAGTAATAGAGCGCATGTGCAAGTTGCAAAAGCGGGCCAAGTCACTGCCCAGCCCGGGGCGTTACTGCTCAGCCCGGGGCGTCACACGGGGCAATGGGCAAGCAGCCAACCAGTGGAGTACACGCCGCCGCAGGGGGTATTCAAGCAGCACCATTCTGGGGGTTGGCGTCTTCCTCCTCTCATCAATTGACTGCAATAAAGCTTGCTGCAGAAGGATCCTATTGTCCGTGTGCGTTCTTGCTGGCGAGACGACCACGCGGGTTGCAACAACGGAGAAAGTGTTACAGAGTTGGCAGCAGTGACCATATCAGAGACAGCTCCTGCTTCCCTTACTAGGGAACCCACATGGAAATTGAGATGTCCATTGGCTACATCTGAGCAGCAGTACTTGGTCATTTCTATGCATGGTCCTGGGTTGATTGATCAGTATCTGAATGGCTTCCTTGGCCAAGATTTTTTGGCTCTGTTGGTCTCCTTGTGAAGCTCCTGTTCCCTCCATGTCCCTCTATCCCTGACTCTTTCATAAGACTTCCTGCACTCTTCCCAAAGTCTGGCTGTGAGTCTCTGCCTTCGTTTTGCTCCCTTTTTGGGTGGAGTCTTTAAAAGAATATCTATGGTAGGCTTCAGTCCTGTTCTCTCTCTTCAACTGCTTCTGATGTCTACTCGATTTGCCTTTCTAAATAAGAATATTATATCCTCTGTAGGATCTACCTAGTAATTTAGCTTCTTTAGGTCTGTGGATTACGCTATGGTTATCATATATTATATGGCTAATAACCACTTATAAATGAGTGTATTCCTTGCCTGTCTTTCTGGTTCTAGACTACCTCACTCAGGATGATATTTTCCATTTGCCTGCAGATTTAATGATTTTCTTATTTTTGATACCTGAGTAGTAGTCCATTGTGAAAATGTACCACAATTTCTTTGAGAGCATATTTTTTAAAAAAAGATTAACATAAAAACTGCTGAACTTTGAGTAAAATAGACTCCCCTCAGAGAAGGAGTGTATCTTATCTAACCAGTTAAAAGTTTATAAAAACTTACGAAGTTGAGAATTTTTCTTTCCAGGTCTGTAAGAATCGTGTTGGCAATTTGATGGGAATTGAATTAAATCTGTAGATTGCTTTTGGTAAGATGGCCATTTTTACTATGCTAATCCTGCCAAGCCATGAGCATGGGAGATCTTTTCATCTTCTCATATCTTCCTCTAATTCTTTCTTCAGAGACTTGAAATTTTTTTCATACAAGTCTTTGACTTCCTTGGTTAGGGTTACACCAAGGTACTTTATGTCATTTGTGGCTATTGTGAATGGGGTTGTTTCTCTAATTTCTTTCTCAGCCCTTTTGTCTTTTGTATACAGGAGTGCTACTGATTTTTTTGAGTTAATTTTGTATCCCGCCACTTTGCTGAACGTGTTTATCAGCTGTAGGAGTTCCCTGGTAGAGTTTTTGGGGTCACTCATATATACTATCATATCATCTGCAAATAGTGATAATTTGACTTCTTCCTTTCCCATCTGTATCCCCTTGATCTCCTTCAACTGTCTTATTGCTCTAGCAAGGACTTCCCGCACTATGTTGAAGAGATATGGAGAGAGTGGGCAGCCTTGTCTTGTCCCTGATTTCAGTGGGATTGCTTTAAGTTTCTCTCCGTTCAGTTTGATGTTGGCTATAGGCTTGCTATATATCGCCTTTACTATGTTTAGATATGTGCCTTGTATCCCTGATCTCTCCAGTATTTTAAACATGAATGGATGTTGGATTTTGTCAAATGCTTTTTCAGCATCTAGGGAGATTATCATGTGGTTTTTTTCTTTCAGTTTGTTAATATGGTGGATCACATTGATGGATTTCCGTATATTGAACCACCCCTGCATACCTGGGATGAAGCCTACTTGGTCATAGTGGATAAGATCTTTGATGTGTTCTTGGATTCTGTTTGCAAGTATTTTGTTAAGTATTTTTGCATCAATGTTCATAAGGGAGATTGGCCTGAAATTCTCTTTCTTTGTTGAGTCTTTGTAAGGTTTAGGTACCAAGGTGATTGTGGCTTCATAGAATGAGTTTGGTAATGTTCCTTCTGTTTCTATTTTGTGGAATAGTTTGAAGAGAATTGGAGTTAGCTCTTCTTTGAAGGTCTGGTAGAATTCTGCGCTGAAGCCATCTGGTCCTGGGCTTTTTTTGGATGGGAGACTTTTGATGACTGCTTCTATTTCTTTGGGGGATATAGGACTATTTAATTGATTTACCTGGTCCTGATTCAGCTTTGGTAAGTCAAATCGATCAAGAAAATTGTCCATACATACTATCTTCATATAACAATTGCATAACTAACACCTACACACACACAGAGAGAGATATATTTTTGTACATCTTTACAAAGGTCTGTTAAATTTATTGGGTAGCATGGCTTCATATGTAATAGTATAGCATATGCTACAGCATAGCATATATATATGCTACGTATATGTATAGCACATATAAATATAAATGCATATACATGTGTATATGTGTAGTTAGCATATAGTATTGTTGCAACCGCAATGAAATAAGTAGGGCAAACTGACTTTGAAAAAAAATGGGTTGATTTGTGACTCACCTCTGGAGTCTGAATATATCAGATCATATGACGTAAATGGTTCAGCTCTTAGTTAGGACCAAAATGGGATGCTTGAATATCGAAAAACTTTTAAAACGATTGCCTTTTTTACCAATGTCCAAAAAGTTTAAATTGCTAATGGTTGCCACTTAGGACAGAAATGCTTATTGTTGGCATAATCATATGATAAATGCCTATGAAGTTATTTTTGAACTATTTTTCACAGCATTTCTAAATGTATTATGAATTATTCAAGGTTTGTCCCAGAAAGGATAGGTAGCCTATTGAGTTTATAAAAGAAGAAATTAAAAATGCAATCCTGTAAACAAACAAACAAACAAAAAAAAATAAGCCTTCCTATTGATCACCTGAATAAAAGTTTAATCAGTACAGGTAGAGAAAAAAATAAAGCCTTAGATTACCCTCCTTCCCTCATCTCCTCCCTTGCTCCTCCCCAAGTACACTGAGAAGAGAGGTCCTCCTACCCTTCCATCTGACCCTAGACTAGCAGATCTCATCAGGACTGACTGCATTGTCTTCCTCTGTTGCCTGGTAAGGCTGCTTCACCTGGTAAGGTGATCAAAGAGGCAGCCACAGAGTTCATGTCAGAGACAGTTCCTGTTCCCATTACTAGAAAAACCACTTGGATAATGAGCTGCCATGGGCTACATCTGTGCAGGGATGCTAGGTTATCTCCATGCAAGGACCTTTGTTAGAGTATCAGTCTCAAAAACACCCTTGGGCCCAGATTTTTGGTTCTGTTGCTCTCCTTGTGGAGCTCCCCACTACGCCCCCCCAGGTGTTTCTATCTTCCCCTTCTTTCATAATATTCTTGTACTCTGCCCAAAGTTTGGCTAGGAGTCTCAGCATCTGTTTTAATACACTACTGGGTAGAGTCTTTGAGAGACCCTCTGTGGTAGGTTCCTGTTGTCTGTTTTTTTCCCCTCTTTTAATGTCCATCCATGTGCCTTTCTGAGTGAGGATTGATCATCTAATCCAAGATCCTCCTTCTTGATTAGTTTTTTCAGGTATGCAGATTTTAGTATATTTATCCTGTATTATATGTCTAAAATCCACTTATAAGTGTACATATAAGTGAGTATATACCGTGTGTATCATTCTGCTTCTAGAATACCTCACCAAGGATGATTTTTTTTTCTAGTTCCCACCTTTGGCAAGGCTGCCCACTTTCTATATCTTCAACATAGTACTAGCTAGAGCAATAAGACAACTAAAGGAGATCAAGGGAATACAAATCGGAAAGGAAAAAGTCAAGGTGTCACTATTTGCAGATGATATGATAGTATACATGAGTGATTCTAAAAATTCAACCAGAGAACTCCTTCAACTGATAAACCCTTCAACAAAGTGGTTGGATATAAAATTAACTTAAAAAAAATCAGTAGCTGTCTTGAATAAGAAGGCAAAAGGGCTGAGAAAGAAGTTAGAGAAACAACACCCTTCACAATAGCCCCATAAAGTACATTGATGTGAGTCTACCCAAGCAAGTGAAACACCTGTTTGAAAAAAAAAAAAAAAAAAAAAAACTTCAAGTCTCTGAAAGAAATGGAAGAAGATATCAGAAGTTGGATAATCTCCCATGCTCATGGATCGGTAGGATTAACATAGTGAAAATGTCCAACCTGCTAAAAGCAATCTACAGATTCAATGCAATTAACATCAAAATACCAACATAATTCTTTAAAGATCTTGAAAGAAAAATTCTCAATTTCATTTGGAAAAACAAAAAACCCAGAATTGCTAAAAATAATTCTATACAACATATCGTCTGGAGGTATCTCCAACCCTGATCTCAAGTTGTACTACAGAACAATAGTAATAAAAGCTGCATGGTACTAGCATAGAAACAGAATGATAGATCAATGGAATCAAATAGAAAATCCAGAAGTAAACCCATACACCTATGGATACTTGATTTTTGACAAAGAAGTCAAAACCATTCAATGGAAAAAAAAGACAGCATCTTCAAAAAATGGTGCTGGTCTAACTGGACGTCTATATGTAAAAAATGCAAATAGATCCATATTTATCACCCTGCAGAAAACTAAAGTCCAAGTGGATCAAATACCTCAACATAAAACCAGACACACTAAACCTGTTAGAAGAAAAAGTGGGGAAGAACCTTGACATCATTGGTACAGGGGATAGCTTACTTAACAGAATACCAATAGTACAGGCTCTAAGATCAATAATCAATAAATGGGACCTCATAAAACTGAAAAGCTTCTGTAAATCGAAGCATACTACCATCAGAACAAAATGACAGCCTACAGACTGGGAAAGGAACTTCACAAACGCTGTATCTTTCATAGGGTTAATATCCAGAATATATAAAGAACTCAAGAAGTTAAACAGCAACAAATCAAGTAATCCAATTACAAAATGGGGTACAGAGCTAAACACTGAATTCTCAACAGAGGAAAATCATATGACAGAGAAACACTTAAAGAAATGTTCAACCTCCTTAGTCATCAGGGACATGCAAATCAAAATAAACCTGAAGTTTCATCTTACACCCATCAGAATGGCTAAGATATAATATTCAATTGATGACACACACTGGAGATGTTGTGGAGAAAGGGAAACCCTCATCCATTGCTGGTGGGAATGCAAACTTGTACAACCATGTTGGAAATCAATCTGGCTCTTTCTCAGACTGTTTCCTCAAGATACAGCTATAGCACTCCTAGGTATATATCCAAAATATGCTCAAGTGTACAACAAGGACATTTGCTCAACTGTGTTTGTAGCAGCTTTATTTGTAATAATCAGAATCTGGAAATAACCCAGATGTCCCTCAACTGAGGAATGTATTCAGAAATCGTGGTATATTTACACAATGGAATACTACTTATCAATTAAAAACAAGGAAATCATGAAATTTGCCAGTACCTGGTCTTTAAAAAGTCTTTACATCGATTTTTTTTAACTCAAAGATGTCATTCTGAACAATTTACTAAGAGCATTTTTCTATCATGACAACTCCAGGAAGAATAAAGCTGTTTCACATCATTTAATCACATCTAGTGGCAATCCCCAGTTTGTTTCCCTACCTACAGACTTACTGCAAATGTGTTTCATATGATTTAGTTATTGAAGAGATTATCTCCATGATGTTTGTCAGGAGAATATGCAATAAGGACTTGGAGCTTAATATCAATGCAGTGATGAGTAACCTCTTAAATTCATTCTAACAGCAAATAAGAAAAGCAAATCAAAATATCTAGGAAGTTAATATCCAAATTAACTGAGGTCCATGCACATAACTGAATAAAAGAAAGAACATTTTGTCTATTTTAAAATGGAAAACTTTCACAATTTTTTTTGTGTGACCTCTGGGGTTCTGGAATCTTTTATATAATTTCTGGCATTAGCTATTTATTTGCCTAAGATGTACATTGTGACTTTCCGTGTCTTTTTCTAATGGCCCAACTTTCTCATCATCATCTGGAGACAATTTATAAATATTTTACATACTTAATATTGTGTTTGGTGGTTTGGTGACTTTCCCTGGGGAGACATGAAAGAATTTCATCGACAGCCGAAACCACAGGGAAGATTCTATCCAAGCCTAGCTTGCTGAAGCAATGTGCTTATAGGGGTTGTATATAAGCACATGTATTTCTCAATGGCAGCTATACATCTAAGCATCCAATTCCAGTCAATCAGGTGCCTTTTATATGTCTCTACTGTAAAAGTAGAGTACTCTCCTTCCTAAGGCTCTCACTTCAACGTGAGTAAACATAAATAGTTCGGGACTGCAAGCACTTTCTGAAGGGAACCACAGCAGCTCCGAACTCCAAAACTATGTCTATTATTTCACATAGAACAACAACCAAAAAAAAAATGTACTACATTAAGATATAGAAGTTATTAATGTTCAAAGCTCTCAACATGAAATTAATTTAAACCTTAGAAATACAACCAAACATATTTTTTATAAATGTTAGCTGATCACAGTTACACTTCAATAAATATGGGTTTTATTATCCTATTATCAACCACAGTTGTGCTTGAACACAGAAAATAGCCATATGAAAAGGAGAAAATCAGACTCCCTATGGCTATTTTGATTAAAAAATGTCCAAGCATGTGAGAACTGATTTGAAGTTGCATTTTGCTTTCTTGTTTATAATTCATGATAATGAAGTGGAAAGCTGTTCCTTTAGATTCTGATTTGATTATCCTTCCACTGATTAGTTTCCTATGTACAGACCAACATTAAAATTCTCTTCCTTCTGCAAAACAAAAGATGCTACAGATACACGTGAATTTTGTAAATCAAATTCTAATGGTATAAGTTGATTTGAAATTTATTTTTCATTAGGTGTGCTCAAACACATGTAACACTAAAAATAATTAAACTACCTATGATATTATATTTTCTTATTAGAATTGTTGTCTAGGCATGGTGGTACATGCCTGTAATCTTCACACTGAAAATAGGAAGCAGGGAAATCAATCAGGGGTTAAAGGTTAATCTTACCCTTACCACAAAGCAAGACTGAGGTCATCCTGGCTGCCAGAGACTCAGTCTACAAAGCCAAAATAAATCAAACATCCATTTCATGGTCTGTATTATAATTTAACATATAAAATTTCCCTTTCCCAAGTCACTGTATTGGAGTCTACCTCCTAAGTTAGTAGTATAAAAATGATCCCAAGATTTGCATAAGCTTTAGGCCAAACAATTCCAAGCATGGAGGAGGAAGTATTTGCAGTTGCTGTTTGCTAGTAGTGAGAAAATGAATAACTGGAACCCAAAAAGGAATGATACATTTATCAACCAAACTTCCATTAGGTCCCATGCTCAGGAGTAGTTGGTCAACGTAAATTGAAATTCATGTTTTGTGGTGTGTGTGGTGTATGTGTACTTGAGGGGTAATGAAAGTATCTTTTTCTTTTGCCTTATTTTTTGGAGACAAAGAACATGAGGGTCAGTGGGTAGAGAGGCAGGGCAACCCATGATGAGTTGGGACAGGAAAAAGAACATAGTCAAAACATATTGTATGAAATTCTCAGTAAATAATTTAAATATTTAAAAAATAAAGAGATCTTAAGCATTCTGTGTTCATGGTTGAAGTCAGTGTTATTTAGATGTCCTTTAGAATGAAATTTTGTTCTTTCACACTTTGGCATCCTCTATACAGCAGGAAAGGAGCATCCTTCACCAAAAGGCGTTTTTTGTTTGTTTGTTTGTTTGTTTGTTTTTTTATCCTTCATCCCAGACTTTAATACAGTGAGAAATAATTTATATTATTTATTAAAAACATATTATGTGATATTTTGTTATTCCATTAGAAACAGGCTAAGACAGAAATTCCTGGGAATTACCCTGGTCCTATAAAAATTAACTCAAGCACAGCACTGTATTTAATACTAGGTAATGGATAGATGCTGAGCCACAGAAGACTACTATATTGAGATTCAGAAAGTCAGAGAGTGTATACAACCTAAAACTTCTTAGAGATTATTTCAATGACCATGAGCATAAAGCCAATGAAACATAGCTGGAAAAGCATTTTAGCCTATGTATTAGAAATGAAAAACTTCAGGAGACCAACAGAACCAAAAACAAAAAAACAACAAAAATGAGCCCTGGGGCCTCTGCAGGACTGATACCCCAACCAAGGACAATGGAGAAAACCTAAAACTGTGGCTCAGATGTAGCACGTAGAATCAGTCTTGAAGTGGGATCCCTAATTAGGGCAGCAGGGGCTGTCTCTAGGATGAACTCAGTGACAGGCTTTCTGATTACCTCCCTCTGGGGGTACAGACTTGCCAGGCCACAGAGGAAGACAATGTAACCAGTCTTGATAAGAGCTGATAGGGTATGGTCAAATAGAAGGGGAGGAGGTCATCCTCTATCAGTGCTCATAGGAGGGTCATAGGGGGAAAAGAGGGAGGGAGGAGTCCATAGCCAGGATACAAATTGAATAAATTATAATAAATAATAAAAAATATTAAAAAGAAGGGGAAAAACTTTTCTAGTAGGCAAATCTGTTAATATAATAAATAATTCAGCTTGATTAGTCTCATTCCCTAGTTCTTTGTGATCAACAAAACTTTTAAGCCATAAACTGAAATATTTGGTGAGAAAAACCTCTAAGCAGTGCTTAAGAGTGCGGCCTGCTTCTGGGACAACTCACTCAGGATGATCCTTTCCAGGTCCCACCATTTACCTGCAAATTTCATGATTTCCTTACTTTTCATTGCTGAGTAATACTCCATTGTATAGCTGTACCACAGTTTATGCATCCATTCTTCAGTTGAGGGGCATCTGGGCTGTTTCCAGCTTCTGGCTATTACAAATAAAGCTGTTACAAACATGGTTGAGCAAATGTCCTTTTGGTGTACTTGAGCCTCTTTTGGGTATATGCCTAGGAGTGGTATGGCTGGATCTTGAGGAAGCGCTATTCTTAGTTGTCTGAGAAAGCAAAGCGCCAGATTGATTTCCAGAGTGGTTGTACCAGTTTACATTCCCACCAGCAGTGGAGGAATGTTCCCCTTTCTCCACAACCTCTCCAGCATGTGTTGTCACTTGAGTTTTTGATCTTGGCCATTCTGATTGGTGTAAGGTGAAATCTCAGGGTTGTTTTGATTTGCATTTCCCTAATGGCTAATGAGGCCCAGAAGCAAAAAGACACACATGGTATATACTCACTCATATAAACATACAACATAGAATAAACCCACTAAAATCTGTACATCTAAACAAACTAAGCAAAAGAGAGGACCCTAACTAAAATGTTCAATCCCCATCCTGAAAGGCAAAGAGGATGGACATCAGAAGAAAAAGAAAACAGGAAACAACCTCGGAACCTGCTACAGAGGGCCTCTGAAAGCCAGAAGAAAACAGGAAACAACCTTGGAACCTGCCACAGAGGGCCTCTGAAAGCCTCTGCCGTGCAGACTGTCAAAGCAGATGCTGAGCCTGATGGCCAACTGATGGGCAGAGTGAATGGAATTTTATGTAAGAAGTGGGAAATAGTAAGAGCTGGAAAGGACAGGAACTCCACAAGGAGAGCAACAGAATAAGATAATTTGAACACAGGGAACTTCTCAGAGACTTATACTCCAACCAAGGACTATCCGTGGAGATAACCTAGAACCCTGACAATGCAGCCACTTCTGATGAGAACTGATAGACTAAGATCAGAAATAAGGAGAGGAGGACCTCCCTATCAGTGGACTTGGGGAGGGGCATGCATGCACAAAGGGGGGGGACAGTGGGACCGGGAGGGGAGGAGGAGGGGCTATGGGAGGATACAAAATGAATAAAGTGTAATTAATAAAAGTAAAAAAAAATAAAATAAAAAAAGAGTGCTGCCTGCCATTTCTAGACTAGTTATGGCAAAAATGAGAAGTGAATTAGACAAAAAAAAATCATTAAATGAAAAAGAAAAACTTCAAGGTTTGAAAATAAAATATGGTCATGGACAGACCATAAAACAGTATACTTTGGTTTAAAACAATATGCATTGGTTCAAGAGGTTCATAAGAATAGATGGAAACACATGATTTATCTCAGATTAGTGGATGAATGGTGATCTAAGCACTTTCTAGATCTTTGTGACTATACACTGTCATTGTAGTTTGTGAAGTCAGAATGCTTCCAGTGGTATAGCCCAAGATTCATGGTATCTTAACAATTACTGCCATGGAAGTCTTAAGTTCCTGCCTTGTGAATTCCAATGCATAACACCCTGTCAGATTCAGTGATTGCTTAAGCAGGCCTAACCATAGCATAGACACTTCTCTGGAAGCCATTGGCAGTAAATAAGACCGTGATCCAGGTAGTGTTAAGCATGGTGCATTCGGTGGTGTCCAGTCTTCACTAGATAGATTTCAAAGGATGCTGTGTCTTAACTGCCCTTTTTTATTTCTTCTTTAATCTAGAATTGTTTACTTATTACAGGTTCTACATAGAACCTATAATAATACAGCACAAACTGTTAATTTTGCTTTAAGAAAATATATGTAGTGATTTACTTGGAAAACAACAGTTAAAGCCATTAAAGAGTAAAACACTAGAAGATCAGTGATATAGATATTCTTCATCAATCAAAAATGTCCAATCTCAGCCTATATTTGATCTTGACGACAGAACAGAGTGTAAGAAGGTGTTGAATGATGTGATTTTTTGAAGACAAAAAAGAAACTAACAGAAAGCTGAAAATAATTCATGTCATTTACAAGAAATACTTAATGGTTTGGACTGATATCTAGATTCAGAAGGATATCCCTCTCAGAACCATGCCAATAATGTCAAAAGAAAAACTTGTTTGAAAGGAAAGGCTGAACTCAAGGATGAAGGTACTGCTATCCATGAAATATTAATAATGCTGGAAGTGGACATGTAGATATTGCTCAGTGACAGAATGTTTGTCTAACATACACAAAGTCCTGGTTAAAATGCCCAACAGCATAACTGGACAAATAAATAGTAATTAATGAATCTATAAACACTGCATGCTTCCTAACATGAAAGGAAGTAGAGGTTCTGAGGGTGTCCATGGAAGATAGCTGTAGTGTTTTGGAAAAAGTAAATAATCAGCTTGTGATGGAATATTACTTGCCAGACCTCATTCAAGAAGAGCAAGCTAGTAGAGAAAATGAAAGCTATCTGGTGAGTAAATTTTCTAGCTAAACAGGCAGCATTAACTTATGTATAAAAACACTCTATCATGTCTAGATTGCATTGAGGAAATTTTCTTTGGTAGCCATACAAGAAAAAAATATGATCTAATGATACATTTTGTGTCTCAGTCTTTAAAATACTAACATACCAGATATGGGAAGGCTGTCCAGTGACATTTCTGCAGGAATCTTTCAATTCACTCTAAATACAGAAAGCAACAACAACCAAAGAAAAATTTACCAAACTCAGTGTCGGTGAAACAACACTGAGATCACTAACAGTAGCAGAAATAGGAAATTGCAGGAGTATGCCTTAATGTAAAGAATTAATGAATACTATCGCCATGCATTAATGTGTAGTGGTATTTTGTCAAAGCTTCTTCACTGGGGCCCTCCTTTTGGGCCTTTCACTTCCCACATGCTCTAGCACGCCCTGAGACCGCAGCAGCATGGCAGGGTTGCCCGCATCTGAATGAGGGCAGGAGGGAGTGAGTTGACAACCTTGTCTGGACTCCTGTGCAGAAATCTTCTTAGGACAATTTTTATATATGCAGGGAGAAAAACGTTTTGGTTTCAAGATAGTAAGGCAAAGAATTTAAAGTTCTACAACAAAATTATTAAAGGAATTAAAAATCAATAGAGAATGAAATTTATCCTAATAATGAAAAGTATTAAAACAACAAAATTATTTGTTTTATATACCAGATTAAATTTACAAGGACATTACTATGGAAGCCACTTGGACACTGAGCTGCCATGGGCTACATTTGTGCAGGGGTACTAGGTTATCTCCATGAATGGTCCTTGCTTGGAGTATCAGTCACAGAAAAGACCCCTGTGCTCAGATTTTTTAGTTCTGTTTTTCTCCTTGTGGAGCTCCGATCCTTTCCATAGTAATGGGGACACAGACTGTCTCTGACAGGAACTGATTGACTTGCTGTTTGATCACACCCCCCCTCGAGGGGGGAGAAGCAGGCCACAGAGGAAGACAATGCAGCCACTCCTGATGAGACCTGAAAGACTAGGATCAGAAGGAAGAAGAGGAAGACCTCTCCTATCAATGGACATGGGGAGGGGCATCTGTAGATAAGGGGGAATGAGGGTGGGATTGGGAAGGGAGGAGGGAGCTACAGGGGGATACAAAGTGAATAAACTGTAATTAATAAAAATACAAAATACAAAATACAAAAAATTTAGAACAACAAATTTCATAATTATCTTAAAAGATGCAGAAATTATCAATAAAACAACAAATAGAATTATTTACAATATTCATAAACTGCATTTGACAAGAATATAATGCCTAAAACACATATTTATTGTAAATGCATCAGCTGCAAAAAAATATTGTAACAATAACAAACAGTATTTTTAAATGAGTGAATGGGGGCTAGAAAGATGACTCACTTAGTAAACTGCTTATTGTGAGCATGAAGATGTAAGTTTAATCTCCAGAATGCAAGTAAAAAAGCTGGATGGGTTGCACACACTTGTAATCTGAGAGCTGGGTACACTGTGATGGGCAGATCCCTGAGGTTTGACAGTCAGCTTGCCTAGACTCCTTGCTGAACTCCAGGATAATGAGAAATCCTCTCTGAAAGACACAGTACATGAAGAGCAAGACCTGAAGTTGACCTGTGACCTCCACACAGGGACATATGTAAACCAGCATGCAAACATGCTCTGGCAAATGGATATACAAATGTTCTCAACAGGTATTTACCAAAAGATAGACAGTCAATAGACAATTTTGTCAAACTTAATAAAAATAAGAATAACAGAAGCATAAGAAGAAAGTTACAAAATATTCACATTTTACCTTAGTTATAAAATCTGTAACCAGAAAAGAGAACAGTGGTATGTATGTTGCACATCCACGATGGAATATGCTTTGACAACAAATGAAATGCTGTAACGTTAACAATCAGAATAAATCTAAAGAATACATGCTTAGCCTTGCTACAGTTTGAGGTGTCAGAGTGGGTTGGTACCCCTGGGGGCCTCCTGTCTCTCAGAAGGAGGGTGGATAGGAGGAAGGAGGTGTGACAGACAGACTGGGAAGAGAGGAGGCAAGGGACTGGAATCAGGCTCCAAAGTGGCTAAATGAAAAAAATAATATTGTGCTAAATTAAATGCAGCAATTACAAAATTAAAAATATTGTATCCTCACGATAATTTATGGAAATGTACAAAGTTGAGTTTATAGTACTAGACGGTAGCATGATTTAAAAAGTGCTAAGTTGGTAAGGAATGTGGAACAGAAATTTTAAAAAAATATGTAGTTAGCATAGGTCCAGAATTCCATACTCAGATTGCTAACTATGCTTCATAATCACCGCATATTTCAAAATCTGTAACAGGTGGAATTTGGAGTATTCTTTCCACAAACAATGATAAACTTTTGAGGTGATAGAATATTAACTATCCTTATTTAGTTGTTATATCTTATACATACACATCAAAATATCTCATTGTGCCTAATAATTATGCCTAATTATTTTGTGCCAGAGAGAAATGAAGATATGTTGAGACATGCGCGTGAGTGTGTGTGTGTGTTTGTGTGTGCGTGTTTTATGCCATTTTGGGTGATAATTCTTCCCACAAAAGTTGTAAACTAAAAAAAATACACAATGTCATGCATGAGAAGCTCCCTCTAAATCAAAGAAATCCAAGAGATCCCCCAGTATATAATTGCTATTTATCATGCTTGCGTCCAAGGGTTTTAAGAAAAGTCTCCATTGGTGAAGACTTGGTGTATTTTGGACTTGAGAAAATTCAAGTAATTGAGCTGGAACTGATCAAAAAGATGCCTCCCAGGGGAGTATCCTTCATAGTACCAGAAGCTGTTATGCTGCCAAGAGAGAGGAACAATTATTCATTCTACCGTGTTGTAAAGCCTATGAATGACAACAAAGATTTGACTGGTAACATGTAAATGGTGAAAAAATTGGCACATTCACCTTGGGGATTACTAATATCTGTCTAATTGGAAATAAGGTCCACTCAGTCAAACAGAAAACATGCCTGGCACTGTAAAATTAGACAGCTACCCATGACTGGAGCATCGTAGACTTGAGAGGAGCACCTACTACTGACAATTTCTTAAACCAGAATGCTCGCCTAATTGCATTCTGAAGACATTTTCCTGGACTTCTGAGGGTTTATAGTGTAATTAAGTATAAATTTGAACAAACGCTTTATTTTACACACTTCTCACAGAGAGTTTGCTTGAATTCCGATGTAGATGTAAATCTTTTGCTGTTGTTGTTTTTATCTTTCCAACAATAAAATAGAACTATATCCATGGTTTTCTATCTTAAAACAGAGTTTATTGTTTTGAATATGCGACTTTCTTAAGCATGTAGCAAGCAGAAGTAAGAGAGCAAGTAATGAATATGCAGGATTTCATAGTGAAGATACCCAGAAGTGTATCAAAGCAGATACTAAGACTCATAACCAAACCTTCTGCAGAGTGCAGGGAATCATAAGAAAGAAGAGGCAGTTAATATGACCCGGAGAGGACAGGAGCTCCACAAGGACCAAATATATCCGGGCACAAGGCTCTTCTATGAGACTGTTTCCCCAGCTATGGACCATGTATGGATATAACCTAGAACCTCTGCTTGGATGTAGCCCATGGTAGTTCAGTATCCGAGTGGGTAACCTAGTAAAGGGAACAGGGACTATTTCTGACATGAACTCAATGGCGGGCTCTTTGACACCCCTCCCCTCTGAGGGAGGAGCAGCCCTGCTAGGCCAAAGAGGAGGACATAGCAGCCAGTCCTGAAAAATACCTTATAAACCAGGGTCAGATGGAAGGGGAGGAGGACCTCTCCTATCAGTGGACTTGGAAAAAGGCAGAGAGAAGATGAGGGAAGGAGGATAGGATTGGGAGGGAATGAGGGAGTGGGATATAGCTGGGATACAAAGTTAATAAACTGTAACTAATAGTAAAAAAAAAAATAAAAAAAAGAAAATATCAAGGACAAGGCACTACAGATAGTGAGATACTGATGCTGGAATTCTCAGGTTTGGTAACAGAAATGGAAAGTTCAGAGCATATACTACCATGGTGTCGGGAAGGCTGTGATCAACCTAACAAGGCACTGGGAAGGTAGTGTAGAAAATCGGGCCTTCTATTTCTCTGAGAAGCATTCCTTAGTAGTTACCATATCTGGCTTAAGTGCAGTAACATCAGTGGAAAATGAACCTGCCAAGAAGAGTGATACTGCTTGTAGGAATGCAGTTAGATGGCTCTCTCCATCACGGATTTGGCTTTCCTGTCCCTGGTGCCAACATTACCCCTCAGATAATAATTCCCCATGTAATCAGAGTTGTAAGTACATATTCATATGCTGGGTCTCACAGGCATCAGTTGTCAATCTTAATTTTGGTAGTAGTAAGCAGTACCAGCCAGGCAAGATGCTATCTGGCATAGAATCTCAGGGTACCCTTTGAGGAATAACCTTTAGTCAGCAATAACTTTCACTGCAGTACTGGAAACTTCTCTGTAACAGGACAAGTTCTGATTCACAGAGTGTGTTATCAGTTGGAGGTGGCCAGCTTTGCAAATAGAGACTGAGAGCACTGTCAAGTATACAGGGTGTGCCGCTTAACAACAAGTCAAAAGGTCCTGGAAAGAAAAGCAGACTGCTGAAGGGCAGAGTCCATTGTATCTTGCCATCTGGAGTGTTAAACCAAGAAGTCAAACAGACACACGGTGTCTTCAGTCTTCTGCTTCGGCTCTGAGATCCATGGCTCCACAAACACATCAGAGCAACGTGGTTGCCGAGGAATAAAGTTATAATGATAGCTGCAAGACTGTACCTCCCTCCCTTTTCCCTTATTCCCCATTCTCCACCCTTCAGAAAAGGAGATTCCCCCATGGAACTGGAAACCTAAGAATTTGGGGTTCTATACATACTGACACACTGGCCCCAGTCTGTCAGGAAAAATGTCTGATTGCCTTTCAGTTTGCTCTTAATTTCTTTTGCTGGTACCCCTGTAGGGTATTGAAGCAGACGCTGAGACTCATAGACAAATTTTGGGCAGGGTTCAGGGAATCTTATGGAAGAAGGGGGAGATAGAAAGACCTAGAGGATACAGGAGCTCTACAAGGAAGCCAACAGAGTCAAAAAATCTGGGCCCAGGAGGCCATGCAGAGACTGATGAATCAACCAAGGTCCACACATGGAAGGACTTAGATCCCGTGCTCAGATTTAGCCCATGGACAGCTCAGTCTCCATGGGGGTTCCCTAGTAAGGGGAGCAGAGAGAGTCTCTGGCATGAACTCAGTTGCCTGATCTTTGATCCACGCCCTCCCTGGCAAGGTGGCCTCACTAGGCCACAGAGAAAGAGAATTCAGGCAGTCCTGATGAGACCTGATAGGCTAGGGTCAGATAGTAGGGAAGAAGGACCTTCCTTCTCAGTGGAGGGGAGAGGCATGGAAGGAATGGGAAGAAGTGTGGGATCAGGAGGAGATGAGAGAAAGAGCTATACAGCAGGGATACAAAGTGAATAAATTCTAAATAATAATAACAACCAACAAAGACCGCTGTTTGACAATAAAAACTAAGAAATTTTAAAATTCATGTATTTAATATAAAATCTGATATGTGAAATCTAAAATTTTTCTCAATATTAAATTAGTATTCAGATATAAAGTTTTCCCAAAGATAATAATACCTGTATTAAAAACTTAAATAAAGTTTAATTCATATTAATAATTTTCGCTCTGTGATTGTGTAGAAAAGCTATTTTCCTCTTTGAAATATTCTTTTCTATAAAGAGAGGTTTTCTTATTATATGAGAAAATGTAGATAAATATCTTATATTTGTGCTATGATTTTAATATTTTAATTATGTTTTCTTCTGAGAACACTATTTAATTAAAATTTTTAAGAAGTGAAGATAGTAACAGAATAGAAGATAGACATGTAGAGTTATGAACAAATATTATTAATACTTTAAATATGCTCTGTAACCAAATTTTCATCCATTTCTGACACTGTTTGGGAATGAGACTGTAGATACACCTGTTTGAATCCTTGGTCTCCATTTGGTAGAACTGTTGGAAAAGGATTGGGAGATGTGGCTTATTGGAGGAGGTGTCTCACTAGGAGAAGATTTTAAGGTTTCAAAAATGTATGTCATTCCCACTTAGTTCTTTCTCTTTCTCTCTGTTTCTCTGCCTTTGTCTCTGTCTTCTGTAGTACCCTTTCTCTTTCTCTCCCTCCATCAATCTCTGTGTCTGTCTCATGATCGTCTTAGTATGTAAATTCTCAGAAACTGCTCCAGCAACATGCCTGCCTACTTCTGCTGTGCTCCCTACCACAATGGCCATTATCTGTAACCCTATGAAACTGTAAGCCTCAAAGGAAATGCTTTATTTTATGAAATGCCTTGATCATATTCTTGTGTCATGCCAAAAGAAAAGTAACAAAACAATATTCAACACATTCTTACTACTCTAAGAAAAGTGCAAACAGGAGGGTGTAAGAAAATAGTTGCTTAATTGAATACGAGAGCTACTTAAGTAAAGAGATGCTTAATCAAACACTGGAAGCATTTACATGAATAAACATAAAAAGATAAGATATAAAAATGAAACAGTTGGATCAATTTCAAAATACACCAAATTTATTTAGACTGAATGATGACAAAACATTTCGAAGGGGAAAAATACTTTTTCAAGCTTTACTGATTTTTTTTTTTTTACAGAGAACACTTAACAATATTCTTTTATTTAGTTATTCACTTTACATCCAATCATACTTTACATACCTCTTTTCCTTCCAGTACCTCCCTCCCTCTTCTCTTATCTCTCACTCCCTACCCTTCAGAAAAAGGGGAGCCTCCTTTTTCTCCCCTAATGGTGGAGATCAGATGTGGGTAGTGCAGGGGTGAGAGGACAGAGGGCTTGTGTAAAAACAGGACCTGTGGGCAGGTCCATCTCTGAGACAAGCTGGAGACCTATGACAGAGTAAGAAGACTTCTGAAAGGATCTGAGGGTGGCTCTGAGACTCCTCATAGCGGGGGTCAAGGAGACTGAAGAGGCTACCCTCAAACTAGACAGGATTCCTAGTGAAGGGAGGGGAAGACCAACCCACCAACAGAAACTTAATTTAAACCAAAATTTAACCTGCCTACAAGATGCACAGGGATAAAGAGAGAGCAGAGATGGAGGGAATGTCCAACCAATGCCTGGCTCTGCCTGAGACCTGCCCGGTGGGAGAGAGCCAACAATAAAAATGTTTAAATGTCTGGTTTCAGTGGCACACCCTTGTAATCTTAGCACTTGAGGAGGCATCAGGAGGCTGATCTCCGTGAGTTTAAGGCCAGCCTAGTTTACAAAGTGAGTCTAGGACTGCCAAGGCTACACAGAGAAACCTTTCTCAACAAGCCTAATAAATAAACAAACAAATAAATATAAAATTCTAAAAGCCAAAACTTCCAAGATTTCCAAACTAGACAAAAGAGTTTTAGAAAATTTAAGATCCCTTAAGAACATAGACTCAAAAATTCTTAACTATTGATGAATAAAACTCGACAACACATTAAACACACATACACACACACCTTCACTACGATTGAGTGGGATTCACCACTAGGATGCAAGAACCTGGCAACTTACAAGTCTACACATGAGATGGAAAAAGAGAGTAGATAGCGAAAATAACAGAATCTGTATGAAATTTTACAGGAGGAACTGAGACCAATAAAAAGAAGAAATGGTGAGAGAATAAATAAGAACAAATTATGCATAAAAATGTCACAAGGCCACCAGTTTGTGTGTGTGTGTGTGTGTCTGTGTGTGTGCATAGTAAATTAATACAAAATCTTAATGTTTCCCAAATAAAAACTTCCGAAAGATGCCACCAAATTTCCCAGAACTGACATATAAATTCAGTATTGATGAAGAATATGAAACTAATGTTTATATGATTTTAAGCACTGAACTATGGGCCTAGCACATGCTTTTCAAGAGCTCAATCACCCAAGTAGGAAATTTAATCTCAATTACATTATGTACTTTGTACTTTCCAATAAATTTTTTAAAACAAAGCAAAACAGCGAGAAGTATATTGGTGAAAACCATCCACTATCCAGATTCTATTTCTGTACTAATGTTATTAGGATTATACAGATAAACTGTTTTAAAAGACAAAATACAGTAGATAGATATGCACAGTCTAAACAAATCAAATCAATTTGTTATTAAAGCATTGCACTTCATGTGTCTTTTATGACATTGGTAGGAATAGTCAGATAGTCTAGGATACTATCTGCAAGTTGGTTAGCATGCAGTAGTTGATATGAACGCTGCACTGTGCAGATGCAAGCCTCTGAATCTTTAATAAAGCACATTAGCAGCACTGTGGTGGCTGGGCTGCATGTGAACTCCGTTCCCACTGGATGGCAACCTTTCCCAATTAGGAGCTCCTCTGAAGTAACCTTTTCTACACTGGAAGCCAGGCGTTTCTCCTCCCCAGCTCCTGCCTTATCTTTTCCAATATCCATTTTCACTGGGGGTTTGCTAAAACCTGTTGTTTGGTATTTTGGTGACTGGAGTCTGTCTGCGTTGATGCTCCTGCTGCAGACTTCATTCTTTCATGTGAGGTTTCTTTGTCCTCAGTATAGTCATTTGAGGGTTATGGAGAGAAATATGCCAGAATATTTGAAAGATAACCCATACAATGGTGAAACTGGATAAGCTTGATAAAATGAGATGAGATTCACACAGATATTCAGTCTCAGCAGTGAAATGTACATATAATAAGATGGCACAAGATAAATTTAGATATGGCTCTATGGTTATTTTTTGTAATCTTTTAAATACTTTAGCTTCTACATTGAGTCAAATTTTTCTTTTTATATTTAACTGTTTCTTACAATTATTAAATTATTAATTTTATCATTTTTAATTTATGTGACAGATCAGTAAAGGTTTCCTAGGAGGAACAATTACATTTATTAATGATGCGGTGAGAGGGTTTCTTTGCGGAAAGTCACTACGATCATAATAGTAATGGGATTAAGAAACACCTGAAAGGACAGTGCAGCATCCTTTCAAAGTGTCAGTGAGGGTCAGTGAAGGCTTTTCCAGAGATAATTAAATCATGAGGGTTTCCACTTAATGAGTCCTGTGATCTATTAAAGGATTAAACATTCCAAGAGATTACTGGGAGTTGGTAGAGCTCTAGGTACCAGAGCCTAGTTGGAAGAAATAGGTATAAAAAAAGATGTCTCAAAGGAAATATCTTGTTGTAACCTCTTCTTTCACTTTCATTTAATTGCTGTCACAAACAGCGCAGCCTAAACAACTTAAAGGAGAAAAGGGTATACTTGGCTTTCATTTCCAGCTTACAGTCCATCACTGAGGGAAGTCAGGTCAGGGACTTAAGAAGGAATTTGAAGCAAATATTATGGAAGAATGCTACCTGCTGACTGCCTGGTAGGCTTATGTCCACTTCGCTCTCTCATATATTATAACCCATTGCCACCCACCTAAGGGCTTTCCTACATCAATTACAAATAAAGACAATCCTCCACAAACATTGCCACAGGTCAGTTTTATTCGGGAAATCCCTCAGTTGAGACCATCTTTACAGATGACTCTAGGCTCTGTCAAATTAAAACGTAAAACTAAAACATCACACCTGTTTTTTAAAGAGTTTTCTCACATTTTAATTGTGTGTATTATAAATGTAGTTTATATGGTACTTGTATATGTTAGATTTTTCACAAAATACATGAACTTTGAGGCAAATGATTTTTTACAAGACATAGGAAATAGAGGAAGAGTTATTAATCACTTAACCCATATTCAATGGGAAATAAACTAGTACTAACTTAGGTTTTAGTTTTGTCATTCAAAAATATAGGCACATTGAAGCTCAAAGCAATCTCACAACTTTCTAGCATATATATATTTTTTTATTTTTTTCTTATCAGTTACATTTTATTAACTCTGTATCCCAGCTGTATCCGGCTCCCTCATTCCCTCCCAATCCCACCTTCCTTCCCTCATCTCCACCGTGCCCCTTTCCAAGTCCACTGATAGGGGGGGACCTCCTCCCCATTCATCTGATCCTGTTTTATCAGGTATCAGTCCTGTTAGGCCACAGAGGAGGGCTTTGCAGCCAGTCCTGAAGATACTTGATCACACCTCTTTTTTATTTGTCTCTTCTTCCTTTCCACTAGGATATTAATTATTGCATGGCATGCTCCCTGCTATGAAGGATGGAAATCTCTGGGGTCTTGAATAAAAGAAAACTCCACTCATGTTACTTGCAGAGATAAAAAGGTATACAGGGTTTTGTGATCCCAGGGAGCACACAGCTCTGAGGTAGGACAATGTACAGGAGCTCAGGAACCACACAACTCTGAGAGGATGCCTCTTCAACAGCGGTATTGCAGCTCCCAGGGGAGGTATCCCTAGCTGAGGAGCTCGGGAGCCTCAGCCATGTTCTTTCTTCAGAGTCTCCTTTTCTTCCTTGCTTATTCCAATGAGGAAGTCACACCATGCAGTAAATCTGTTAAAAGAGATTTATTGGAACAATGAATCCAGGAAAGGAAGTAAGGTACGATCCAGAACTGTTTGCCTCTGCTCCCAGGAGAAGGCAACAGGGAACTGAGCAGACACAGCCTTTATATAAGATTTCTTAGGGGGTAGAACTTTCTAGGGCAGAAATTCCCAGAATAGGGATCGGTGGGATTCCAAACCCTGAGATTGGGGAGCTCGGGGATTGGTGGGGTTTTGTTCAAACTTTTCACTGAAATTAGCATGATATGAAATTGTCTTATTGGAGGGCTGGAGATGGTCTTTATGACAGTTACAGAGGCTAAAAATGCTGTATGACAGTTAGAGACTGGGGGAGTGCCCCAGCTGCTGGAGGTCCTCAGGAAGACGTCTGGCTGCTTTTCTGACTTGACAAAGTTTCTAAAGGGAAGCCAGAGTCAGGAAGCCTTTTCCTGAAGCATGAATAGCCTGCCAATGGAGACTGGAAAGGAGGTGCTGACAATGGGGAGTGCTCCCATGATGGCAGTAGGCTGAGGCTGGAAGAGTCTCCACTCTGACATAAACGGCCATTTTGACAGGAGCCGCCATTTTGACTGCTCCTGCGGTGGGAAGGAGGAGCTTTGACAGCTGGTGATTCATTGCTCAATGCTTTTGCTGAGCACTGCTCAAGGACTACGCTGACAGCTCTTGCTTAGAGATTGTGGGGGAACGACTAGGCCAGTGCTGGCCACACCTGAGAGTGACTTATCTGCTGAAGTAGGATGCTTCTGTGACAACTGAATCTTAACAAGAGAAGAGCACATACAGTAAGCTCCAGTCACAGTTTACTCACTCCAGAAGCCTCCATTCCATGATCACAGGAGCACCCTGCTGACATCCCCTGCTAAGACTATTTGGTCCCTACCTTGCTTCCTGTGTATATAGCAAATGCAGTGACTATTCATACTCCTGCCCTGTCTCCATTTAGGCACTCAGTTTACACATCCTAGGCTCAGTTCAACTTTGTGTCTCAATTTCCTTCTGTTTTATTTTTAATTATTTTGTTTATTAATTCATTTTAATGGAAATAAAATTACATCAAGCTCTTTCTTCTGATTCCTTCCACTAGGGCCATTTCAGGAACTATTTTTATAATTCCTCCCATGTTCCTTCAAAACTCTCAAGTTAATAGACTCTTAGATTATTATTGTCACATGTGTGCATATATGCAATTAATTTACGTGTACAGACAGACACACACTCCAGAAATATGAATGTTCTGGCAAGGGATCACATCCAAAGACCTTCTACATCTGTGTAATCTGGCCAAAATGACACATCTTTAATCTCTCTGACTGGAGTAAACACATCCTTAGTACACATATTTAATCTTAAACAGTGGAGGTGAAGTTAGTTTGTAAAAGGAAACACCTGTGTTTGAAAGTGATGTCTAATTGAGGGGTAGACAAATTGAACAACTTTGTGACAAATTGGAGAAATATTTGACAGAATGAGTCAAAGACAGGATATACCTAACTCTCTTGAGAACAGGCAGGAAAGAAAATGTAATTTAAGAGAGCTTGGGGAGAGGCAAGTGAATCAAATCAATTTAGTCAGTTGGAAGACAGTTGGGTTGAACTGAGTTAGTCATTTGAAAGCCAGTGCAGTGGAGTTGAGTTCCTGAAGTTCAGGGTAAATCAAGCAGAGGAAGTTGAAGCCAGAGAATGAGAAGTAGCCAGAAAAAAAGAACAAATTGCCAGAGTTAGTTTGAGGCCAAGCAGAGAAAGTCAGTCAGAAGCCAGATTGCCTCTATGAGCTTGGAGAGGAATTTGATCTAGAACAGCTGAATTGAATCTGCCAGCCAGAGTTCATAAAGGCCTATCAAGGAAGGGTAATTTTATTCAGCTGTAAGCCACCAAGATGAACATTACATCAGGCAAATAAGAGATACATTTATACACACACATATACACACATAAACACACACATACACACACTCCGTGCTGTCTTGCAAAACCAATAATGGGTTGGTCTCATCTCAGGAAGATTTCTTCTTTCAGTATTCAGTAGTTGATAATAGTTCTTTGCCTAAAGGTGGATCTCCACAAATTTTTTCTACTTTCATTGATATTGCTATTGTTCTGTTCTTGATTGTTTAGCCATTTCTAGAAAAGACTGTTTCACATCAGACTTTCTAAGCCTTCTGTCTCTTAATAATATCCCCATCCCATCTTCTGAGATGTTTCCTTAGCCATAGATGAGCTGTGATACTTGGGCTGAATGTATTAAGATCTGTTAATCAATGAATTATTTTCAGCTGTGTTTTCATGTCATGATCTTCATTTTTGTAAAGAGACTTTTCCATTGAGGGGTGATAGCTACAGCATGTTCTTTAAGAGTTGAATATTAATTTAAGGTGACACACACACACACACACACACACACACACACACACACAATGAAACACTATTTAGCCTAAAGAAAAAACATGAAATTTGAAGATAAACAGATGGATATTGAGAAGATTATATTAAGTGAGGCAATCCAGACCCAGAAAGACAAATGGTTCATGTTTTCTCTCATCAGAAGTTTCTGATTGGCTGAAAAGTTGAACTTCATAATTCTTAATTTGGCCATTAATTTTGACATGTATCTGAAAGCACATTTACATTTGACATACTCCATGAAGTAACTAATTCTCGGTGCTTTAAACATAAAATGTTTTGAGCTAGAAAAAATATTGAATACGTAGCCTGTGAAGAAGTAGTCAGGCTCTTTTATAGCTGCTTGTTAGCTGCAGCAAGATTCTTATATGTAAGTTTGAGTTCAGAGAACAGAGTTAAACAGCCTTCAGTGTTCTCTGATGAAATCTTACTTTTCACGCTGCTCTGTCTTTCACGACTCATGAAAGCATCATTCTAATAACTGCCTTCCTTTCTGCTATCCATGGTACTGATACTAACCTACTGAGAAGCTGCTTATGGTAACCCAATCTCATGAAGGTTTTCCCTGAACACTTACCGTTCTTTCACAAGTACCCATCTTTGTCTGGAGCTCAGTAACAGGAATTTTCCCAAGAGGTCTATATCTATGAAGCTAGGAATGAGTCAAACTACAACTTGCATAGAAAAAAATTCAACAGCAGTTTTTTAGTATCCTTTGACAGAAGTTCTGGTATAGCTTTTCTTTGTTCCTCAATGATTTGTAATACTCATATATATCAGATTTGTCTGTGTCATCTTGTTTCTATTTTTTAAGTATGTATAAGTTTGTTGTGGATCCATCATAAGTGTGTGTGTGTGTGTCACCCAAGGTCTTAACCACAGAGAGCCATCACTGCCCCAAATTCAAAGTTCTTTGATCACTCTATGAGTAAATATGAAAAACGGGGTTAAATTAATTTTATCCAACATTCCAAATATAAATTAGAAGAGCAAAATAGGAATGTGAAGAAGAGGATTCTTGACTCTACACTTATTTACTTGCATTTGTTTTTCTAACTTTCATTTATTCATTTATTTATTTTTTAATTTTATTTTTTTTTCTTATCAGTTACATTTTATTAACTCTGTATCCCAACCGTGTCCCGATCCCTCATTCCCTCCCAGTCCTTCCCTCCCTCCCTCATCTCCACTGTGCCCCTTGCCAAGTCCACTAATAGGGGGGACCTCCTCCCCATTCATCTGATCCTGTTTTATCAGGTATCTTCAGGACTGGCTGCAAAGCTCTCCTCTGTGGCCTAACAGGACTGCTCCTCCCTTGGGGGGTGGGGAGGCCAAAGAGCCAGTCATTGAGTTCCTGTTAGAAATAGTCCTTGTTCCCCTCACTATGGGAAGCCAATTGGTTACTGAGCTACCACAGGCTACATCTGAGCAGAGGTTCTAGGTTACATTCATACATGGTCCTTGGTTGCATGTCAGTCTCAGAAAAGACCCTGTGCCCAGATATTCATTTATTTTATAGGCTAATACTTAAGTTTCTATTTCTTTAAAAATATTTTATATTTATAGGGTTTTTTTTTTTGTGTGTGTAGGGGTAGGGATTCAGTCCAGGGCATCGCATATGCTAGGGAAGAACTTTCCTGCTAATTTATACTTCCAATCCTTTGTTTAGTTTATTTTTTTAGATAGTGCCTTACCAAATTTCCTTGGCTGACTTTTAACTTGTTCTGCAGCTCAGGCAGTATTCGAATGTTGGAACTTTCTGTCCTCAACTCTGGAGTAGCTTGTTTTATATCCCGGTTCCACTAGATTTACCTTTGGATTTCTTTAGTTAGCGATTAACTAATTTTCATATACAAGAAGTTACAATTTAAACTAAGAATATAAGCCATCATAGATGCTGGCTCTATTTTCTCAACTTCCGTGGCATTTTTTTCATTATGTCCATGTTAAATTCAGCTTAGATAATCTGAGTTTTATGACCTAAGTGTGTCCTGTGTTCAAAATAAAAATTAGTGTTCACCATTTGAGAAACTACAGTAGATCTTAGAAGAGAATCTATTTTTATTTTTTATACTATACCAGCATAATGTCTAGCTACATTCTAAAATTTATCCTTATACCAATAAATAAGGATAATTCTCTTTTAATAAGGATATTAAAAGAATTATTTGTTCTCTTTAAATAAGGATAGCTTCTCTTTTACTCAAATGAAGACCAATACAAAAGAATGTGATTGAATATAATGCAGAGATCAGTTGATCATGGTAAGTTCAGTAGCAATGAATTGATCTACAGTATAGATCCTTAAGCTTAGGGAACATGGGGTAAGAGTGGTTTGAAGGATTGTTAAAAGCTAGAAGACCAGGAAGTCCTGTGTGTGTGTGTGTGTGTGTGTGTGTAAACTGTAACATTAAAATAATATGTTTATGCTTATAGAATCGGTGGTCAGAAACAGTACTTTGACTTCTGCTTCTCACTTAATGACTTTTTGTAATTTGACAATTTCAATGTACAAGCATGAAAATCCATGAAAATCTGCTGCAAAATTATTACAAGGATGCAATAGTCCTCCATGCATTCATCAAACTTTAAATACAACAGTGTTTGGCAAAATTATTGCCCTCATGTTACCGGCAACATGTGAAAGTAAACTTTGTTATTTTCTAAAATTTTGAAAATAAGAACCTTTCTTTAAAAATTACAACCCATCCACATCTGATTATCCACATCTGGCAACTAACTTGATTCATATTAAATTTAAGTCACTCTTTTTGCCTAACTAGATTCAGTTGCTAGATTGCCTTCTTCATAACAAAGAAACAAAAGCAATTTAACATTTTTTTCAGTCACAGAGCAGGCATGATGAAATGAGAATTCTGAAATAACAAAAATAATAATAAAAATGTACTTCATGTTCTGGAAGGAAAATGAAAACAAAATGGTGCTGGTTTCAATGTGATATAGTGTCCCTGAAATGACAGATGTCCACATGGTGCTGCAGAGCACAGAAGAAGATCACTTAAATCACCAAGGTGTTCTTAAAAAATACCAAGAAGAGCCATGAACAAAGAATTGAAGAAAGAACTGTAAAGGTTAAAGAAAAATGTGAAGCCAGCACTTTTGTCAAAGGAAACCGTATGAATAAAAGAAGAGAACTGTGAAATAATATATTGTATATGTTGTATGAGGTACTTTGTTAGAAATGTGTGCTGTAAAAGAGCAAAGAAATGAATCTGTATCTGTAAAAGGGCTCAACTCATTGGAAGTACTGAGGAATCATGCTTATGAATTCAAACTTAATCATTTAAGCAATAGGAGGCAAATGAATTGAAAAAGTAAAGTAAGTGACCTGAACAAATTCTGACTTAAAAGTAGTTCTCAATAACAAAGACACTTGCTTCAGCATGTGAGCTTAGTCACTTATTAGCTAAAAGTATTAAAACTTTTGCTCCCTACCAACTTTAGATTCCTTTTTGTTGGAAGACATAAACAAGAAACATGATTATCTTAGTTTTAATTTCCTAACTAAGGCACAATTTATTTATCACTTAAAAAAAAAAACACTGAAGTTTTAGCTTTGTAGCCTGAAAGAACTTCTTCATCATAAAGAATATAGAATCAACTGGGCACATAAAAATTGCTTTTGCAAAGATGGACTTTGACCCATTATTATCTTGGTCTATCAGGAGGCCCTTGTCTTGGGTGTTTACACATATGTTTTACCTTCTCAGGTAAAGTTGGTCACACAAAATACAGAACATTATTTCCTTACCTTAATTGTCCCATGTGCATTTATAACATCACATGCTGGTTTTTAGTGTACACAAAGCAAATACAACTTTTGTTCTGAAATACAATAAGATAGTAAATGAAAATGTTTAAATAACCATATAGATGAGAAAGTCCAGTTCTCTTTGTTGCTTTATTTTTATCCAAGTTCCCTGAAGTACAACTCTAAGGAATAGTAAGGTCAAGGTTCACTGGCTTTCCTTTATGTAGACGGTCTATTGATTCAGGTTGCATACTGCTGAACAAATCAGTTCACTCACAGAAAGTACTTTTGTTTTAAGTTTATGCTGACTCATCTTTATTGTGATTGTCACTGAAGTCACATAAATGACATAAGGACAGATTACAGGACCATTATTTAAATAAGTGTACAATAATGCTGTCTGACTAAAGCACCACGGAAAAATGACTGTGGTACTCTAACAAAAAAGATATACAAATAAAGCTGCTAAGAACATAGTTGAGCAAGTGTCCTTGTGGTATGGTGAAGCATCTTTTGGGTATAAAGCCAGGAGTGGTATAGATGGGTCTTGAGGTACATCTGTTTCCAATTTTCTGAGAAACCTCCAGATTGATTTCCACAGTGTCTGTACAAGTTTGCACTCCTACCAACAATGGAGGAGTGTTTCCTTTGTTTTACACCCTTGCCAGCATGCACTGTCACTAAAATTTTTGGTCTTCGTCATTTTGATGAGTGTAAGATAGAATCTCAGAATCATATTGATTTGCATTTCCCTGTTGACTAAGGATATTTTAATCATGTGGATCCCCTAACAATGGGAGTTGGGCTGTCTTTGACTCTGTTGCCTATCTTGAGATCCCTTTCCCATACCTAGGCTTCCTTGTCTGGCCACAGTGGGACAGGATACACTTATTCCTGCTGAGACCTGACATGCCAGAGTGGGTTGGTACCTCTTGAGGGCCTCCTTTTTCTTAAGAAGCAGAGGAGGGACTTGGGGAGAGAACGTGAGAGTGGAAATGGGAGGGAGGGGTCTGGGTTGAGGCTCTAAAGTGATTAAATAAACAAACAAAGAAATGAATATTTACAAAATTTTAAACACCATACAGGATGCTACCCACATTTGTGAAGAAATTTTGTTTATTACTGAGTATCAGTTGTAGATTTCCTGTTATACCCTAAATGGTAACTTTTTTTTCCTATAAATATGCTTATTTCTGTTTAGATTAAAAGCAGTGCTTTACAACCTTATAGATTACTGACAAGTTTGATATCAAACTCAGCAAACACATTCTATTTTTCTTATTTTATTGACTAAAATCGTTTTAAATTGACTTGCAGATGGAAGTCAGAGCAGATAATTTGATAAAGTTACCTCTATTAATAGGTGCTAAGCCTGAAAACCTCAGTTTAATCTCTGGTCCCACATGGTGTAAGGAGCTCCCATAAGCTCCACTGAGTTGTATTCTCATACCACAAGGTAAACAAATAAATGAGATTAAGTAGTTAAATATAAATGATTTTTTAGGTTCATGTCTCTATCATTCTAATAAATAATAATGTAAGTGAATGTAAGTAAGACAGAACCAGGAGCCGCTTTTAGAACAACGTGCTCATTTAAGCAATGTGTAGAATAAAGTTTTGAAATATGCTAATATTGTCCAAGAAACTGTTGATTTTTTTAAAAAAATGACATTTTTGAAATTGTGATGTACATGTAGATCCATTTAGATCATTTTTCCTATGGAATGCTGTCAAAATGTCCCTGATTGTATAACGAGAACTCTAATCCCCTCCAAATAAGGTGTGTTTATTCCTAGCAGATGGGGAATGTGTCTCATGTGGTTCACAAAACTTGAAATAAACATTCACTACTTTCAATTAGCACAACATAAACCAAAGGAAAAAAAATTGTAAATATTAAAATTACTATCCCAACACTAAGTATTCATGGTTAAATAACTCATTACAAATATTATGAACTTTACCCTGATGATAGAATGTTTCCTGGATAAATGAGGGAGGAAGAGGAGAGAGAATGGTGTATGGATATGTTTGTATATATTGTATACCCTATATTTATATATGTGTGTGTGTGCATGTGTATGTGTGTGTGTAGGCATTTGCATATGTATGACATACACACACACACACACATAAAATAAAGATATTTGAATTCATTATTCTCACCCCAACATTTGTGACTCTTGTGTCTGGATTCTAACAGGAATCTCGTATTTAGTGTTACCCCTAATTGCGCCTGAGAAAGGAATTAGAAAGCAAGCACATTTCAGCTACTGAATCTCAGTCATCTCACTTTCTACTCTTTGGTGTGTATCCTCATTTGTGTGTGAGAGTAGCAGGTGTGAAGGGTATTATAACTGCTAAGGGAAAATAGACTAACATCCCCTTAACTACAGATTCTGCTGAAGCAATTCCCTTAAAGATAGATGCTATGTTGAGTCCTGTTTTGTACTTCCATGCTTGGAACATGGAATATCTGTTTCCTAGCAACAGTCCTCAGTTAGATGTCACTTGACTAGTCCTCAATTTAATGACCTCCACTGAGGCATCTGCTTTAGACAATTTGAGACAAGGGTTTCGAATGGGACGGCATAGTTAATCTTCCCTTGTCATTCGTGGATGCACTCACACAATAAAAATCACTGTTTTCTGGGTTTGCCTGGCTGTACACAACAGATTCAAGGAAAGGGCCTAGGGGACTCTGGCTCTTTTCATATCTCACTCTTATTGCCAATTTTGTTTCTGACTTCATCAACTAACAAGCTTTTTTGTTAATAATACAGCCCAGTTATCCATAACTTGTTGTTTCTCGGCTATTACACTCACAGCCATCCTTGAATCTTGGTCAGAAACAAAAGTTTGGCTTATTTCTACAGGAGTCTACCCCACCAAAATTTATTTTTATTGCATCATATAGATGAGTCTATCAAACGGGAAAGTGGTAATAACTATCTTTGTAACCCTGGCTTTTCCAGATGAGGGTCTTAAATGCACAGTATTGTTATGGTTGCAATTCATGCCGTACAGATAACATTTTGCTTATTTTCTTGGACAACAAGAACTCCACCTTCATTCATTTTATTCATATTGTCTTTCAAATTGCCTCTGCAGTTTCATCCCTAGAATCTGCCACTTGGTGATAACACTTTTCTGCATCAATTAGAATATGTATTGATGGCAAATAATTAGCCTGAAATAACAAAACAATGCTGTTTATAACCACTGGCTTTTATATTTCAACTACTATGAAAACACATCATAAATTTACTACCTCATAAATAACAAATATTTATTTCTTACTTTCTGGAAGCATAGAACTTCAAGAACTATAAACCAGCATGACCTGTGAGAGCTAGGACATAGGACATGGACAATCAATCAGCAACTTTGTCTTCCCTGGGCTTCTTTATCTCAACATTAATCTAATTTATGAAATGTCTGATTCACTAATGTCTCCTAAGTAACCACCTAACAGAACTGTTTTGTAATTTCAATTCATGAGTATTGAAAAGATATAAACACTAAACTATACTATTCACTCTTCTACAGGTTTCTCAGGCTGTTTTCGTTTTAAAAATTTATAGTGTGTGTGTGTGTGTGTGTGTGTGTGTGTCTGTGTGTAAGAGACAGAAAGGCAGACAGACAGACAAACTGAGACAGAGAATATACAATTAATAACATATTCCAGGATGCTCACTTCTTTTTTTCCTTTTTTTCAGGTAAAAGTTAAGTATTTTTGTGATGAATTAAAACATAATAAAGGAATATCAGAGAATATATACGAAGGATGTCATCAGAAAACTGTATTAACATAATTCAAAACTTATGTTCTGTAACCCAGATTCCAAAAGACAAACATGGTAGGTATGTGTGTGTATATATGGATGTTATCTTTCAAATACTTGATAATCAGGCTTCAATTCATGTAACCACAGAGTTTCACATAGACCTAATGGACAAGAAAGTATGAAGAAATCTTCCTAGGAAGGAGAAATAGTTATGAGTGTGCAGGGTTGGGGGATATCTCAACAGGAAGATCAAATAGTGAAAGGCAGTGAAGTGGAGGTGAGACAGGGGATATAGAGTACAAACTTCCTAAAATAAAAACATTATTGAGGCAGAAGTAAATGGAATCACCAAATGCCAGGGGAGTCAGAGCCTCAACTGGACATCTCTTTTCACCAAATATAGCCTCCAGTGCTGGAAATGGGTAACACCTAATTGAGTTGTTAGCCAGATCCACAAACTGACATCAAGGTCTCATTGCTGAAGAAAATACCTACACAACCCAGTGAACACAGAAAAGTCAAGCTTCTGCCTACCTAGAGTTTTCATGCCTATAGACTAGTATTCATGTTACTGAAGGTGTTGTGCATGCTACCAAAAAAGAAAAAAATGGTAAAAAACCAACCAAGCTACACACCCTTTCAATCAACAATGGTTATCTGCCTGTAAGATGCATTAGTGAAATAGTGGCACAAAGCTTGTTTTGAGTAACAAACCAATATCTGATTTTATTTAAGGCCTAATACATGAAATGGAACCCATCCCCAAAGTTGTGTAGGTGGACAAAACCTGAAGTTAGATAGGCCAGAGACCTAGAGGGAAAACAAATATTATTGTTCTGTTATAGGAATATAACAATAATAACAAAAGAAACTCATGGTGGTATTATGCTATTTTCATAGATCAATGTCTTGCTCATCCATTGTCAGAGCAGCTTCCTCTTGCAGTAGATGTGAAAAAAACATAGAGACCCACAGCTGGACAAGGTGAAGAGAGTGAAAGATCTTGAAACATCTACTCCTAAATAGGATGTTTTCATCAAATACCTACCCCCAACCCCAGGGCTCGAGAAATTATGCATAAGAGAAGGCAGAATGATTGTAAGAGCCAGAAGAGATGGAATACTCTACAAAATCAAGGTCCACTACATACACAGGATTGGCACACAGGGACTGTGGCAGGATCCTGCCACAAGTGTGGGCCAGACAGGGTCCCAGTACCAAGAGAGGAAGTGGGTATGTATCACATCCCTAACTGAGACCATCTCCAATTGATAACCACTCACAAATTAAAAAAAAAATTAAAAAAAAACTATCTCCAAAAGCCCTACTTGCAATACAAACTACACTTAGGGTAGGGCCCATGCCCAGAAGGAAGCTTTGTTTTTCAATCTCAGACTCAATCCAGCTTTCAATACACTTTCTAGGGAAGTTATTTCCATTTTTATTGCAAATATTATATTAACATGTAGCAGTCTTTTATGCAGCTTGTCATTTTTCCAATAAATAAATAGATAAATAAATAAATAAATAAATAAATAAATAAATAGATAAAACAATGTAAGGGAAAGAAGCTGGTAAAATAAGGAACTGGAGCAAGGACAGGGACAGGAGAGGAAAAGGAACAGCACTCAGGCTAAAAGAGCCTGCACTCTGTCCTGGAACAGCCTGATCTGAGGGAAGAAGAGGCTTTTTGGAAAGCAGCATGTTGAGGATGGTGAGGAATCTGCAGTGTGTGAGAAAAGATATTAAGAAATAATTTGGGGGCTGGGAAGATGTCTCCGTTGGTAACATTATTTTCTGTGAAAGCAGATAAGAGGGAGAGGAAAGGGGATAGATGACAGATATAGATGTTGAAATTGACCTTGTTCTGCATTTTCTGTTCCAAGATAACCAAGAGAAATTCAGGATTTATTTGTGACAAAAATCCTAGGATAAGGTGCCAGATCCAAGTGTGAAAATAAACATTTCAAATGCAGTCTCTTTTTCTAAATTCTCCAATTACAGGCAAAAGATTGAAAACAAAACTGTCACTCTGTATCTACATCCTACTGAGTTACTTTTATCTGGAAATTTTATGTCCAGAGACTACAGGGACAACACTCTCAGCACCTATTGGTTTCGATTCAGCTGATGTGTAGAGAAACCTTACGGAAGCATGCTATATGAAGTCTGAAAGGTGTGAATTACTGAGATTGTGACACAGCTCCACCGTTCATAAGCCAGGAGATGATTCAGTCAAAAAAACATCATGCCATATTTGCAAGAAAAACAGTTTTTTTATTATGTTTTTGAAATAAAGTCTATGTAATTCTATCTTAGTAACACTAGATAATGCAAAAATTATGCTTTTAAAATAAAAATATTTGAAATAACTCTTTCATGTATAATGAGTATTTCATGTTTGGTCTCAAGTATTATGAATTGCAAGTAATGAAAAAAATGTTACATGGTTACAAAACACAAAGCTCTTCCCTGTTATTATTACTCAAAAATTGTTTGTTGCAACAAAATTTCATCTTAAAAACAGACTTGCTTAGGGGGTGGAGCCAAGATGGCGACTAGCACACACAGTTTCTCAGCTGTGGAAAAGCTAACCATCTGAGCTGGTGAGTGGAAGGACCTCTAACCCAGGAAAACAATGGTGAGGGTTTCTAAACAACAGGGAACATCACAGGAGGCAAAAACTTTGGTCTCCGGTCACCCTGAGACTTGTTTGGGGAAGGTGAGAAACGATCCTTTGATCTCCAGGTACTCCCCTCCCCCAGACCTCCTTCCTCCTCAGCACAGCAGAATCATCTTTCTCAGCGGAGACATAACTGCCTGGGGTCTGCAGCCACTGAGGCGGAGCTCCAAGACCTTTAGCGGCAGGTGCCAGCAGTACCCGTCTTGGAGTCCCAGATCCGCGTGGTGGCTGCACCATCCTCCCAGGGCCATACTAGCTCCGCAGGATCTCAATCACTGACGGTACGGCCCGCCCAATCCGACAGGGACAGAGAATACACTGTATACTCACCAAAACCAGGCAGAAACGCCACACTAGCTGGGCACACCAGGCTCTAGGAGTGCACAGTGAAGAAACCCCAAGTCTTCTCAGAAAGCATCTGGACTAGCAACCCAGTCTCCAGTTTAGCAGGACTTTCTAACCTGGCAGCAGAGCAGCACTGAGCTGGCTGGGCACTTCAGCCCTCCAGTTTAAGACTAACCAGGGCCAAACCAGAGAACAGAGAGCCTGTATACCCCGATCCCTACTGACGTGACCACCCTGATATCTCCAGCTACAGAAAGACCTCAGAATCTGGCAGTGACAGCAGCACGAAGCTGGCGTAGCACATCAAAGAAGCAGGGCCAAACAAGAGAGCAGAGAGCCCAGATACCCCGATCTCTGCCAAGTGACATGCCTGTAAGTGAGTGAACCCTTGAGAATCTGCAGCTCCACTGATCCTGGGTCCTTCTAAAACAGAAGCCAGGCATCGAACCCCCTCCCGCCCATATACCCACTTTGGGAAACAGAGGGGCACTTGGGACATTGAAGTTCCTGCTCTGTGGGTCTAATTGAGGAGTTAAGGCAGTTAATGCCAGAAATTGCTCTGCGATCATCACTAGCGCCTGCGACATATACAGTGCAGAGCCTCTCCCACACACTCAAGGGTTCAACATTAGCCATCATTCTGTCCATTGAGACACACGTCCATGCACACTTACACACACACACACACACACACACACGCATGCACACACACACTTGCATTTGCCCCGTCTGCGCCTGCGTACTTTTCTCCCACAGGTACAGCTAGTCCTCAGCACACGCTAAGGACACGGGACCTCTCTCAGCTTTCTGAAAAACTCTCCAGATGCCAGAGAGAGACAGTACCAGTCTGATCTGCAGAATCCAAAAACAAACAGGGAAGGTTTCAGATAAGCCAATGGCCAGGGGTAGGCGAAAGAACACTTCCAACATAAATCAGGACATCATGACTTCACCAGCAAACCCCAAAATCGATGGATACTCCAATTCATCAGAAGCACAGGAAAATGACTTTAAAGCCATGCTTACCCAATTATTTGAGGCTCATAAGGAGGAAATGAACAAATCCTTCAAAGAGTTGGCCAGTCAATTGGAGGTAAAGAAAGAAGAAATAGACAAAATCCTTAAAGAAACACAGGCAAACATAGCCAAACAAATAGAGGCACAAGTAGAGATAAAATTAGTGGCATATGAAAAGGAAATGAACAAAGAGATAGAGTCCATTGTAGAGAGACAAGAATCCAAATTCAAACACATGAAAGAGATGGTGCAAGGCATGAAAACAGAATTAGAATCAATAAAGAAAACACAAACTGAGAAAACCCTTGAGCTGGAGAACTTGGAGAAAAGATCAGGAACCACAAAAGTAAGCATCACCAACAGAATACAAGAGATGGAAGGGAGAATCTCTGGAGCTGAAGACACACTTGCAGAAATTGATACTTCTCTCAAAGAAAAAGTAAAATCAGAAAAGTTCCAATCACAAAATATCCAAGAAAACAAGGACGCTATGAAAAGACAAAGTCTAAGAATAATAGGAATTGATGAAAAAGAAGACTCCAGGCTCCAAGGTCCAGAAAATATTTTCAAGAAAATCATAGAAGAAAATTTTCCCAACTTAAAGAAAGAGATGTCCATAAATATACAAGAGGCCTACAGAACTCCAAATAGACTAGACCAGAAAAGAAACACATCACGTCACATCATAGTCAAAACACTAAATCTACAGAACAAAGAAAAGATATTAAAAGCAGCCAGGGAAAAAGGCCAAGTAACATATGAAGGTAGACCTATCAGAATCACACCGGACTTCTCATCAAAAACTATGAAAGCCAGAAGGGCCTGGGCAAGTATCATGGAGACTCTAAGAGATCACAAATGTCAACCCAGACTACTATAAACTGCAAAGCTTTCAATCAACATAGATCGAGAAAAAAAAAATATTCCATGACAAAACTAAATTTACGCAATATCTACACAGCAAACCAACCCTACAGAAGATACTAGAAGGAAAACTCCAATCCAACGAAAACAACTTCACCCAAGAAAACAGAGCATACAGATAATATCCCAACAAAAATGAAAGGAAAACAAGCAATGAAACAGGGTAAGATCACCGACTCCATTACAAAAGGAACTAACATGCATTGGTCACTACTATCTATCAATATCAATGGACTCAACTCACGAATAAAAAGACACAGGCTAACAGAATGGCTGCGGAAACAGGATCCACCATTCTGTTGCATCCAAGAAACACACCTATGCAACAAAGATAAATACCACCTCAGAGTAAAGAGCTAGAAAAATGTTTTTCAAGCAAATGGTTCCAGAAAACAAGCTGGAGTAGGCATCCTAATATCTAATAAAATAGACTTTCATCCAAAGTTAATCAAAAAAGATAAGGAGGGCCACTATATTCTCATCAAAGGAAAAATCCACCAAGAGGACATCACAATCTTGAATATCTATGCCCCAAATACAAGAGCACCGACATTCGTAAATGAAACATTATTAAAGCTTAAATCATACATTGATCCTAATACCTTAATAATGGGAGACTTCAACACCCCGCTCTCATCAAGGGACAGATCAACTAGACAGACACCAAAGATGGAAATAAAAGCACTCACAGAATCCCTAAATCAAATGGACCTAATAGACATCTACGATCTTTTCACCCAAACTCAAAAGAGTACACCTTCTTTTCAGCCCCACATGGAACCTTCTCCAAAATAGACCATATAGTTGGTCACAAAGCAAGCCTCAACAGATACAAAAGGATTGAAATAATCCCTTGTATACTATCTGACCACCATGGACTAAAGCTGGACATCAACAACAACAGAAACAACAAAAAGCCAACACGCACATGGAAACTGAACAACTTACTACTCAATGACAGCTGGGTTAAGGAAGAAATAAAAAAAGAAATTAAAGACTTCCTAGAATTCAATGAAAATGAAGGCACAACATACCCAAATTTATGGGACACATTGAAAGCAGTGCTCAGAGGAAAATTTATAGCACTAAGTGCCTGCAAGAAGAAATCTGTAACATCACATACAAACAACTTACTGGCCCAACTGAAAACCCTAGAAAAAAAGAAGCAGATACACCCAAGAGGAGCAGAAGGCTGGAAATAATCAAACTCAGGGCAGAAATCGATCAATTAGAAACAAATAAAACTATCCAAAGAATCAATGAAACAAAAAGCTGGTTCTTTGAGAAAATCAACAAGATAGACAAACCCTTAGCCAAACTAACTAAAAAGCAGAGAGAAACTATCCAAATCAGCAAAATCAGAAATGAAAAGGGTGACATAACTACAGACACTGAGGAAATCCAAACAATTATTAGGTCATACTACAAAAACCTGTATGCCACAAAATTTGAAAATCTAAATAAAATGGATAATTTTCTCAACAGATTCCATCTACCAAAATTAAGCCAAGATCAGGTAGAAAGACTGAATAGCCCCATACCTCCCAAAGAAATTGAAGCGGTCATTAACAGTCTCCCCTCCAAAAAAAGCCCTGGACCAGATGGCTTCAGCGCAGAATTCTACAAGACCTTCAAAGAAGTGTTAACACCAATTCTCCTCAAACTATTCCACAGAATAGAAACAGAAGGAACACTACCAAACTCATTCTATGAAGCCACAGTCACCTTGATACCTAAACCACACAAAGATCCAACAAAAAAAGAGAACTTCAGACCTATCTCTCTTATGAACATTGATGCAAAAATACTCAATAAAATACTTGTAAACCGAATCCAAGAACCCATCAAGAATATCATCTACCATGACCAAGTAGGCTTCATCCCAGGCATGCAAGGGTGGTCCAACATACGGAAATCCATCAATGTAATCCACCACATAAACAAAATGAAGGAGAAAAACCACATGATCATCTCCTTAGATGCCGAAAAAGCATTTGACAAAGTCCAACACCCATTCATGTTTAAAGTCTTGGAGAGATCAGGGATACAAGGCACATACCTAAAGATAGTACAGGTAATATACAGCCAACCTATACCCAACATCAAACTCAATGTAGAGAAACTTAAATCAATCCCACTGAAATCAAGAACAAGACAAGGCTGCCCACTGTCTCCATATCTCTTCAACATAGTACTTGAAGTCCTAGCCAGAGCAATAAGACAACTAAAGGACAACAAGGGGATACAAATTGGAAAGGAAGAGGTCAAAGTGTCACTATTTGCACATGATATGATAGTATACATGAGCGTCCCCAAAAATTAAACCAGAGAACTCCTTCAGCTGATAAACACCTTCAGCAAAGTGGCAGGATACAAAATCAACTCAAAAAAATCAGAAGCCCTCCTGTATACCAAAGACAAAAAGGCTGAGAAAGAAATTAGGAAACAACACCCTTCACAATAGCTACTAATAACATAAAGTACCCTGGGGTGAGTCTAACCAAGCTAGTGAAAGACCTGTTTGAGAAAAACTTCAAGTCTCTGAAGAAAAAAATTGAAGAAGATCTCAGAAGATGGAAAGATCTCCGGTGCTCATGGATTGGTAGGATTAACATTGTGAAAATGGCCATCCTGCCAAAAGCAATCTACAGATTCAATACAATTCATATCAAAATACCAACTCAATTCTTTACAGACCTTGAGCAAAAGATTCTCAGCTTCATATGGAGAAACAGAAACCCAGAATTTCCAAAACGATCCTGTACAACAACAGATCATCTGGAGGTATCTCCATCCCCGATTTAAAGCTGTACTACAGGGCAACAGTAATAAAAACTGCATGGTATTGGTATAGAAACAGAAAGGAAGATCAATGGAACCGAATAGAAGACCCAGAAATAAACCCACACACCTATGAATACTCAGTATTTGACGAAGAAGCCAAAACCATTCAATGGAAAAAAGACAGTATCTTCAACAAATGGTGCTGGACCAACTGGATGTCTACATGTAGAAAAATGAAAATAGATCCATATTTATCACCCTGCACAAAACTAAAGTCAAAGTGGATCAAGGTCCTCAACATAAAACCAGATTACTCTAAATCAGTTGGAAAAAAACCTGGGCAACAGCCTAGAACTCATTGGCACAGAAGACAACTTCCTGAACAGAACACCAACAGCACAGGCTGTAAGAGCAACAATCAATAAATGGGACCTCATGAAACTGAAAAGCTTCTGTAAAGCAAAAGACACAGTCATCAAAACAAAAGGACTGCCTACAGATTGGGAAAGAATCTTCACCAACCCTTTATCTGACAGAGGGCTAATATCCAGTATATATAAAGAACTAAAGAAGCAGAAAAGCAACAAACCAAGTAATCCCATTAAAAAATGGGGAATGGAGCTAAACAGAGAATTCTCGAAAGAGGAACATCGAATGGCAGAAAAACACTTAAAGAAATGCTCAACCTCATTAGCCATTAGGGAAATGCAAATCAAAACAACCCTGAGATTTCACCTTACACCCATCAGAATGGCCAAGATCAAAAACTCAAGTGACAACACATGATGGAGAGGTTGTGGTGAAAGGGGAACCCTCCTCCATTGCTGGTGGGAATGTAAACTGGTACAACCACTTTGGAAGTCAATCTGGCACTTTCTCAGACAATTAGGAGTAGTGCTACCTCAAGACCAGGCCATACCATTCCTAGGTATATACCCAAAATTTGTTCAAGTATACAACAAGGACATTTGTTCAACCATGTTTGTAGCAGCTTTATTTGTAATAGTCAGAACTTGGAAACAACCCAGATGTCCATCAACGGAGGAATGGATACAGAAACTGTGGTATTTTTACACAATGGAATACTACTCAGCATTCAAAAAGGAGGAAATCATGAAAATTGCAGGCATTGGTGGGATCTAGAAAAGATCATTCTGAATGAAATATCCCAGAAGGAGAAAGACAAACTTGGTATATACTTGCTTATATAGACCTACAAGATATGATAAACATAATGAAATCTACACACCTAAAGTAGATAATCAAGAAAGTGGACATGGGTGAAGATGATCAATCCTCATTTAGAAAGACAAATGGGATGTGCATTGAACGTATGACAGGAGTCTACCGCAAAAGGCATCTGAAAGACTCTACCTAGCAGTGTTTCAAAGGAGACACTAAGACTCATAACCAAACCCTTGGCAGATTGCAGGGAATCATATGAAAGAAGGGGAGTTAGTATGATATGGAAAGGATAGGAGCTCTATAAGTACCAAATATATATCTGGGCACAGGGTCTTTTCTGAGACTGACACCCAAACAAGGACCATCTATGTATATAACCTAGAACTTCTGCTCGGATGTGGCCCATGGTAGCTCAGTAACCAAGTAGTTTCCCAAAGTAAGGGGAACAAGGACTATTTCTAACAGGATTTCAAGGGCAGGCTCTTTGACCTTCCCCCCCGCCCTCAGGGGAGGAGCAGTCCTGTTAGGCCACAGAGGAGGTCTTTGCAGCCAGCCTTGAAGATACCTGATAAAACAGGGTCAAATGAAAGGGGAGGAGGTCCTCCCCTATCAGTAGACTTGGAAAGGGGCAGGGAGGAGACCAGGGAGCGAGTTGGGGAGGGGGTGGGAATGAGGGAGCTGGATACAGCTGGGACAAAGAGTTAACAAATTGTAACTAAAAATAAAAATTAAAATAAAAAAATAATTAAAATAAGAGAAAGTAGTAGAAATGCTTCAGATAATTACTAGAATATAATAATTCTATTAATAAATGTGAGATAATACAAAAAAAAACAGACTTGCTTTTTACTAAATATTTTTTCTTTATCTCCTGGCTGTGAACATTATTATACTTTCCTGTAATGTAATCTGTATTTCTCTTAATGACTTTTCAGTCTAGGTCATAGACAAGAATGCTGAGTGAAAATGATGCACATTGCATACCAGCAACACATTACAAAATATCTATTCCCTACCATTGTGCTTTTGAATGGATTTATTGTCAGATATAAACAGTGAGAACAATGGAAGTCACATATTTCCACTTCGGTGATAGCAGACTTCCGCTAAGTTTGACCCTATACGGTCAGTCATCTGAGAGAAGCATGCAGTTTAATTCTTTTGAGTCATTGTTTTTCTGTAAATTTGCTAAACCAAGTACTGCTGCAGTATCTGACAGTCTTTATCACAAGACACAGTATCTTGTAATTGTTGACTAGAAGGCAGAAAGGGGGAGCCGTTCTCCTTGGCTCTGTCCTCAGCAAAAAGAAATAATAAGTAAGATAAAACTAAGTAAATAAAAAAACACCCTTTTTCAGCTCTTAAATATATGTGCAGTACTGTGAGTGAGTGCTATCCTTGGAATTCTTGTTACATACTAGGAAAAAGATACACTTCTTGTGTCTATGCAAGAATTTCTTTGGGGGATGTCTGGTTACTAGAGTGGTGAGAAAGCTCGAACAGGTAGGACAACATGTATTGCTCACAACAGCAATTATGCTTTCATGACACGGGCAAGTAGACATCAAGAATTAAAGTATAAGTAATGTTACTTTCCTAACGCCAAAAGGAAATACATGCTTTTGCCTCCACACTTTCCCATGTTTGGCAACCATGTTGTTTTCTTTTGGAAAGTAGGTATCCATGCAAAATTCTACTATGACTGTGCATGGTCCTCTCCAACATATGCATGTTTCTCTTCTCTTCCAAAAATAGCATTTTGGCTTGAGTTATGATAAAACAGAATCCAATATGCATCCTTTAAATTTCATTATAGCAACATAGATACTATTTCTAAAATAATTTAATTCTAAATTTAAATATAAAAACAAATTTCAAAGATAAAATCCAACTAACTACAAAACAGCAGGAAATAAAAATAAAAAGTGAGACTGTTCATAGGATAAATACACATGTAATATTCAGAAAAAACCTATGTATAAACATAGTTGTCAAATGTTCAAAACTGATACTGGTGACATGACTTCACCATATTACATTCATTATCAAGATTGCTTTTATTTTATTTCATTTTGGTTTTATGAGACAGGGATTCTCTGTGTAGCCTTGGTTGTCCTGGACTTGCTTTGTAGACCAGGCTGACCTTGAGCTCACAGTGATCTGCCTGCCTCTGCCTCCCAGGTGCTGGGATTAAAGGCATGTGCCATTATGCTCTCTTAAGATTACATTATTTAACATCTTGGTTTTAATGGAAATTTGTCATTTATATTTGATAAGATAAAACTTATTCTTAAAAGCATTAACCCTATATTTCTCTGGTATAGAATAATGTCACTTTATAAGATCAAAAATTTAAAAGATGTCAGTTACCAGTATGGTGGCTTTTAATGAAAATGGCTTGCATAAGCTGATACATTTGAGTACTTGGGAAGGATTGGGAATTACGGACTTTTGATATTTCCAAAGCCTACACCATTGCCAGTCAACCCCCCACCCCAGCCCTCATTGCTGTTGTCTCATCCTGTAAGCTCTTAGCTACTACTGGAGCACTTTGCTTTCCTGCTGGCTTCCTGCCATGATGATCACGGGCCAATCTTCTGAGACTGTAAGCAAGCTCTTGATTATACTTATTTTCTTTTACAAACAACCTTGTATGTATGGTATATTGTTATGGTAATAAAAAAAGGGATCAAGACAACTAATAATGTCATTTTAAAAACTCTCTTCTCTATAACTATGCCTAAAATTTGCAGTTGCTTAACAGACTTTAAGATAAATTGATATAAAAGGACACTTGTCAGTTCCTATTTCTCCAGAATCTCCTGTCTTTCTGTAGTATAAATATGCATATTTTCTCTCTTGTCAATCATATGCCAGGAACTGACACCATGGCTTTGGAGTAAAGTCACATAAATGAGATATAGTTATATCAAAAGAGACAGAATGAATTTATTATATACATATTGAGTTAGCATACACTATATGCCATGACCTGAGTAAAATTCTAGAGATAAAGTGTTCAATATATTGTCCTGGTATACACAGAGGTTTGCCTTTTTTATCTTTGGTTTGATATATTCCATCAAAACTTGTATCCCTGATATCAGCTAAAACTTTCTTTACTATGGTTGAAGTTCCTTAGCTTTCCCAAAGTACATTCATAAACAAGATTGCTACCTAAAAGAAAATTAAGAGAGGCGGGGCAAGATGGTAGCGCCGGGAGGACTCTCATTCTGAGGAGCAGCACAGCAGGATTGGCACAGTGACCAGCAATCAGGACTCGCGGCCATAAAACACAAGTGGTTGTGTTTCTCAGGTGAGAGGATACCCCACGGTGGGGGATTCGATCAGCTTTAACTCACCCGGCAAAACCGCGGAAGAGATCCCTGTTCCGCCAGGCGCTTGGTCGCCAGCCCAGAGCCACACACCAGCGCGATCTGGTCACGGTCCCAGACTGAACTGTGGGCCCACAACACCATAGACTGGATTTCCCAGTCGAGAGATAACCCCACGGAGCAGGAAACAATTGGGACCGGCCCCAGGTTACCCAGACATCCCCTGGAAAAGACTCGGGTTCCGCGGGTGCCCCAGGAGCCAGCCCGGACCCAGAGCCGGGAGGGACAAAGGCACCTGCCTGCACAGAGCCCTGCCTGCGCGCGTGATTCGCCGCCTCAGATAGAACTGTGGGCACCAGGGCAACAGGGCACCAGACTGCGTGTCTCTGGCAGGAGGAAACTCCCAGCGGAGGGGGTCAGCAGCTCTAACGCTTAGGACACCCAGCACCAAAACACTTCCTGGACTCACGCAGACTCTAGTGCAGGCAGAAGCGCTGTGCTCTGCAGCCATTGTTGCATTCCCCTGGGGCACTGGGACACACAGCTGCATCCTCGGACCTGCAGGAGCCGAAGAGCCATTACAGCAGCCCTCAGATACTGTGCCAGGGATCGGCCAGTTGTCCCTGGCTGGACTGCCAAAACTGTAGGAATCCCTGATCCTTCAGGGGGGCTGCACCCACAGCGTCTGGACCAGAGTGGTGCCTACAGCCGCCATCCCAGACAGAGACACACAGCTTCTGGTCCAGAGTGAGGCACCCAGCCTCCAGACCAGAACAGTGCCCCCAGGCGCCAACTCAACCTAGGTGCACATTCTCCAGGTCCAGAGCAGAGCAATCAGCCTTTGGCCCAGAGACTTGCTGAGTGCACCTCCCACTTTCTCAGACAGAACTGTGCGCCCCAGGATAACAGACTGAGTTTCCCTGTTGGGAGAAAACCCCATAGCTAGGGAATCAGCAGTTTCTTCAAGAGGACTGTACATGGAAATTTAGTGAGCAGCAGCACACTAAATTTATAACAAGAAACCCAGCAGTGGGGCAGCTGTCTTGAGAAATTTTATGGGTAAGAGGAGATCCCCCCCTGCCTAACATAGACCACAGCTACTACTCAGGGCTATAAACCTTAGGTGAGCAGTGGCATCTCCGGAGAAACACTGGCCATACAGTGACCATAACCAAAAAGCAGAGAAGGACTCCTTCAGGAAAAATCATCTTCCGGCCAAGGGGATACTCCCTACCTCAGGACTCCAGGAAGCACAGAAACTAACAGCCAACACCTAAATCAGCCCAATGGGTAGAGGTCAGCGTAAAGGCTCAACCAACAAAAGACAGAGCAAAATGGCATCTCCAGAACCCAGCCATCCAGGGGCGAACAGCCCTGAACAATGCAGCATAATAGAAAATCAAGAAGATGACCTTCCATCTATGTTGATGAAGAGAATAATAGAGGAAACAGATAAAATACGTAAAGAATTAGAGGAAGATAAAACCAAACAGATCATGGCTATCCGTAAAGAAATGGAGGAAGATAAAGACAAGCAAATTAGGGCCATCCGTGAAGAAATACGGGAAGATGCAGCCAAACAGCTTGTGGCCTTCAGAGAAGAAATAATTAAATCACTGAAAGAAATCAAAGAGACAGAGTTGAAGGAACTAAAAGAAAAAGAGGAAAATACAAGCAGACAGGTGAAGGAAGTCAACAAAACAACTCAAGACCTGAAGATAGAACTAGAAAAATTAAAGAAAACACAAATGGAGGAAATAATGGAGAGGAAGAATTTAGGGAAGAAAACAGGAACTACAGAGGTAAGCATAACCAACAGAATACAAGAAATGGAAGAAAGAATCTCAGGTGTAAAAGATACAATGGAAGAAATCGATGTATCTGTCAAAGAAAATGTTAAATCCAAAAAATTCCTGACACAGACCGTCCAAGAAATCCAAGACAATATGAAAAGACAAAACCTAAGAATAATAGGAATAGAGGAAAAAGAAGACTCCCTTCTCCAAGGCCCAGAAAATATTTTCAACAAAATCATTGAAGAAAATTTCCCCAAGTTAAAGGAGAAGCCAATAAGGATACATGAGGCCTACAGAACACCCAACATATTTGACCAGAAAAGAAAATCCTCCCGCCACATAATAATCAAAACAGTAAGTATACAGAACAAAGAAAAAATACTAAAAGCTGCAAGGGAAAAAGGCCAAGTAACATATAACGGCAAACCCATTAGAATCACACCTGACTTTTCAACAGAAACTATGAAAGCCAGAAGGGCCTGGACAGATATCATGCAGACCCTAAGAGAACACAGATGTCAACCCAGGCTACTATACCCTGCAAAACTCTCAGTCCTCATAGACGGAGAAAACAAGATATTCAATGACAAAAACAAATTTCAACAATACCTACACACAAATCCAGCATTACAGAAGACACTGGAAGGGAAAATACAACCCAAGAAAATTAGCTTCTGTCAAGAAAACACAGGAAATAATTAACCTTACTACAGCAAAACAAAAAGCAACCAAGCACACAAACTTATGAACACAGCCAACATCAAAATCAAAGGATCTAACAGCCACTGGTCATTAATTTCTCTCAACATCAATGGACTCAACTCTCCAGTAAAAAGACACAGATTAACAGAATGGATACG
>NW_026591086.1:33355559-33385952 GCF_907164565.1 Psammomys obesus
TTTATTTAATATGTTACTTGAATACTTTTTATTCAATTCAGATTTCACTTGGAAAAACTGATGCTTTATTATTTGATAGATTATTAGTTCCTGCTCAATCACTCTAGGCACAGAGATCTTCTACTTTAAAGGTTTCAATGATTGATCTTGATCCCATTGCCTACATTTTTCTACTGTAAATATCATGTAAATTCTAGTGATTCCTCCTTCACTCTTTTCATTCTGAAGTTTTTAACGTGTCCACAATTTGCTAAATAAATTTAGTCTATGAAACATTCTCTCATCTCTCATTTTTGTTACTTCTTTTTCACACACGCTCACAAAAACACACAAATATCCCCCAACACACACTCAGAGGAGGATAAGAACAGTAGGATCAGATTATAGAAGAAATACACACTTACCCTGCAGGGCTGGGGCTGGCTTTACATCCTATTAAGGTTCTTTTTATGGTGTTTTTATTGTACTGCTTTGATGGAAAAAATGAGAATTAGGAGAAAGAGTGAGAATGCCTGAGCTTTTATTATGTTCACTGTGTTGCCTGATGGTTTCAACATCTATAGAATTGCAAAATCTATCTGTAAGACGTTAAAAGGAGGGGAAATAAATGCACTGGAAAAACCAAATTGTTCACTTTTAAATAAACAATGTATTAAGTTCTCTATCATGAGACAACTTATATTTAAAGACTTTATATTTTATCAAGGAGAAAACCATTTCATTATTCTTCAATGTATTTTAGATAATAATAAAAAAAACTAAGTCTAGAAAACATATATTTTTATACTGGCCAAAGATACATGTATGTATATTTATGTTGATCCATGTAACATAAAATTTAACTGTGGATTATACTTGAATATTGTTATTAATTTAGTATTTGATTTTTCTGCCAATGGTTAAGACAAAGATTTTATTCTAACTTGCAACTTAACTACAGCAAGTTTATATAAAATTTAATTTAAAAGAGTTCATTATTACTTGATATAGCATTTCAATATACTACAGAAAAAGAAAGACCTTAAAAATAAAATGTAGCTCACAAGAAAAAAATAGTATGCTTTCTTAAAAAAAATGAGGTGTATAATTTTTGAGAGTTTTTCCTACAATTTTATGCTTATGTTTGTTAGAATAATATAATCCTTAACATGTCCCAGTATGGCAAATATGACAATAGTAAATATTTCAAATAAAACTGAAACTTCATGCAAAATGACACATAGAACTGATTTTTGAGATGATTATAAACGTTAAGAATAAAACAAGTCAATAACAACCTGCATATCTTACAATAAGACACCACGGTAATGATTTGTTATCCTCAAATTTATTTTGCTTTACACACAATAGTTTTCCTAGAAATTAAAAAAAAATGTTCTAACAACTTCACATTCTCTCCCAGAGCAAACCCTAGGGAACATCAAAGCAACAATTATATTCACTCGGAGTTTCTGCCAGCTGAGTCTTGACAGAGTAATCTCCTTGAAGTGATTCTCTCTGCTAACATTTTATACATTTCACTGTCAAGTACTTATTAGCATTGGCATCTGGAAGAATTTCAGAGACAATCATGTTGTCTAACACCTGCCAAGGCTTATGCAGAAGGCTCTGAAGTTTATTAGAAATTGCTCAAATTAATAACTGTTTCATTAGTAGTTCTTAGTTGTCTTATATACTGCTATTTTATTTCAACAGAAATGTATAATTTTTTGTATTGTGGCCTGAACCCAACAAGGCCTTGGACATTCGTGTACTCTATCCCTGAGTTATATATCTAACCCTACAAGCCACATATTCTAAAACTTAGCAGATATTTCTTCAAATAACAGGGGCTGTCTCTGACATGAACTCAGTGGCTGGATCTTTGATTAACCCCCTCCCCCACCCCCAGGCCACTGAGGCCACAGAGGAAGAAAATGCAGACAGTCCGATGAGACCTGATAGGCTAGGGTCAGATGGAAGGAGGGGAGGACCTCTGTTATCATTGGACTGGGGGAAGAGCATGGGAAGAGAGAGATGAGAGAGGGAGGGTAGGATAGGGAGCAGAGGTGGAAAGGGACTACAGTTAGGATACAATGTAAATAAATTGTAAATAATAAAAAAAAATCAACTGAAAATCATATTTAGTCACTGTTGAATGATGACTTATTTTAAGTACCATATTTAAGTAATACATCCAAACTGTTTAATTTTGTCACTAAAAAACAATATAGAAGTCTAGAGAGATGATTCTGTAGGTAAAGTATCTACTGCACAAGCATATAAACCTGAGATCTCTAGAAATCACATTTTAAAAGATACAAAAAATGGCATCCCTCTGTAACCTCATTATGGCGGTGATGGAGACACGTTCCTTCTGGAGCTCCTTGGACAACCGATGCTACAGTATAGGTAAGCTCCATTTTCAGTGAATGGAATGTCTTCCAAAAACAAAGATGATGAGTAAAAGAAGAAGATACCTCTTTAAAATTGTGTGCAAATATGTATGAACACATAAGCTCCCATAGACCTCTTTCACATACATGCAACACACAAAGCATAAATAAATTAAATGATAATGCAGAGGCTATGGAGACGACTCAGTCAACAAGGTACCTGTGTTGCAATTAAAGTAGGCCAAATGAGAGCAAAGATAATTTCTTCCCCTGAATGAACAATAACTTTATAAGTGAGGTTTTAGAAAAAAATTCCTGAACACCATAGGCAGTCTGGGTCCTTTGTCTTGAGTACTTGAAGAATGCATTTCACATACAACCTAATAGTGAGGTTTTAGAAGGGCTTTATAAGTTTATAGGTGAGAACACACAGGCTAAGAATTGAACAGAGTTCTAGTGGTCAAGAATGTGTGCCGTGTAAAAAGTTTTAAGTTAGGAGCCTGAACTAGAAGTTTAAATGAGGTACTAGGTAGATGTATGGTAGGTAACTAGTCAATCTAGTTGGTGCACACGAGGTAGCTATATGCTTTTCCATTCCAGGCAATAGGACCTGAATTTTATTTACACTCTCTTGCATGGGTTTGGAGCAGATGTATAAATGGAGAAGAAACAAAACAGGAAACTAGCCCAGGACCCAGAGCCCTCAACTACTTCTGGGACTTAGAGGCTCTGCCCAAAACAGAACCAATCTCACTTTTGGCTTTTGGCAAAGGACAAGAATAGAAGTCCCTGTTAAATTTTTCTGAATGTTTCTACTGCCTGTTTTACCAGGAACAAAAGGACTTGAGCATGCCACATTACAAAAGGTGGAAATAATTGTCATGTGGCATGTCCCAGCATGCCTAACAAAGTCAGGTGAATCTCTGGAGCACATGGCCAACCAGGCTGGCCCACCTGGAACAATGGAGGCCAGTGAGAAACTCAGTCTCAGTATAAAGGTAGACAATGCAGAAGTGCACATGAATCTATACTCATATAAATATCAACCCCATAGAATTTGTATACAAATAAATGTACATATAAATAATAATTCACTGTACATTAAAATAATTACAAATTCATTCAATTAATACAAACATTTACTCAGCCATTTATTACTCAGACATCAAATTAAACATTTTCAGATATATTTCAGACTGATAAAGATTATTACAAAATAGATTATTACAAAATATCAGCCACTTTGTGTTTATACCTTTATGTATCCTTATATTCTGTTACTATGGTGGTTATTAGTTCTTTAACAATAATGAAAAATTTTACTTAGTTAATTTTACTTCCTTAAATTATTCTCTCATACAATGCAGACTGACTACACACTTCTCTCCCAGTTCTTGCCCCAATATTTCTACTTGCCCCCAGATACACTCCATCTCCTTTTCCCTTCAGAAAATAGGAGGCCTCCCAATGATATCAACCAAATATAGTATAGTAGGATACAATAAAACTATATTGTATGTCTAATATCCACTTATAAGTGAGTGCTTTTGGTTTCCTCACTCAGGGTGATGTTTTCTAGTTCCCAACATTTGCTGCAAATTTCATGATTTCCTTGTTTTCAATTGCTGAGTAGTATCCCATTGTGTAAAGTACCACAATTTCAGTATCCATTCCTCAGTTGAGAGACATCTGGATTGTTTCCAGATTCTGGCTATTACAAATAAGTTGCTATGAACATGTCTTTGTTGTATACTTTAGCATATATTGGATATATGCCTAGGTGTGCTATAGCTGGATCTTGAGGAAGCACTATCCCTAATTGTGTGAGAAAGCACCAAATTTCCAAAATGGTTGTACAAGTTTAAATTCCTAACAGCAATGGAGGAAGGTTTCCCTTTCTCCACATCCTTTCCAGAATGTGTTGTCACTTGAAATTTTGATCTTAGCCATTCTGATAGGTGTAAGGTGAAATCTCAGGGTGTAAGGTGAAAGCTAAGAAAGAAGGAAGACCCTAGGTAAGATGATCAATCCTCACTTAGAAAGGCAAATGGGACAGACATAGGAATAAGAAGAAAACAGACAAGAGGATGGGAGCCTACCACAAAAGGCTTTTCAAAGACTGTATCCAGCAAGGTATCAAAGCAGATGCTGAGACTCATAGCCAAACTTTAGGCAGAGTGTAGGGAATCTTATAAAAGTAGGGGGAGATAGAAAAACCTGGAGGGGACAGGAGCTCCACAAGGAGAGCAACAGATCCAAAAAATCTGGGCACAGGGGTCTTTTCTGTGACTGATACTCCAACCAAGGCCCATGCATGGAGATAACCTAGAACCCCTGCACAGATGCACCCCATGGCAGTTCAGTCTCTTAGTGAGTTCCCTAGTAATGGGAATAGAAACTGTCTCTGACATGAACTCAATGGCTGGCTCTTTGATCACCACCCCCTGATGGGGCAGCAGCCTTACCAGGTCACTGAGGAAGACAATGCAGGCGGTCCTGATGAGTCCTGATAGGCTAGAGTCAGAAGCAAGGAGAAGAGGACCTCCTCTATCAGTGGACTTGGGGAGGGGTGTGTGAATAGAAGAGGGAGGGAGGAAGGAATGGGAGGGTTTGAGGGAGGGGGCTACAGCTGAGATACAAAATGAATATATTGTAATAAATAAAAAAAAAATAAAAAGGGTGAAAAAAAACAAGTCAAAGACTTTTTGGATCCTCTTTCTGTGGGCTGGCTAGGCACATCTACCAAGGAGAAGTGATCAAGAAGTACCCAACTGAGTTCATGTCTCTTCTCCCCTTGCTAGGGTATCCACATGGAGACGGAGCTGTCTATGGGCTACAGCTGATGGGAACTGATAAGCTAAGGTCAGACAGTAAGGGAGGAGAATTTCCCCTATCATGGAATAGGGAAGAGGGATAGGGGAGGAAAAGGGAGGGAGGGTGGAACCAGGGGAAGATCAGGGAGGGGACTACAACTGTGATACAAAGTGAAAAAATTGTAAATAATAATAATAAGAGGAACAAGAACAAGAAAAATCAAAGACATTCTCACTCCCACTGTTCAGAGTCCTATAACATTGTGGGACCCAAACAAGCATAGCATGTATACAGAGGGCCCAGGGCAGCCCCATGCAGGCTGGGATTGTTGCTTCATTCTCTGTGAGCCATTATGAGCCCTGCTTAGTTGATTCTGTGGGACATGTCCTGGTCCATTCTAGCTCCTCCAATACTTCTTCCCCCTATTCTGTGGGGTTCCCCAAATTTTAAATAATGTTTCTCTTGTTTGAAAATTTTACACATGCATAATTTGTTTTGATATTCTCCACGCCCCATCCAAGGCCATCTAGTCTATTCACCTCCATTTCTTAATCTAGTTTCCCAAAATGCTACCTCTCAACTCATGTGTTCGTTTTTTTAACTCACTGAATCAACTTTGGTATACCTGAACTGATCTATATGTTTAGCAATAGTCATTAGGAGTCATTTTCATACATGGACTGTTAAACTGAATTGCATTATTAAATTATTTCCTCGAGAAAATGACCCATATATCTCCAATATTCTTGGCCTAGTTAGTTGTATCAGGTATGGAATCACTTTCATAGAGGTTTCCTTAGATCAAAATAGAAAGCCATTTATTATTCTCATAACATTCAAGTCATTATTACACTAGTAGGCATATCTTGTCAGTTCAATGGTCATTGTAGCTTGAAATGTTCACAGCATAGGTGGGTGTTATTGTCAGACATTACTAAAGTATCTGTGATTTCAGGAACCATAAGGGTAGTTGAACATATAAACTCATTGATTGCCCGCAAAACTGTGCAAACTCAAGACAGACAACATCCCAGCGTATAGCAGGAGAGGTGGGCACAATGTTACACTACTAGCTGAGAATCTCTTTACATTAGAATATTGCTGGTAGAGGGAGAACCAGTTTTATACTGTTGTTACCATTAAAATATCAATCATACTCAAGGCCAGGCCCCCAGTTGCAGACAACACAAATTGGGCTCCATTAATTTTGTGTGTGTGTTCATGAAGAAAACTTGAAATTGATTGAGTGTATGAATTTCTTTAAGGTTTATGCAAACATTGAAAAAAAATCTAGCTTCAAACCTTTAGAGATATGTAAATAAGAATGTTCCTCTACATGCCAGTCAGATAAGTTTATGAAATTCCAATTTTGCAATTTTAGGGCTGACAAATTAGTTACAATTTTAAGTATTGGAAGTCAGTATTGTTAAAAGTACACTACTTTCAGATGCATTTCTTCTTTTGATTATTAATACTACTATCACTATTCTGATAGTCACTATTACATATTTCTGTGTATTTTACTATTTTGTTTTTATTTAGCTTTAAGACTTTCATTCATGTATATAATGAATTTTTAACACATTCTTCTCTTCCTCTCCACTCCATCATTTTTTAGAATAAGTATAACACTCTGATATTCATATTTATGTCATCTTTTTAATAATTATATATACACATATACATATATAATATATACTATTTATTGTATAGTAAAATGTGTATAATTATATAAAATATATAATATTATTAAATATTATATAATATATATTAAAGAAATAATATAATAATATATATTATAATATAAATATATTATACTTAGTGTTGGTCATATCCATACATGAATAAGTTGGTGGCATGGACAACCAACTAGAGTGCAAAGCAGCTTGTCTCTGAAGAAAACCAAGTCTCACTCCCCCCAATAGCCATCAACTACAATAGTTCCTTACCTCAGAATTAGCTCTCATAAGCCTTTTCATATCGTTTTAGAATAGTGGCTATTTTGGTCTTTTGCCAGCCTTGAGAAAGTAGCTGTAGCTGTATGCATTCCCTGACAATATTCAGAAGACATTACTTTTTTTATTATAGGAGTCTTCAATGTCCTGTGGCCCTTGAAAATTCTTGCAACACTTTATTCCCCAATCTGCCATATTCCCTAGACCGTGGGTGTCAATGAACATTGCTGAGAAAATATCTGAGGAGTAGGATTTGGAATCCTTTGACCATATGCCAAGGAGTGCTATAGCTGGTACTCATATAGGAGTTTTATTTCTATTTTGAAGAATTTCATGGAAACTGTATTCACAATTGTCAGAAAATGAGAACAACTTAGCTGTCTATATTAAAAAAAAGTGCTCACTATTTAGCTATAAATAAATGTGAAATCATGAAATTGGCAGGTAAATGGTAGGATCCTAAGGCACTATATGGGTGAAGTAACCCAGACCCAGAAAGACAAATGCCACATGTTCTCTCTCATCTATTGTATCTAATTTTGACTCTTTAGATATACATATATCTATATCTACATCTATATACACACATATACATACATGTACATATATGTACGTGTGTATTATGTACACATTATGTTTATATGTATACTATTTATATATGCATGCATATGTATAAATGTGTGTATTATACATAGTAAATACACATACATAGTAAAACAGTAAAATGTTAAATCTTCAGATGTACACATATATGTGTGTATGTTTATGTGTATGTGTGTATATATATATATGTCTATATTATGCATGGATATGTGTGTGTATGTGTGTTGCGTGTGAATGGCTGTAACTGAAAAACACTGTATTGGGTGAGGTAACCCCAGCTGTGTTTCTCACCATCTAGCTCTCATGGTATAATACATTATGCAAGCTGCTGAGTGAGGAAAAAAAAAATAGTTCTACCCAGCTTCAACACCCATGACCAACATGGCAAGATATCTGCTAAGTTGCAATTTCATTCACATAGGAGTGACACTCAGTTGTACATGGAAACCAGCAACAGCAACAGCCTTATTGGACTTCATGCCCACTCAGCATGAGAAATCATCACTGATAATAAAAACTAGCCAACTCCTAGGACTGGTGATGTCATGTTCCTAGGAAAGAACCTACTATTGTGACATCGATAGACCATCATATTTTAAATTATTTCCTTATACCCATAGTTAAGTGTAATTATCATCCCTTACCAAAGAAGCCTCTTTCATTTACAGAGAATGGAGGCCATGATAGAAAACCACAACTGGACAGAGTATAGAATGTCTAATCAACATCATAGTTTTTCTGTTTTGTTTCATTTTGTTTTTAATTCTCAATTTCTGGGCTACCCAGTCTCTTGTTTTTGGTTACCCAAACAGTGTTGGGTTGGGGTTCCTTTTCCTGGAGAGAGTCTTAGGTCCAATAAGACATTGTTTGGCTATCCCCATATGTTCTGTGCCACCGGTGTCCTAGAATATCTTGCAGACAGGACGGATTGTAGGTCAAAGTTTTTGGGTTGGGTTGGTGTCCACATTTCTCTTTGGTAGCCTGCAGAGAACCTTCCCATACTGAAGAGACTAGAATGCAGGGTGAAGGCTCCATATAGAAATCAGCTCAACTTCTCCATGTCCAGTGAGTTACGTGAGTGTTCTCTTGGACAATGGGGTTCCACTGTCAGTTTTCAGAGAACTACTTATTGTCTTGGCAACAGCATGATTTGCTTGGGAGATTCATATGACCATCTTGGCAATTTAGATTTTTTTTACATACACTTTCAATATAAATTAAAGTATACAGTATGTGAGTTATGTAAAAAAATGAGTTGCTAAGACAGGAAGTAAAATACATCAGACCTTGGGTCTAAGCTTTGGAAAGATAAGTTACAGCTAAATAATAATAATAATAATAATAATAATAATAATAATAATAATAAAACATACATTTTATTGTATAGTTTAAGCCTTGATGTTTAGGGGAAGAGATTCCAGGAAAAGAATAAGACATAACCAAGTGTGGCACTGGGATTCTTATAGGAGGGTCACAATTGTATTTATACTGATCATTGATAGGATTTTGATTGGCTTTGAAGCTATTATCTTCAAAGACCTATTGAGAAACCTAAATGAAATCATTGGATGTTTTCTGAGGGTTAAGGATTACAATTAATTCTATAAAATTCTAGATCACAGGATACAAGAAAGTAGGGTATCTGTCCTGTTCACAAAATTAGCAGTCTTGTTTCAAATTCCCGGAAAATGTCTGAAAAACTGAATGAAATTCTAAGTGCCACATACACGTAGGTCATAATTCCATTTTATTGATATTTTAATATAAAACATACATGTTAAAATATTATACATTCTAAGTCAACAATTGTACTGGTTTTTGTTTGTTTGTTTGTTTTGTTTTGTTCTGCTTTTTACTTTTGTGCTAAGATATATACCAGTAACACCTTGGGTGAAGAATGAGTCTACTTGACATACATGTCTATTAAAAGAAGTCCAGGCTGGAATTCAAGGCAGGAAGTCAGAAGCTGGACCGAAATAGAGATCACAAAGGTAAACTGCTTATTGGCTGGCTCTCCATGGCCTGCTGCACTTGTTTTCAGGACTGTCTGCCAATGGGTGGCATCACCTGTTAGGAGGAGGACAGGGATGCTGGAGGTTGCAGCTTCTGTGACCAGAAAGCTCCCTGAGCAAAATGGAGGACTCCCTTCCCACTGCAGGTCTTCCTACTTTCTGACTGGCCTTATTTGGAGGGTATCTCTTAACTAAATATCTGGCTTTTCGTAGATGTAGCCTCTGACACTGCTTCCTGGAGAATGCTCCCCCAGCATGGTAATTAGGTAGTGTGCCCCTGTACAAGAGATTGGACTGTGCTGTTTAATACAAGTGTAGTGCACGGTTAGCACCTATCAGACTACTTCCCTGCCGCTGGTCCCGAAAGTATTTCGTTCCCTTGTGCTCACAACCCTCTAAGCCCTGCCCTCCCATGCCTCTGCTCCTCCTGCTTTATTGGGCTGGTGGCCAGGGGCCTCAAGGGAAGGAAAGACACACAGTCACCCATAGAGGGCTGTGAATCTCACATCCAACATAAAAGGGGAGGAGGACCTCCCCTATCCGTGGGCTTGGAGAGGGGCATGAGAGGAGATGAGGGAGGGAGGGTAGGATGGGGGGGGGGAATGATGGACAGGGCTACAGCTGGGATACAAAGTCAATAAATTGTAATTAATATTAAAAAAAAGAAGAAAAATATGTTACAAAAACATGGCCATGGGCTAATCTTATTCAAGAAATTCCTCAGATGATATTCCTTCTTCTCAGATTAATCTAATTTGGACTAAATTGACTAAAAAAACCAGCACAACAACTTTCCAAGCTTGTTGCGTGGTTATGATCCAAGACAGTGTCAGTTCAAGAGGATCGACAGTGTCTCTCAGCCATGACAGTGACATTGAGAACCTGCGGCTGACTGAACATGGAGTCAGCTGTGGAATGTAGAATCCTCATGACAGAAGGAAAGGGAGTTATAGCAGTGGAAGCAGCAGAAAAAAGCGTCAGTAACCACAGCTGTCATGGCAACAAGAAGCAGAGAAAAACATTCAGGAGAAGAGCTAGGACAGAAATAAGATGATCAACTGAAATTAAGAGATGGTGGGGTGAGCTCAGGCAAGCTAAAATGACTAAATGCTCTATAATGCCAGAAAACCACAACCGGCAACAAACATGGTTGAGCAAATGTCCTTTTTGTGTACTTGAGCCTCTTTTGGATTATATGCCTAGAAGTGGAATAGCTGGATCTTGAGTAAACACTATTCCTAGTTGTCTGAGAAAGTACCAGATTGATTTCCAGAGTTGTTTTACAAGTTTACATTCCCACCAGCAATGAGGAAGGTTCCCCTTTCTCCACAGCCTCTCCATCATGTGTTGTCACTTGAGTTTTTCATCTCGGCCATTCTGATGGGTGTAAGGTGAAATCTCAGGGTCGTTTTGATTTTCATTTCCCTGATGGCTAGGGAGGTTGAGCATTTCTTTAAGTGTTTCTCTACTATTGTATTTTCCTCTACAGAGAATTCTCTGTTTAGCTCTGTTACCCATTTTTTAATTGGATTACTTGGTTTGCTGCTTTTCAGCTTCTTTAGTTCTTTATATATATTGGATATTAGCCCTCTGTCAGAAAAAGGGTTGGTGAAGATTCTTTCCCAATCTGTAGGCAGTAGTTTTGATTTGATGACAGTGTCTTTTGCTTTACAGAACTAGATGTAAAATTCTAGATCACAGGATACAAGAAAGTAGGGTATCTGTCCTGTTCAGAAAATTAGCAGTCTTGTTTCAAATTCCCAGAAAGTGCTTTTCAGTTTCATGAGGTCCCATTTATTGATTGTTGCTCTTAGAGCCTGTGTTGTTCCTGTTCTGTTCAGGAAGTTGTCTCCTGCACCAATGAGATCTAGGGTCTTTCTGACTTCCTCTTCTAACTGATTTAATGTGTCTGGTTTTATGTTGAGGTCTTTGATCCACTTGGACTTTAGTTTTGTGCAGGGTGATAAGTATGGATCTATTTGCATTTTTCTACATGTAGACAACCAGTTAGACCAGCACCATTTGTTGAAGATGCTATCTTTTTTCCATTGAAAGGCTTTGACATCTTTGTCAAAGATCAGGTGTCCATAAGTGTGTGGGTTTATTTCTGGGTCTTCTGTTTGGTTCCATTGATCCACCATTCCGTTTCCATGCCAGTACCATGTTTTTTTTTTTTTTTTTTTTTTTTTTTTTTTTTACTGTTGCTCTATAGTACAGCTTACTTTATTTGTAATAACCAGAAGCTGGAAACAGCCCAGATGCCCCTCAACTGAAGAATGGATGCAAAAATTGTGGTACATCTACACAATGGAATATTACTCAGCAATAAAAAATAAGGAAATCATGAAATTTGCAGGTAAATGGTGGGACCTGGAAAGGATCATCCTAAGTGAGCTGTCCCAGAAGCAGGAAGACACACACGGTATATACTCATTCATATAGATATGTAATATAGGATAAAATCTGTACATCTACTAAAATCTGTACATCTAAAGAAACTAATCAAGGGAGAGGACTCTGATTAAAATGCTCAATCCCCATCCTGAAAGGCAAAGAGGATGGACATCAGAAGAAGAAAATAGGAAACAAGCTAGAAACCTGCCACAGAAGGCCTCTGAAAGGCTCTGCCCTGCAGACTATCAAAGCAGATCCTGAGACTTATGGCCAACTATTGGGCAGTGTTAATGGAATCTTATGTAAGAAGTGGGAAATAGTAAGAGCTGGAGAGGACAGGAACTCCACAAGAAGGGCAACGGAACCAGAAATTTGAACACAGGGGTCTTCCCAGAGACTCATACTCCAACCAAGTACCATGCATGGAGATAATCTAGAACCCCTGCACAGATGTAGCCCATGGCAGTTTAGTGTCCATGTGGGTTACATAGTAATGGGAAAAGGGACTGCCTCTGACATAGTCTGATTGACCTGCTCTTTGATCACCTCCCCCTGAGTGGGGAGCAGCCTTACCAGGCCACAGAAGACAATGCAGCCACTCCTGATAAGATCTGATAGACTAAGATCAGAAGGAAGGAGAGGAGGACCTCCCCTATCAGTGGACTTGGGGAGGAGCATGCGTGAAGAAGGAGTAGCAGGTTGGGATTTGGAAGGGAGCAGGAAGGGGCTTATGGGGGGATACAAAGTGAATAAAGTGTCATTAATAAAAATTTTAAAAAACACAACCTGCATACTCTGGTTCCAGAAAGATCTAGAGAGATGTCAGCCCTGCAATCTGTGATACTAACTGCCGTGAAGAGATGAGCAATTCCTATGTCCCAGTCAAACACATGGGTTGTACCACATCACTGAAGTGATAAATGTCTCCATCTCAGAGGCCAGCAACAGAACTCTAAATGTAGAAGGCCTCCATGCTGCTTGTTTCTGTTCAAGGGCTACAGATGCCAAGGAAAAGCACTGGAAAAGCTTGTCCTTGGTTCCCATCATTTCTACCCATGTAGAGCAAAAGGACCCAGGCTGGTGAGCAATAACAGATTGACTGGGATTTGTACATTGTTTATTTTACTGTTTTATTTTGTATTCTCTATTTTATGTAACAGGCCATTTTAAATTTCATTTCTGTTCATAATGATACAACTTTAAATATATGGTTTATCTAGCTTTACCTTTAAAATTAGTGTTTAGAACATTGACTGTACATTTTTTCTTTGTTTTATATAGTACAGATTTTTAAGTGTATTTGTTTGATGTTTTTTTTGTTTCTTTTTAATTCACTTTACATTCCAATTTTAGCTCTCTCCTTCCTCTCCTACCTGTTCCACTCTCCCTCCCTTCCCCCTTACACCAGCCTCCACACACCAGCCTGAAGGCACCTGATTTTGTCTGATCTTGGAAGCTAATTTGGTTAGTACTTATTTGGTATTTTAAATGAAGTTGATTATACTTCCTTACAAACCTTGTCTTATTGAATGGTAGTAAGGGAAATGTACCCATATTTACAAAATTCATTATTGGTTCAACAAAGTAGGTAGTACAGATTTCAAAAACACATATTTCATAATAAATTTATATGATAGAATTGTAACTGAAATGTTGGGAGTGTAATTTAGTGGTCAGGTTCTTTCCTAGTATAGTTAGGGACCTGGCTTTGCCCACAAATACACACACACACACACACACACAAACACACGCACACACACACACTTTACAATTAAATCATTAGGTGTAGTATTTAAACATTTATTATGTGCTTAAGTTTCAGCGATTTTTTTTCCAATCTAATTTTCTCAAAAGAAATGTTGAATCATCTTAATAATATTTATTTAAATTTTCTTATGAAGGATTTGTGTTAGATAACCAAGTGATTATAGATGAAGGAAGACTAGATGTTCTAAGTTCTCCTATGTTTATGATGAATGAATGGCCTTAAGATGATTAAGTGAGAAAGAGGAATAACAACATATGAGATACAAGAAACAGTATGGCGTATTGAAAGACTTGTAAAAAGTCTAGTAAGATACATGACTAACTGCATTGACATCCAATAAATTACTAAATATATTTTTGCATGTCAACAGTAGTAATCACAAACAGATGTTGACTTTTTTATGGTAAGAGTAATAGATTTTTTTTCTTTCCTTATTTTCTCTCAGTCTTGAGATACAATTTGGAGTTATGTTCTGGCAAACTTTCTAGAGTCAATTTGAAATGAACAGTTAAATTTTCAATCAGTTACTACAAAAAAGAAAATAAACTAAGGTCAATTGAGCTAAAACAAAGCTGTGGGAAGTATTTAAGCACTTTGGATAATAGTGTGAAAAGCCAGAGTAAGGACATTCTTGTAGATAAAAGTCAAGTATTCAATATAGTCAGTACATTGGATTTTTTTCTTTGTTTGGTAATATTGTTCTTTGCTATACCATTTGTATCTTTGTGCTCATACATTAGGGTTTTGACCTTCTCAAAATCTAAGGAAAATAAAGATTTATGTTGGCTTTGCAGAGGCATCAAAGGTATTTGAAATGTTAAGTTTTTTACTCAAGTGCTCTAAGATGTCCATCAAGGCCCTGCAGGTTGGAATGTATCTCTGCAAATTATGCTTAACATAATTTAATGTTGGTCATGTAGCAATGACAGATAGGAGCCATGTGATTTGCCCTTTATTCATTCTTTGTTCTTTCCTAATATCTGCAAATATAGTCTGGTAGTAAGTGTGTGTTCTATCCATTGGGATTAACAGAATCAAGGAGAATTTCACATAAGTGTTGAATCTATAAGCATCATGAGTATAAGCATCCATCAAGTTAGCATACATCACTCTCAGCTGAATGCAACCCTAAACATTCATACTTATTCACTGAATTGGAATGAGTCAAAATGGATTGTAAAATCCATTCCATGACCTTCACCAACAACACTTCTGAGTTTGACTTTGGAATTCATGTGTTTGTTAAATTCTATGCTAATTTATGTTTCAGCACTTGTGCTAGCTAGTTTTATGTCAACTTGAAAGAAGTTAATGTCACTTGGAAGAGAAAATTTCACTTGACGTAGTATCCGCAATTGATTGGTCTTTGGGCAAGCTATCTTAATTAATAACTGATATGAGGGGTTCTGCCATTGGGGATGGAGTCACCCATGGGTAGGTGGTCCTGTGATGTTTTAAAAAACAGCCTGAACATGCCTTGAAGAGCAGCCAGAAGGCAGTACTTTTCCATGTCCTCTGCATCAGTACCTCCTGGTACCTGCCTCAACTTTCCAGGATTGTGAACTACAAACTTCAGGATAAAACAAACCCTTTGTTCCTCATATTTATTTCAACTATGATGTTTTATCACAGTGATATGATATACTGACACTGCATTTTCTAACCAAATTCAAACCTGTTTTGTTTTCTGTTGATCTTACATAAAACAATATAGCAGTTAACATGCAATTTGCATAAAAGTACTATTTGTTTGAATAATTATTTTTTTATCTTTTTAAATTTATTCACTTTACATTCTGATCTTATCCTCCTCCCATTCCCACCCAACCTCCCTCTTCTCACCTATCCTCTTCCCTTAATCCTCAGAAAGGAGGAGACCTCCTCCCTTACCAACTGACCACAGACTATCAAGTCCCTTCAGGACTGCCTGCATCCTCTTCCTATGTGGCCTGACAATGCCACCCACCAGAAGGAAGTGATCAAGGAGCATTCATCAGAATCCATGTCATAAACAGGCCCTGGTCCCTTAGTAGGGGACCCGCATGGAGACTGAACTGCCTATTGGTTACATCTGAGTAGCGGGCTTAGGTCCTTTCCATGCCTGGTTCTTGGTTGGTGCCATCAGTCTCTGCAGGCTACACTGAACCCAGATTTGTTGTCTCTGTTGTTCTTAATGTGGCGCTTCTCTTTCCTCTGAGGCCTTCTATCACCCTGCTTCTTCCCTAAGACTCCTTGCACTCTGCCCAAAGTTGGCTGTGAGTCTCAGCATTGCTTCAATCCCCTGCTGAATGGAGTCTTTAAGAGGACATTTATGGTAGGCTCCCATCCTATTCCCTCTCTTCAACTACTTCTGGCATCTATACTATTTTCATTTTTGAATGCTAATTAAGCATTCATCTTAAGGTCCTCTTTTTTGTTTAGCTTCTTGAGGTCTGTGGTTTTTTAGTGTGATTATCCTGTGTTGTATGGCTAATATCTGCTTATGAGTAAGTATATACTATGCGTGTCATTCTGGGTCTGGGTTACCTCACTCAAGATGATCTTTTCCGAATACATCTATCCACCTGCAAATTTTATGATATCCTTATTTTTAATAGCTAAGTAATATTCCATTGTGTAGACGTACCACAGTTTTTTTATCCATCCTTTGGCTTAGGGATTTCTAGGTGGTTCCCAGTTTCTGGCCATTATGTATAAAACTGCTATAAACATAAGTGAGCAAATGTCCTTGTGGGCACTTGATTTTTGGCAAAGATGCCAAAACTGTACATGTGGAAAAAGATAGCATCTTTCACAAATAGTGCTGATCTAACTGGATGCAAATAGATCCATTATTTATCACCCTGCACAAAACAGTATTTTTTATACTGTTAATAGCTCAGAAGTATACAGAATTTCTTGCACCACTCAGCTTTTGAAAGTGAGGATTACACCAGAGAACATGAAGTTTTGTGAATGTTAGAACTTTTTCTTTATATCATTCAAAATGAGGAAACTAAAACACAAGATCTAATATTGGGTAATGGAGAAAATTCCCCTTTGTTAATAAATGTTTTTATTATTTAAATTAGAAATGATACATATTAATGAAGAAAGTTATACCTGGAAACTGCTTTCTAAGAAAGCTTTGGAATTACTTAAATATGGTAGTCCCTGTGTTCCAATATAGTTTTAGCTAATTCAGAACCTTAAATTTAAAATTAATGACTAGTGAAACTCACACAAAAGATAAATTTTCTAATTTTTCTTGTAGGCATTTTATCAAGACCTTTATAAAGAAGATAAATAATGTCAGACTTGATTAAGAAATTCTGTCCACAATAAATATTAAACAACAATGTTTTAATGATGATGACTTTTTTGTTGAGCACAGCATTTGAATTTTTGATTCAGGAAGACTATTAGCTTCAGGCTTTAATAGAGTATTGATTGCATATAGGGATTCTAAATAACAATAAAGTGATCTTCACAAATGAAAAACAGCACAAACCCGAGATTCTAATTAACACAGATATTTACTACCATCAGAAGTAAATGCTGTGGCTGTAACTTTGGGAACTGTATCTGAATAACTAAAGCTATCATTAGGCACTGTCTGGTAGAAATAAGCTTGTTGCAGTTTATTCCAAGCATGCCAAATATGAAATGTCTTACATGCCCAAATTTTCCACTGTTAAACAATACATTTTCTTGGGATAAATAAGCATAACTCCAAGCAATGGAGTCAACAGTGGCAACCTCAGGATATGGGACGTAGAGGCAGGGGATTCAAAGCAAGCCTCAACCAGAGAGCAAAGAAGGGATAAGCTTGGGTTACATGAGACCCTTAGGGAAGCTATCTTTGAATTAGTCATTAAAGAGTTTAGAAAATCCTTAAGATTTTGGGTTGCCATTACCCTTGTTTTTTCTCCCATAACTTGTAGGTAAGATCCTATTGCAAATATACCACACACTAAAAAATATAGTATTGGAAAAATTCAATTCTCCTGGAAGTATCTTTCCTAAGGATTATATCTCATATTATTGGAAGCGATTATGCAAGATATGAAAGGAGAAAAGCAATTCATAGTCCTAACCAGTTGTAAAGCCTATGAACCACAATGACTGGCCTAGTGAGAAAGGCTTCATGGCACAATAGTGGCACTTTATGTATGTATATATTTGTTTGTTTATTTATTTATTTATTTTGGTGGTGGCAAATAGATATCTAATTGGACCCAGTGCCCACTCTATAGGAAGAAATTTAGGCCTGGAAGTATAATTCTACTCAGATATTATGACTAAGAGGTAATAGACACTAGAGGCAAATTTATTATGATCATTTTTCTAAGTTAATATAACTTCTAATTGTATTCTAAATACTCAGTTTAATATCCACAGTAAGCATAATTTTCACCCATCATCAAATAAACTTCTTGTTGCAGTGGACGGTGATTATTGCAAAGACCCACAACTGGTTAAAATGTGGAGAACTGACCTCAGCTGACATATCTACCATTACCTAACACTTACAGCAGGGCCATGGATACCATTACAGCCCTCAGTGGTAGCACAGGCCAAGAAAATAAAAATGATCTCAGCTGGCAGTGTACGCCACTCAAATAAACACGGCCTCCAGTAGCAGCATTGCCCATAGACCTAAAAATGACTTCAGACTATGGTCATCTTCATGGCCTTCTGGCATTTTTACAATTTGTGACCATTGGGAAAGGCCCATCCTATTGTTGGTGGTGCCTTCCCTGGGCTAATGATTTTGTGTTCTGTAAGAAATGAACAAGACAAAGGAAGCAAACTAACAAGCAGCATTCCTCCATGGCTTCCGTATCCGCTCTTGACTCCAGGTTCCATTCCTGTTTGAATTCCTGTTCTGGTTTCCTCCAAATCTGAACCACAATGTGGAAGTATGAGTCAAATAAACACTTTCCACCCTAGCTTGTTCTTTGTTCATATTGTTTTGTCACAGTAATAGAAACTATAACTGAGACAAGTTTATACCAGAAGTAGGGTAATGTTGTGACAGACCAGACCATGTTGTTTTGATGAAGGCTGTGGAAGGATTTTAGAACTTTGGACTAGGAAAATCATTTAGTGTTGAGAGCTCAGTGAGATGTTCAGTAGGAGCTTAAAAGATAAGAATGTTGAAGCAGTGCAGATGATTGAGTCTTAGCTTGTGACATTTCAGAGGGACTCAAAGACTTGACAATGCCTGTTTGCCCTTTGTGTGACATATATTCAGGTAGAGCAGAAGAACTGGCTGTGATTAACAAGAGACTAGGACCACTGAATGAAAGCTTTTGTTTTACTGTGACAATTAATGCTGGTCAGCTGGAGCTGAGAAATTATCAGTGACAATAAAAGAGACCAGAATTACTGAACTGAAATATTCTTGCAGGTATTTCAGAAAGCTCAGCACAAAGAATCTCTGTTCCAGAGGCAGCGAAGGTTGTGTTTGGTAGTGTAAGAACCACCAAGGTGGTACTGATATTGAAGGCATGAAATGGTCATGGAGAACATTTGAGGCTTTGAACAATAAGAGCTCAGAAGAGGACAAAAGTGAAGATGTAGCCTTAGTGGTAGTTGAAGGTGCAAGATTGAAGGAGTCATGCAGGGAATATCAGGCTTGAAAAGAGCCTAAGAAAGGCTGTTGGTGAAAGTACAGTCCAGCTGTAGCAGAAGACCCCAGCATTTTGGAGATGCTAACACCATGGAATGACTACCAAGAAGAGCAGCAGTGGGAAATGGAGCCTGCCAGAGCTTAGAAGACAAGCTGTGTGCGCTTCACAGTACAGATCCAGATATGTCTTCCAAGCACTTTGGAGGTGTCCAGAAGACTGAGCGAATCATACATATTGGAAATTGAGTTAGTTATACTGGTCAAGTTTGGCTTTGCTTTCTTTAGATTAGGAGTGTGCATTGGTTCTTTCCTTTTGAAGGAAGGAAATTCTTTTTTTTTTAACAAAATCAATTTTTACTATAAAGTTTTCTGAAGAAAGGTTAGACAAATTCTTTGAAATTACAACTTTTCTTTTTTTCTTTTTCTTCCAAAGGGTGCAATTTAAATTTGATAGAGGGAGGTGGCAATTACATTCTTCTTCTTGTTGGCTTTGAGGTAAAATTAAATACCCATTTCATCTCCAATCATATTTTCATTTATTTATTTATTTATCTATTTATTTATTTATTTATCCATTCATTCATCTATTTATTTATTTATTTATTTATTTATCTATTTATTTATTTATTTATTTATTTATTTATTTTCCTGAGACTTATGTTGGGCAGAGTGCATGGAATCTTATGAAAGAAGTGGGAAATAGTAAGAGGACAGGAGAGGACAGGAGCTCCACAAGGAGAACAACAGAACCAAAAAATTTGAACACAGGGGTCTTTCCAGAGACTCATACTCCAACCTTTACTTATAAAGTTTGTGAAAAGTTTTATGTTGTAATGTTGATGTCACTGTGTAATCTAGGATCTGAACAAAAATAGAAAGGTATGGTTTAATAGTGACATGTTTGTAAGTTAAACTGATTAGGGATTGTCAATTGTCCTAGCTAATTTTTTCTCAACTTTGCACAAGATAGGGAACCTTGACCAAGATTCCGTAATACCTTGTTGTAAGGCATTTTCTTAATTGTTGATCAATGGGCCAAGGCTCAGCAGATGGTGGGTGGTGCTATCTCTTGGCTTGGGTTCTGTAAGAAAGCAGGTTGATCAAGCCTGGAAGAGCAAGCCAGAATGCAGCACTCCTCCATGGCCACTACATCTGCTCCTGTCTCCAGGTTTTGACCCTGTCTGAATTCTGTTCTGGATTCCTTCAATGATATACTAAAGTGTTGGAGTAGAAGCCAAATAAACTCTTTTCTTTCCAGTTTGTGATCGGTCATTTGTATTTTGTCACAAGAATAGAAACCCTAACTAAGCCACTATATTACTTTTCTGCCTCTTGTGTTGGAGGCAGGACACCATTAGCTAAATTCTACTTTGTATAACTTAATATTTCCTAAGCAAGTTTATTAGTAAATTCATTATAGCATCAGCTTTACTTAAGTTTAGCTCATAGATAGTGTCTTCTATATATGATAGGGAGGAAGCACCCATGAAACCTCAACAATATGGCTGCGTAAATAAAGAGAACTCAGTTAACAAGCCAGGGTGGATTGGATTGGGGCAAATTTCATAGGGCCCACCACTAAGTAAACAGCTACAGCCAATCAAAAGTTACTCACTAAATTAGTTTTCTTCTGAGACAAGGATCCTGATCTAATCCCAAGTGGTCAGCTCCGAGAAATATAACTCTCAGTGGACACAGAAGGTTGTATGTATTAACAATAAAAGATTTGAGAGAGATGAGGATAAGTATGAGACTGAAGAAGAACTGGAAAGAGGAGAGAAACTGATGGAAAAGATGTAATTATAGTCAATAAACATGTTTTAAACTAACAAAACTTAAAAATTAATGTTTCTTAAAGAAAAGAATGAGAATAAGATCATGCCTAGTTTGTGAACTTCTGGTATGTCAACTAACTTATGAAGAAGTTAACCAATTAATTAATAATTAATTAAATAAGATAGGTAAAATTAATTAATTGATTGATTGATTTTACCTATTTTGTTTTGAGGCAAACTCTCATTGTACAGCCCAGGCTGTCCTAAAACTCAAAACTATTCTACTTCATTCTGTTAGGCTAACACATGCCTAGCATATCTTGCCTGTTACTCAGCTGTGGTACATCCATTTCTTCAAGCTGAACACAATATAAACCAGCAGTCTGGTTTTGATATCATTTGTTGTTATTGTGTACATATCATGATATGTGTGTGTTTGGGGCGGAGGTAAGAGCCAGGACACACATAATGCAATCAAAAGACAACTTCGTGAACTTGGCTCTCTCCCTTCATCTTTGTGTGTGTAATGAATCTAGAGCTCACGTGGCCAGATGTGTGTAGCAGGCACCTTCACCCGCTGAGCCATCTGTTGGTCCTGATTCAGGGTTGTTTTAAAGTAAAATGATATGATATAAAAAGCACTATTCAATAGAAAAAAAAAACTACTCTATTAAAAACTTTGTCAAGTTTAATAGCAGTTAGGTAAAAATTGCAATCAATCTCAACCATTGATAAACAATCAGAAAGAAATTACTGATAGTTTTGTCAGGTGATCAAATGTTGAAAATATCAATCATAATGATCCCTATTTTAGTTCAAAATTCAAACTAGAATTGAATGCCACTAAAATGTCCTATATCTTTTTCATATGTGCTAAGAACTATTTCTGAAATTGACTCTATCTTTTGGTTACTTACACTATTATATGCAACCTCTCTTTTTTTTATTTTTATCTTTTATTTTATCCCAGGAATTATTTCTACTTGAGAGACACCATTGTTTTGTCTAGTGAACACTGATGCACTCATCAGGTTGATATAATGAAATCATGGGACAATTGTTCTTTTGACACACACTTTTTTCAGCTAGTATTATCAACCTATAGAATGCTGAGGGTTATTTGGGCATAAATTGAAGAGACCATATCTCCACCAATAGATAATCTTTTGTAAAGAAAAACTCAATCCCTGGTACTGGTGTCCTAAAATTTTTGGGTTTTCAGCTTATCATACTTTTATTTTATCAATATAATTTTCAAATTAAAGTCGAATTATTCTTTTTTCCATATACTAAAACTTACCTGACCGCATGTGATGGTCATGCCTATCATTTTACTTCCCTTTAAAATGTTTTTTTTTAAATTTTATTTATTTTAATTTTTTTTCTCCCTTCAGTCCTACCTTCACACACACTACCCCATTCCCCTTGAATTCTCTGAGAAGGGAAGGCCTTCCATGGATACCAATCCTCTCTGGCACATCAAGTCACAAAAATACTAAGCTCATTCTCTCCCATTGAGGCCAGGCAAAGCAGCCCTGCCTGGGGGGAGGAATCTAAAGATAGGCAGCAGTGTCAGTGTCTGAAGCCATGCAGGAGAAACAGCAAACAGCTCTAGAACTTATGGAACGCAGCCCCCACCAGTTAGCAGACCCAAGATGGGTGTCTCAGAAAGGCGTAGTCTGAGGACTTCATGCTGTTATGGAGCATAGCTCTGCTTGTTGCCCTTGTCACCACATCCCTCATAATATACGAGTTGTAAGAAAACTCAAGGGGACTTTCAGGCCCCTCACTGGACAGTATCACTGGCACTCACAACAATAATGCTTGATCTCTTTCAAGCATTGCTGCTTGAGCAGATTTACGATTCACCCACCACCCTTGAAAGGAACATAGAGATGTAGATTGTTAGCAATGACCACCACCCTCAGGAAGAATTTAGAAAAACAGACTGTCTAGGAAAGTTATGTAAAGATGCTTCCTATTGGATTGGAAGCAGAAAATCTTAGAGAACAATTTGTTGTTAAGAAAAATAGATTCTTAATAGTAACACCAGAAACTTTTTGATGTTGCCGAGCAAAGACAATAGCCCAAAGAAGCACTGGCTGAGGTGACATTCTCAAGCTGGGCTGGTGACTGAGATGGCAATTGCTTTCCTTCTACGTTTTTCCTTTGCCCTTAGTCTTCTGTTATGTTTTAATAAAAATTATTAACGAGTAGATGCACACTTTAAATATTTAAAATAGAGATGGCTGACTATGTTCTACATAAAAGTATAGATTTGTGATTGTTTTAAGATTTCTATAAGATTACTTTTTTTTAAAGATAATTGATTCTTTCTTTGTGTCTGCAAACTGCAGCCTGCCCGTAAAGAAAAGCTGGCTGAGAAAATATATTGCTTGATCACACTCTGTTAATATATAAATTGCTTAGTTACAAATGTATGTGTTTTTTTGGGGGGGGGGATAATTTGCTTTTCATATTTGTTTTTTACTCATGTGAGGGAATTGGGGAACAGATTTTTCTTATGTATTATAATTGTATAACAGTTTATTTAAAGAATAATAGAATGTAACCACCTTATGATTTCTGTACTGCTTGAAAGATCTTGCTGGGATATATAAGCTGTGGGAAAGAGAATAAAGCTGTGTTTTGGACCTGTGGTTTGGAACTGTGTTTTAGATCTTCGGAATTTGTTCCATCCACCAAGATGTGTATTTCATATGTATGTGTGTAAGGTCGGTTTGGAGCTTGCTCTCTGGAATTTGCTCTATACACCCAATGTATGAATGTGAATGCATGTATATATATGTGTGTGTGAGTGTGCGTGTGTGTACGTGTGTGTGTATAACGTAGAAGCCTGTAACAGAATCTAAATGAAGAAAAGTTAAATAAAGAAGAAATTTATAGGAAGCTTCTAGCACTGCCCAACACCAGCAATTTAATTGTGGCCCCTCCATTTGCCACTATCAATGGAAGCCACAGTAGGTAATTATAAGTTCTGGCCTGAAATATTATTCTCAGATAAAATCTATTGGGCCACCAAGCAGCAGCTGGATCTACTCCCTGCTTCAGTGTACCCCTGTTAATATCAAAACTGGTTATCCATAAGTTGGAGAGAGGCCCTTGGTTCCATTGTTAGGAGACCCACATGATGACCAAGCTGCACATCTGCTATAAATGTGTAGGTGGCCTCGGTCCAGCCCATGTATGATCTCTGGTTGCTGTTTCAGTCCTTTGACTTGCAGTAAATTTTCAGATTCCTGAGATCCCAATCTTTAATTGTTAATCTTAGTGCCTGAGCAGTTGTTATTTTGCTCAGTAAGTGGTCTCCTGCACCAATGCATTCAATTCTATTCCCCACTTTCTCTTTCTATATTTAAAATATCTGGTTTTTGATTGAGGTCTTTTGTCAAAGAGCAGATTCAACATTTGAAATGGGAGCAAACGGAGTTCGGTTGTAGATCCACAACTGCTGCCTGGCTGGACCATCAGAATTTTTCTGAGGGTAATTTTTCAGGCTAGAACTAATGGCTAAGGACAGTGACTTCCGCTGTTAGTAGCGAACTCAGGGATCAGAATTAAATTGCTTTTCTTTGCTGGCAGGCTGAAGTTTGCAGTTATAAAGCAAGAATCAGCTATCTTAAAAAAAGTAATCTTGTAAAAATCTTAAATGAATCAGAAATCTAAACTTTTATATAAAAACAATCAGCCATGTCTGCTTCAAATCTTTAAGGTGCACATCTACTCATTAAATTTTTTTTTATTAAATCATATCAGGAAGCTGAGAGCAAAAACAAGTATAAGGGAATCAATTATAGTCTCAGTCACTGGCCTAGCTTCAGTGAGTCACATGAGTTAGAGTTGATTGCCGCATTGTTTTCCCTCAACAACCTCAACAAGTCCATGGCTTTACTATTAAGAGTGTATTTTCCTGAACTTCAAACTGTTCTCTAAGTATTTTCTATGTCAGAGTCACTAGCAAAAACATCTGTACCTAACCTTGATAAACAATCTTTTTTTTTCCAAATTCTTTTTTTTTCATATTTTTGATTTTATTATTATTATTTTCAACTTATTCACTTTGTTTCCCAGCTATATCTCCCTTCCACTTCTCCTCCTATATCTCTTCTAATAGGGGAGGTCCTCCTTCCCAACTATCTGACTCTGGCCTCTGAGGCATGTCTTATCAGGACTGTTTGGATCTTCTTTTTCTGTGGCTTAGTAAAGCCACCTAACCAGGGGTTGGTTATCAAAGACCAAACAACTGAGTTTATTCCAGAGATTTCCCCTATTCTCCTTATTAGGGGATTCCCATGGCAACTGAGCTGCTGATGGGGCTACATCTTTGCAGGGGATCCAAGTCCTCTCCATGCTTGGTCTTTGGTTGATTCATCAGTCTTTGCAGCACCCCTGGGCCCAGATTTTTTAGCTCTGTTGGTCTCCCTGTGGAGCTCATATGCCCTCCAGATATTTCTATCTCTCCTTTCTTCCTTAAGGTTCCCTGCACTCTGCCCAAACTTTGGCTATGCGTGTTAGCATCTGCTTCAATACCCTTCTGGGTAGAGTCTTTCAGAGGCCATCAGTGGACAGGCTCCTGTCCTGTTCCCTGCTTTCTTCTGCTTCCCATGGCTATCCTGTTTGCCTTTCTAAATGAGGATTAAGCATTTTCTCTAGGGTCTTTCTTTTTGTTTAGCTTCTTTAGGACTATAGATTTTAGTATGTTTATCCTATATCATATGACTAATATCCACTTACAAGTGAGTATATACCATGTGTGTCTTTCTGCTTCTAGGTTACCTCACTCAAGATGATACTTTCTAGTTTCTTCTATTTGCCTGCAAATTTCATGATTTCCTTGTTTTTAATTGCTGAGTAGAATTCCATTGTGTAAATATACTCCAATTTCTGTATTCATTTCTCATTTCAGGGACATCTGTGTTTCTGGCAATTACAAATAAGGCTGCTTTGAACATACTTGAGCAAATGTCCTTGTAGAATTTTGGAGCATCTTTAAGGTATGTGCCAAAGAGTGGATCTTGAGGTAGCCCTATTCCTAATTTTCTGAGAAAGCACCAGATTGATTTCCAAAGTTTTTGTACAAGTTTACATTCTACCAGTAATATCTGACACAACCCATTCCCTAAACAGAACCTATTTATATTAAATTGGAAATGAAAGGAAGGGAGGGAGGAAGAAAGGAAGAGAGGAAAGAAGGAAGAGAGGAAAAAATGAGACAGAATTTAAGAATAAAAAGAAGTTAAGAAAGGAGAGAAGGAAGGAAGGAAGGAAGGAAGGAAGGAAGGAAGGAAGGAAGGAAGGAAGGAAGGAAGGAAGGAAAAGTTGTACTGAAGATGACCTCACTGATGAAGAAGAGTATAACACTTGTCATCAAAGGACAAATGTGTGGATCCCAAGGTTCTAATGAGAAGAAATAATGACCTGAAAATGGCTTGGTCTGTAGAGGGATTTTAATCCAGCAACACAGTTACTCTGTTAGGGATCACATCCAAAAAATCTTAGGTCTGTGTGATCCAGCTGAAATACGAACATGCTCTTAGCACATTTCTTTAATCACTCTGGCTGAAATAGACACTTAGATTTGAAAGAATGAATCAGAGATAGGATGTAATCAATTCTCAGGAGAACAACTAGGAAAGAGAAACTACTTAAGAGCATTGCAGAGAGAGCTGGGAAGAATGTGAAAGCAGTAAAGTAGAGCTTGGAAATGCAATATAGTATGGTGTAGTTCAGTGCAATTAAGTTTATCACTTTAGTTCATGGAGTTCAGAGGCAGTTTTTCCAAGCAGAGCAATTCAGTGACAAGCAGAGAAAAGAGAAGCCAGTTTGAATCAGTCCACTTGGAAAGAAGTTTTGAGCCTGAGCAGCTGAGTTGAACCAGGCAGCTAGAGCTCAGAGGGAACTAGAAAGGGTAAGCTTACTGGGCAGTCAGGCTTGGAGACCGAAGAAATTCTAGGCCTAGGTTAGCACACAGAGGCTGGAAGCTGAAGCTTTAAAGACCTGGGCTTGCAGAATATTAGATTGTATGGAGGTTAGAAGCATCCAGGCATAGGCTTAGATACATGAAAATGCTTGCCATGTATTCCTAAAACTTGGGTATGGCTCTCACCTCATTCCATCATCAGAAGAAATAAAAGTGACTTTTATATTGGCTCATCCCTGTGCATCATCTGTGAAGGTCTGGAATAGCCACTTTTGGTCTAGTTGAAGAGCCTGATTCAGTTATGAAAAGGTCTGTGATAGTAAAAATAACGCACTGATTATGATTCTGACATGTGTAATAATATAGAGCAAAAATATGGGATGTGTTCTTATCTCAGGCTTTCCATTACAGTAGGGAAATTTCAATATAACGCATACAAAAAATAAATACATGTGTTTCAATAGCTTCCCTTAGAGCAGCCAAAAGTATTTATATTATTAAAACATAATAAAGTCTGCTAGTAGACTAAAGTATTTAAATTATTGTACTTTGTATATACTATTATTTCTGTTGTCCAATTTCAGTCTTAACATAAATGTGTCATATTGTATTACAGTCTTACTTCAACAGCCCAGTATTCTAGGGGAATCAGATAAGTTGCATATTATTGGCCACTTCCATATTACACTTCCTGCATTGCACAGATTAATCTTAACTGCTTCTTTCTGATTAAAAATTTCTTATCTAGAATTGCTTGAATTTCTCTTTTCCAAAACTTGCTAATTCTTTCTCTGCAAAGGGATTCATTAACGCTCCTCTTTCTAGCTTGGGTTCTGATTTAAAATAAAATGCTCTGACCATAAGCAACCTAAGAAACATGGGATTTATCTGGCTTACACATTCATATCAGTCAATCAGATGAGAAAAGCCATCGCAAGGACTCATATGGGAAGCCAAGCAAGGACTGCATCCTCTGGTCTCCCAAGCTGCCTGTTTTGTACTTCCCGGGGCAGGGTAGCAGTGCTCACAGTGTACTGGGCAGTTCCACATCATTTATTGCAGAAATGCCCCCTGACCAAGATGTGTCTACAGGTTAATATGATGAAGTCAGTTCCTCAGATAATGTTACCTATTCCAGGTAACTATAGTTCCTGTCAAGCTGACAAAAAACAAAAACAACCTAAACAGCACTCTCATTTAACATCTGATTTCCTGGAGGTGTCTGCTCTGCTCCTTAGTCACCCTTTGAACAGCTACAGCAGGCACTTCCATATTTACCGTTTAAAGAGCATGTTTCACTCCTAGCTCTCACGCTGCTTCTTGCTCTGATTCCTGAGGGCCTCCCTGGAAAGTTACACACAAATTGACATTGATGGGTTACTTTGGCTGGGCTTATAATGGACTGCAAAGGAGAGACACAATTTCTAATACAACTGTTTCCACAAATAAAACGGGGGATTCATTGATCCCACTGAGAAAACATCAAGCACTCAGAAAAATCCAATCCACTGAAAAGAATTAAGGGTGTATTTTTTTTTTCAGCCGAGCCTTTTTAGTTTTAGAAAGGACAATATTCTGAAATTGCTTTGCAAACACTTTAATTAAGAGATTTACATTGAATCATTATTACCTCTTTTCTTTGCTTTCAGTTCTCTTGACTTCTCACTAACAAAAGCTAGCGAAATATGAGTACTCTGGAGGCAAGTGATTTACTTGGACACTCCAAATAAACATTTCAAAGGAGGTGTTTTGTTTTTTTTTTTTTTTTTTAAGATAAATGAACTTTCCTTAATGATTGGTCATTTTTTGGTCATATGTTGAAGGTTTAAAACATTGATTATATGATATATTGTTTTGATCTATTCCATCTATAAACAAAACACAAATTTGGTGGATTCAACAACAAATACCATTTCTCACAGACATGGAAGTAGGAACTTCCAAAATCAAGGCTTCAACAAATTCCACGATTAAAAAGGGTACTTCTACATTAAAGGATGGTTACCTTCCATATGTGGCTTCATATGACAACATAGTAAGACATTTCTTTATCTTTCTTTCCAAAGAGCATGGATCTGTTTTTGAAAGCATCTATGACCCAATCACCATCCTAGAAGACCATTAGCAAATAACATTATATAAAGGCTGGAATTTTAACATATGAACTAGAAATAAAAAAATATATTCAATTAATAAAAGCTTCTTTATGAATAGGCTCTTTTATATAGAGAGAGAAATCAAGAACTGATTCTTATAGTGAGACCTGATTTAATCACTTATTATCTTTGTTAGCTTGCTCAAAATGTTTACTCAACATTACTTTTCCATACACAAAGTAAGAGGAAATGCTAATATATTTAAAATATTTAAATAACAAATAGATTATATAAATTTATCTTCTGTGGCTGTTTTTGCATCTTTGTTGTATATTGACAATATGAGTTCATGTCATGTATTTTATAATAAAATGAGTTTTTTAATTCATAAGATTTTTGGAAGACAAAACCGTTAGCTTGCTGTAAAACAAAAATGTCTTTCTTATTAGTGATAATTTTCTTTTGGTACTTCCAAGACCTTATCCCAAATTAAATAGTGTATAGATGTGACAATAGTGATATTTAAGATGTTGCTTCTCTATGTGTACCATAAATTGTTAAAGGTCACTGACAAATGAAGAAATACAAAATATTATTGATACATTGACTTGGTATTACGCTTGGTGTATTTTCAGTGTTTGAATTTTTCAAAAATGATGACAATAATAGACAACTCGATACTCCTTATTTGACATATATTCCCTTTCTCTTCCTCTATCTCACTCTGCTGCATGTATCCTCCATTATTATTGTGGTTATTATTTTCATGTGTACATAAATAGATGATAAAGTATAGAGTTTAATATGAAAATCTTAGCACTGTGACACAGATATGAAAAATAATTTAAAATGTGTTGGTTGTTGAATGCAGTCAGGAAACCCTCACTGGTTATTGTAAATACTTTCTAAAATCCAGGTGTAAAATGAGCCACACATCTTTTTTTAACTTTTTTATTTTTATTATTATTATTAGTTACAGCTTGTTAACTCTGTATCCCAGCTGTATCCAGCTCCCTCATTCCCTCCCCTATCCCTCCCTCCCCCCC
>NW_026591086.1:33386352-33484260 GCF_907164565.1 Psammomys obesus
CCCTCCCTCCCTCCCTCCCTCATCTCCTCCCTGCCCCTTTCCCAGTCCACTGCTTGGGGAGCTCCTCCTCCCCTTTCATCTGACTCTAATAATCAGGTATCTTCAGGACTGGCTGCAAAGTCCTCCTCTGTGGCCTAGCAGGGCTGCTCCTCCCTTGGGGGGTGGGGAGGTCAAAGAGCCTGCCATTGAATTCCTGTTAGAAATAGTCCCTGTTCTCCTTACTATGGGAAACCAATTGGTTACTGAGCTACCACGGAGCCACACATCTTAGTCGTCAACAAAATTCCAGCAAATGGTGTCTCATACCTTCTGTACTATAAGAAAAATATTAAGAATGTATGAGACACCATTTGCTGGAATTTTGTTGGCGACCATCAGAGTTAATGATAACTGTATTCAAAGATAGTCCCAACTACTAAAGTACCTATTCTCCAGCTTTCCAGCTTTCTGGTAACAGAAGGGAAGGAGGAAAGAAGGACAGGAAAAGGGGGAAAGAGGAAATTAAAATCATTGTTTTCTGTAACTTTAGCACATGTGTCCTGGCAGTGAAATGCTATACAAGGAAGATCTTTAAAAGCTCAATGCTCATGCTATTAAAAGATTGCATCAAACTTTAGTAAGAGGAAAATAAAACTTGAAGATAACCATCACTATCTTCTCATTTAAAAAAAAAATCATTTCTTCCCAATGGTTTTTGAAAGCAGAACAAAGACAATATACTGTTTTACACAGAGAGCACTGTTATTTCTTCGTGATCCCCATGCAATGTAAAGTTCATTTGAATTTTGTTGTTTTATTTATTGTTCACGTTTGTGTCTTCTCTATTTGTTACTGAAGGTTACTTCATAAAGTCTATCAAATAAACAAGTTAATGGGTACTTTCGCCTCTGCTTTTAGTGCTGGCCATGAACAATGTTCAAAACAGTTCAGGGAAACAACCCTTTATTACCTACTGTCATTTAAAGATAAACCAGGTCTATGTTATTAGGGGAAATTGGATGTCCTTTTCAATCAGATATGGGGGAAATATAATTCTTGAAGGTAAATAACATTTAACTAAGAAAGAAGAATAAATACAATTAAATTACAATTCTCAAAACAAAACGGTGGAATTTTCTTTGTATGTAGAATAGAGATATTAAAATTAAAGCAATATTTAATAGATATTATAAAAGTAGCAAAATAATATCTAATTAGGCATAATACTCTGTTAGGTACAACCAATAAATGAACTATTTACGTATTTAGCATTTTTTGTGTGTCAAATACGATTTTAAGCCATGTTAATGGTTAATGGAATTGGGTTCATTTCCCAGAGAGGCATCTGAATATATTTTATATTTTATCTGGCTTTGGAGAACAAATGCACTAATACTAGAATGTTTTTTAAAGAAAATAAAAGTTGGTTCCCTAGTAAGGGAAGCAGGGGCAGTCACTGACATGAACTCTGTTGCCTGCTCTTTGATCATTTACGCATAGTGAGGTAGCTTTCCTAGGCCACAGAGAATGAGGATTCAGACAGTTCTGATGACGCTTGATAAGTTAAGGTCAGATAGTAGGGAAGGAGGACCTCCCCTTCAGTGGACTAGGGGAGGGAGATAGGGAGGAAATAGAGTGGGAGGGAGGGACCAGGAGGAGATGAGAAGGAGGCTACAGCCAAAATACAAAGTGAATACGTTGTAATAAACTATAATAATAATAATAATGATAAAGTGAAAAATTAAAAACAACAATAATAAACAATTAGAATAATAATTTACTGGAATTTTTCGGAATTTATAAAAGCTATGCTTTTCCTATTTTTTTTTTGTAATAGGTGACTGTGGGAGACACCATTGAATGTATTGTTATATAATTTGTTAGGCAATAAATTATCAGTAATTTTCTTAATAATAATAAACTGCTGACATTAAAAGAGGATGGTTTTAAACATTATCTTATTCATAAAAATTATAAAATAATTTCTATTTTATTTGAAAATGTTATGATTGTTTTTCTATGAACTCTTGTTAGTATTTACACTTTAGGTTCAAATTTAATGATTTAATAGTTAGTATAAATACGTTGTTTTTTTTCTCTTGCTATTTTTCATAATGATGTGGCTTGAATACAGGGGTATTAAAAGCAACAGAGATTGTATTTAATTTTCATGACAATTAAATACTTAACAAATAAATAGGCAAAATGAGCTTTGCAGTATAAATGCAATGTGTGTATTCTTTGTGGTAGAGGTGAACTATTACAGAGGCAATGCCTATGCTTACAAAAGGAGTGAAAGGCATACATTCCAAGAGCTGTTAATTGTATCTTACTAAGTATATCACAGACTTGAGCTTTCAATAATCCTCTTTTTCCAGTATTATAGAAAGATTTCTGATTCTCTGACACTATGTAAAGGCCCTCAATTTCTTATGGAATCTTTACTATTAGGGTTAATCTTTGTTTAATTTATCTTCTTGTTGCTGTAAAACATACTCTCACAGAAACAACTCAAGGTAGAAAGTATTGGTTTTGCTTACGGTTTCAGATTTCAGTGCACTGTTGCAGAGAACACAAGGGTCACCAAGTTGAGGTAGTTAGTTATACCCATTCTGACCGCACAGCAATGTACTTGAGCATACATGCTGTTTCTCAGCTTTCTTCTTCCACACTTAAACAATCCAGAAAAGGTTCATATACAGTGGGCAGGGATCTCCACACCCCCCCCCCCCATATCCTAATGGAGATGATACTCACAGATATGCTCACTGGCCAATCTAATCTAGACAATTATTTATTGAGACTCCCTTCTAAGGTGATCCTAAATAGTGTCAAGTTGACAATTAAACTAATCATCACAACATTTATTCATGGATGTGGTGGAAGCTATTAACACATAACTCTAATTAACTGGATATACTTTGCATATTGATGACTTACAGTTTCTGTACACATGTATTATAACTACTTGCTTGCTTAAATATCAATATTAATGTTTTCCATAGATGTTTTCAATGAGTGACATAATTCAACAAGACTTTGATTTTTTTCTCATTATATTTTGTAATGATTTTCTTTTTCTGTGCATAGATGTTTTGCCTGAATATATTCTGTGTAAGGGTGTTGGATCCTCTGGACCTGGAGTTACAGATAACTGTGAGATGTCATGTGGGTGCTGGAACTAAACACAGGTCCTCTAGACAGCAGTCAGTCCTATTTACTGCTGAGCTACAATTCAGCCTTATAGACTTTCCTTTTTAATTGATAATAGGAAAATATTGAAAAAGTGATGACAGGGGTTTGTCTGGTGCTATATATTCAAATGATAATTACTGACCACCAAGATCTGGTTGCCTCCCAAATGAGCACATTCTCCCATACACCTGTCTTTGTTGTGTAAACCTTGTTCTACTTTAAGTTGAGTGGTTAATAAAAATGATGAAGCCTGGGACTTGGCATAAAAGAGGTAAGTGGAACTGAGCTTCCTGGGCTTGGGGATGGAGAGATGACCATGGGGTCAGAGAAGGAAAAAAAGATGGAGAAATAGAACATGACTTGATGGAGCATATCCAGCCCAGAAAGGATGACTTATTGGCAAGTAACTTTTACTGTGTAGCTGAGAGGTAGCTAAAAAATTAGAGGGTTGATAACTGCTCAACTTCAATGCTTTAAGCTTGTAAAATAAATCACTGTGTCTCTGTGACACTGTATCTCTGTGTCAATTATTTTAAAAACAAACAAGGGTAAAGAAAATTTTGTTTTATTAATCAGTATCTTACATAGTAGAAATAAATTCCATAACTTGAAAATCTACTTGACTATATCGTTATTCAGCAGAACAACAAACACACATACAGTATAAGTGGTGTATATCTTCAAATTAACATATAATATCTGATTTCAACCTATACCTTAATATAACAGTAAAAATGTGTTTTTCCCCAGGAAAATGCACATTTATTTTGTAGTAGCTTTTCGATATAAGCTTCCATATGTTTCAACCTTGATTTACCTTTAAATATTTTGTTGCTTATGAGAACGTCCTAGGAGTTAGTCTGACCCTGTTCTTCCCCATCCCTTAATTCCATCCAGATTCTCTTCACCTCCTCATCTACTCAAATTTTCATTCTTTTGTTGTTGTTGTTGTTTAAAAACACACTCCAGTACAAAACAACCTCAACTAAAATGTGGGCATACGTACTCACGTGTGTGTGCTCCCACCCCCCACACACCACAGTCTGTTTGGGATGAATGAGTACTCCTGAACATAAGGCCTGAATTGAGGTATTGTTGATATAAGACTACACATGTATAGTATATGACGATACAGTAAAGACTATACAGTGACTCTTCAGTAAAGACAGCTGATGTGTCCTTTCTGATCAGCTATCAATTTACAAATAGCTTCTGGGCTAGAAATGGAAATAGGAAGACTGTGATATTTTCAAAGGAATAATAATAATAAATGTTTAGGATAAATCATGAGTGTATTCAATAGGGTTGGTCAATGAGATGTTTTAAGTTAGGGAGTATTAAGTCAGATAGTCAGAAACATGACTCCTACAGAGGAGGACTTTGCAGCCATCCCTGAAGGTACCTGATAAAACAGGGTCAAATGAAAGGGGAGGAGGTCCTTCCCTATCAGTAGACTTGGAAAGGGGCAGGGAGGAGACCAGGGAGGGAGTGCGGGGTTGGGGAGGGAATGAGGGAGCGGGATACAGTTGGGACACAGAGTTAACAAAATGTAACTAAAAAGAAAAATAAAATTAAAAAAAAAATTAAATATATAAATAAATAAATTTTAAAATGAAAAAAAAAAAAAAAAAAGAAACATGACTCCTTTACCACAGTGATTAATAGCAGAGGTGGTATAAGTTTGAGCTTTGAACAGATTCTGGGCTGATGTCTGGTAGAAGTCCTTTTCCTGTGGCAACCTCTGTGTCAGGATAGGCTATTGGCAGTCTTTACTGAATACTCCTCACAGCCTGCCTAGAGCAGCACTTTAAGATAACTTCCTGAGTAATGTTCCAGTTTCAGTTATATCTTATTATTAGGGATGACAACAAAGACCATTTTAATGCTGAAATTTCTGTTTTCCATCTCAGCAAGATTCCAATTTAAAATTTTAATTCATCTTTGTTTTGTTTAGTTGATTGATTGCAACACTACAAAATACAAGTAAGCTCAGTGTGTTACAAACATTGAAAGACAGATATTTCATTTTGTCTCGGGCAACCTATCATGACTTATTCTCTGAAGTTTGAACACTTGTGGATCTCTAAATAGTTTACACTTGTTGCAAAAGGAAGGTTCTTTTTAATTACATTTTTATTTTTTATATTAGTTATAGTTTATTTACTTTGTATCCCAGCTGTAGCCCCCTCCCTCATTCCCTCCCAATCCCTTTTTTATGAGGTATTTTTATGCTCATCTGTGCTTATGAGGAGAAATATTTAGAAACAGAAATTATGTCATCTTCATACCTGGCAGTAGTAGGTTCTTGTTTTATGTCTATGACCTATTCAGACGTGTATAGGCTAGAGTTTAGAGGATCGTGTATGAGTTTCTTCCTGTTGAACAGACCTCACACCCAATTCGACAGCTTGTAGCTACCATCAAAATAAGAGGAGCCACCTTCTCCCCATTGCATGCATGCTGTCGGTCTCCTCATTTTTCTAGATCGTAGGTTTTAAGCTGGGCAGGACTGTTGAAGTCTCCTCTCATTTGTCATGTTGGTCATGCCTTCTGAAACGGTGAGAGCCACTCCTCAGAGAGGAAGCTTACAGGTCGGGTGCAGTTATATTACTCCAAGGCAAATATTTGAAATATATGTACCTTAAGCAATAGGACTTTGCCTTCATATTCTGGAAGTAAATGCACAGCCATGTCAAAGCGTAGATTGTTATAGGGGCCTTTTAGATTCCCCTGAACAAAAACTGCAGAGGAATCTCCTAAAGATTGGGACTGCGTTTTCTGACAGATAGTCTATAGTTATTTAGGGAAGCATTAACCTAGGTGGTGTACCTTCATTTAAACTATGTATGTTTTTGTAGACACACACACACACACACAAATGCAGACACACACACACACACACACACACACACACGCACACACACAGAGGGGGGGGGGGAGGCCAGGACACCTACTTTTAGCGTCTCATAGACATGACAGGAAAATGTTCTCACGAACTTCCAACAATATGGTTAGCTGAACAAGACTAGTGTACTAATAACACCCACCGATATGCAAATGTTGATGGGGGAAGTTTACATCATCTCACCTGTATATGAAGAGCTCTTAGTGGTCGATGGCTGGTGATTGAAGGAGAGTCATTCTTCTTCGCAGAAAAGCTCCCACAAAGCAGCATTTTAGATTTAATACAAACTAATATTTGTATTAGTTTACTATGGAGAATCACCTTGCTATTTTGTTTTTTATACAGCCTAAGGATTCTTCAGATTACATATATATATATATATATATATATATATATATATATATATATATGCATCTATATTGTCAAATAACTGGCATAAATTAGTCAGAGGCTTAACTAACATATTAACTTCTAAGGCCTTGAAGTTTCTCGCAGTGTTTTTCACACACTATAGAATTATTACTACACAGTGTTGAAATATTAATTATATATGGCCTTATGATACATTAGGACTTCCAGAGAAGTGTATATTATAGATATTACTGTGATTTTTATTAGTATGTTCAAAGTTAAGCAAATAAATGGAATAAGAAGTTTAAATTCAAGCTATTCTTGAAAGATAGTTTTATGATAGACAAATTCTACATTGGCTATGTAATTCATCAGTAAAAGTTCAAAGAGCAGAAACTTAAAGTAGAAGTTGACATATATCAAAAATAAGATTAAGAACACTGATGAAAATAATGGCAAAGAAAGTCATTCAGTGGGAATAATAAGGCAAATTGAATCTATATTCATGAAGAGGATCCTAATACCTAAAGCCGAGGAAAGGAACCTAATGTATTTACTATGGTATAATTAAAAATATTGGTTATTTTTACCTAATAAATTTTGGGCTATTCTGACATTAAAATATATTTCGTCTTTTTTGCTCTTAGGTTTTTATTTTATGTTTTTTAAGATTATATAATACCATATTTTCTCTCCTCCTCCTACTCTCCATACCCTCCCATATATCCCTTCTTGATCTCTTTACTCCTGACTGACTCAATTTTTATGCTACTCGTAAGCATTTTTTGTATATGTATACATATATTTATACAAATATACAATATACAAAGGGGACATACATATGTACATATATATACACAAAATATCTGTGTGTGCATGCACATATACATGTACATATGCACATATATGTACATTTTACAAATTAACCATTTAGCACTCAACAACCAATGATGTGGGGTTTTTTTTGGCAGACAGAACAATAAGGTATTTCTCCATGTGTGAAAGCTAGAGGTTTAACATCACTAGAGTATGGTACAGGGTTTCAGGTGAGAGCTCTTCTCTAGGTGCCCATTTTCCCCTCAGAATACCGTTCTGTGTACACTCACACAGAGACACTGAAAATAAGAGCAAGCTCCCTGGTATTATTATTATTATTATTATTTATTACAATTTATTCACTTTGTATCCCTGCTATAGCCACCCCCATCTCCTCCTGGTTCCACCCCTTCTCTCTCTTCCCTCCTATATCTCTCCTGCAGTCCACTGTTAGGGGAGGTACTCCCCTTCAACTACCTGACCCTAGCCTATCAGGTCTCATAAGGACTGTCTGGATCCCCTCTTTCTCTGTGGCGTAGTAAGGCCACCTCGCCAGGAGGAGGTGATCAAACAGCAGGCAACTAAGTTCATGCCAGTGATTGTCCCTGCTCCTCTTACTAGGGACCTCTTATGAACACTGACTAATCCTAGTGGTTCACTTGTTTTTCATTAGTATTTCGTTCAACAGTAAATTTCTCCATAGATGTATCATCTCATCAGATAATAACAATGGCAATTAGGGCTTTGATATTAACATTTTAAGTCATACAGACATTTAGCATATAACAATTGTACAGGATTCAACTTTGGAAAAAATATTCTACTACCCAAAACGTAGGAGGTATAATTATACTCACAGCATACAATTGCATTGAAATTATAGAAATTATTCACTAAATCTAATTCTGCAATAAAATGAGACTAAAGGACCCTTCCTTTAGAACACTTTATTAAAAAATGTCATATGATGGTTAGCTTTGACTGCTGTGTGTGTGTGTGTGTGTGTGTGTGTGTGTGTAAAATAGTTTCCACTTTGGCTAATCTTTTACTCTTAGCCACTCTACCTCTATCTATAAAATTTTGTGGACTGTAGAAAATATTTGCTATATACAAATATTTTGTTTGGATTTCTATTGCTATGATAAAATACCATGAATAAAAGCAAGTTGGGAATGAAAGAGTTTATTTCACTTTCATGAGCACAAAACATTTCATCCTTAAACTATGTCAGGGCAAGAAATCAAGAACAGGAACCTGGTGGCTCCTTACTGCCTTCTTGATACCTTTCTTATAGAACTCAGGACCACCAGCCCAGGATTGTCACCACCCACTAGTTGAGAAAATGCCCTACTTACTTGCCTGTAGCCTGATAACCTGGGCGAAATTTCTCAATTGAGTTCCTCCTTTCAGACAACTCCAGCTTGTTCAGTTGGCATAAAACTAGTGTGGGCATCCTATCTAAGTTACAAAGTGAACCGAGAATTGACTTTTTTTTTTTTTTAGTAAGCTATAAGTATTTTTATTATATTATGTAATTATACTGTTTTTCCTTCTCAATAACACCCATTAGTAGACACATATGTAAATTATTGTTCTAATTGAACATTTTTTTAACTTTTATTAATTACACTTTATTCATTTTGTATCTCCTCATAAGCCCCTCCCTCCTCACCCCCCCCCGGTCCCACCCTCTCCCCCCTTTCTGCATGCATGCCCCTCCCCAAATCCACTGATAGGGGAGGTCCTCTTCTCCTAGAGTGAATGGAATTTTATGTAAGAAGTGGAAAATAGTAAGAGCTGGAGAGGACAGGAACTCCACAAGGAGAGCAACAGAACAAGAAAATTTGAACACAGGGAACTTCCCAGAGACTCATACTCCAACCAAGGACTATCCGTGGAGATAACCTAGAACCCTGACAATGCAGCCACTTCTGAGAATTGACTTTTAAAAAGTTGTCAGTTGCCTTTGTATATGGTAGGACTTACCAATTAAAAACTACAGAAAACAAAACTGTATTTTTCTGATTAGCTAAGTTTATACCATTCATTTGATAATATTTTGGACTCATTTACATGCGTAAGTGAATTTTACTACAAATAAATTCTTAGGCAAATTTGTTTTGGCATCTTGCTTTATGAAAATAATCCTTATAAGCTGGCATGAGTAATTTGTCATTGGGGGCTAGTGTTGACACACATAACTGTATTACTACACCAATTAGCATTATTAGAAATGAGCTTTAATATTCTGCATCTAAGGACTATTTAATAGAAAATTAATGTTCTTGATTTTTATTCAACAGTAAAAAGAATATTTAAGCCAAGTACAAGGAATTATCAATAGCAGCATTTCAGTAACCAAGAAATGTAATCAGATATTCTCAGGATGACAATAATATTGAGAAAGCACTTTGTTTTGCTTTGAAATTAGTTTAGCTCTTTTATAAGAGGTTAATCTTATTTGTTATGTACAGTAATGGGAAGTTAACCAGATATTTGACAGCAGAAAATAAAGATTCTTTAAGAAGGAGAGGAGACATACATAATTCAGAGTTCAGAGAAAGGAGCGATAAAAATGTTATTGTCAGTTTCATTGTTTCCAATCATTACATGGAATTAATAAATTAAATTTATTTCATTCCCCATAATTCAATTAAAAAGCTACAATTCATACCACTTCAAAAAATAATAATGGTTGTATTAAGAATATTGATAGTTCAAGGTTAAATGTTAGTTTAGGTTAGTTTATCTCATCCTAACACTTCACGTAATCTACACGTTTATATCCCACGCTACCCTCAGTTGCCTCATCTAGCAAATCAGATGCATATAGCTGATGTATATGATACACACTGGGAGGTGTTTGGAGGCAACAAAATAGTAGTTGAAATTCTCACTACAAAACACTTATTTGTAAAATGGTTCATAATTGGAGGAATCAACTCCTTATGATATCCACAGAGAGCAGGTAAAAGCTGAGGCTTATGTGTTTAATATTCAATGCTGTTATTTTTTTTTTATTTCAGAAAATAAAATCTGTGTGAGATAGGGCCTGTGTCATAGAAGGTGGTTACAGAAAAGTATGTTTGTTTTTTCCATCAAATTGTTCTGTTTGGCCAGGAATCCAAGATCAAAGAATAAGGAACATGGACTGAAATCTTTGAAAGTATGTTTGGTTTTGTTTTGATTTTTAAGTTGGTCTCTCAGTCATTTCGGTCATAGAAACACACACACACACACACACACACACAATAACCAATAACATTTATCTAAATCTACATGAATACTGTCCAAGAAAAAGGACAATCTAAAAATTGTAATAAAAAGCAGTTACTATAGTTTCAAAACAAGAAAACTGGGCTTATGGAAAACATAATCATGACCTGCATATTCTGGGGATTGACCTGTCTAGGGCAATTGAGAAATGACAGACAGATATGTGTATAGAAAAGTTGGAACTGGTTAGATCATGCACTCTGTTGGAGAAGGAAGAACATGATGAAAACTCAACACCGTTATTATAGATCACTGGATGAGGAGATGGGCACTACAGGAAGCTGCCTGAACAGATGGATACTGATGAAGGAGGAGATGTGTTACCTAATCTCTACAGGGAGTCTCTGGGGTGACACAATCTCAGGCTGCAGCTACCCTGTAAGGGGCTGTTGTTGATACTTTCTGGAAACATTGTCAACATCACAGGAAAATGCCTTGCTATTCTTCTGGGCCTGAGCTGGGCAAGCCTTGCCATCCCCATGAGTCTGAGGCAATAGGATTCTTGGCATTTTCACATTCATGTCATGAATGATCATTCATACAGGACAGCTTACTCTCCATACAATCATAAACATGTGTCATAAAACATACAAATTGTAATCTGTAATAGACGGGAATCTCACACTCAGTGGTATTAGAGCTCCCTAAAGAGAAGCAATAGAATTTTTTGGATGTTTTAAAATACATTAGGAGGGGACAGGAGCTCCACAAGGAAAGCAACAAAACCAAAGAAACTGGGCAGGGGTCTTTTGTGAGACTGATACTCCAAACAAAGACCACACATTGAGATAAACTAGAACCCCTGCTCAGAAATAGCCCATGGCAGCTCAGTGTCCAAATGGGCTCCTTAGTAAGGAGAAGAGGGGCTGTCTCTGATATGAACTCAGGGACTGGCCCTTTGATCACCTCCACCTGAGGGGTAGCAGCCTTACCAGTCCACAGAGAAAGACAATGAAGCCAGTCCTAATGAGACCTGATAACTAGGGTCAGATGTAAGGGGAGGAGGACCTCCCCTGTCATTGGACTGGGGAAAGGGCATGGGAGAAGAAGAGGGAGGGAGGGTGGAATTGGGAGGGGAGGAAGGAGGAGGCTACAGCTGGGATACAAAGTGAATAAACTGTAATTAATAAAAATAAAATAAAATTTTAAAACTACATTCAGTTTATTTAATGTTTCTACATATTTATATGAGTCTGTTTTGATCATGTAATTATATCTGCAGAATATGAAAGAACTGAGGTGATCATTCTTTTATTTTTATTAGTATTTTGTTGATGGAAATATATAGAAAAGATAAAGTTATTTACTACTTGTATAAACTATCTTTCTTATTTGAGCATTACTTATTAATTGCTTTATAAAAGTCACACTATAAACTTTTAGATAAAATTATAATGGTGAGAATTTTTTATATGTGTGTGTGTGCTTGATGCATATGGGACAAGAAGCATACATGTGTTATAGCTTATATATGGAGGTCATCGGACAACTTCAAGTGTCTGTCCTTGCCTTACACACTGTGAAATATAAGTCTTTTCCTCTTCATCACTGCCCAATGCCAGACTATTTTGTTCTGGAATTCTTGGAGATTTTCCTGTCTCAGTCTCATACCTGGATACAGGAATACTGAGATTACAGATGCAGGTTTCCACCTCTGGTTTTGAATGGCTTCAGATGATCTGATCCCAGGGCCTCCTACTTGCATTACCCACTGAGCTATCTGATGAGTTTCTCTGTTAGGAAGCAATAAAGCATGGTGACCATTCAAAAGTGGTGAAGGGGCATCAGAGGAAGCAACAGTAAAAAAAGGGAAATCACAAAATGATAGAAAACATTAATGTTATGCAGACATAATAAATTTTATGCAGACACATACACACAAACACAAATACATGGACACACATGGACAAACACAAAAATCTACAAATCAACAACCTCATCAGTTTTCTTTTTTACCTTCTCTAAAAAATTGAATGAAGGAAGATACACCGATAATAGCAAATGTTCTATCATTTATTAACTATCATTGTAATTTACATGAACATTTATTAATGGTGTTACATAAAGGTTCCAACCTTCACTTTAGAACAATTACAAACATTTGGCTTAAAATAATGTGCATATCAGTGAAAGATGTTTGAAAAATGGTGAATGGGAATCTGTAGTCAGTCATCCTTCTAGCAGTTATCATAATCATCCCAATTTAATGAGCTGGAAACTTTTGCCTTAAAATTCTAAGTTTGTTTTAAAGAACAAAATTCTAAAGGACTTCAGCATGCAGTAGGTATATTAACATCCAGAATAATGAACATTCATGCTTATGTTGAACTCTGCATGAGGTAAATGCCCATAGCTGTACTGACTCTTTGGCTCAGTGTGTTGACAATGCAAAGCGATGTGGCAAGCTTAATGAAAAGTCCTCTGTGTCTGCCAGTTTCACACTGGAGTTGCAATAAACTCCAATCATCATCTTAGATACAATATGCAGCCTTGATTAGCAGGGCAGTTTGTTTTCTGAATGCAAGAGACAAATAGTCATCTGTATCTCTAATTGTTTTCATAGCTGAGGGAAATGAGAAAGAAGCACATTTGTTTCAAAAAACCATTTTGTTTCCTGGCATCATCACATCTGATTAGGAAAACATCAAGTCAATCAGATTTTGTGAGATGAATTATCATAACTTTCCTCTTAGCAGCCTGTTGGATGTCCTCACAGATTATAAGAACAAGTGAGTGTCCTATCATTAAGGAACTATCTATATCACAAATATGGGTCTCTTTTGATAAACCAGCCTTTGGTAACTCTAGTTATTGTATGCTATAGTATAAAACATTACCAATAGCCATTCCTGAACTAACGATTGGCCAGATGTTGTGTCTCCTGTTTTCTTTTTTGCTATAACTCTGTTTGATCTTTTACTGCTTTTGGCACCAGCAGGTAAATCTATAAAAATCCTGTTCCTAAGAAGTTTTTATATCAAGAAGTTCTTTCTCGTAGCAAAGAAATCCCGCTAAACAGTGCACAAATTAGTCAAGGTTGCTTGATGACAACCACACAGGCCCCCGCTCTCCCGATATTCAAGGAAGCCATCTGTTGAATAAGATGAAAAAGAGACAAAAGTTACTGTCATGGAGCGGAATGTAGATTATAGTATATTTTAAATTATATAAATGAAAATCATAAATAAGTGCGCTTACATTGTCCCAGTACAGTCACAGACAGTAAAAGATAAAGAAGGCACTGAGATTTTTACTTCAAAACAAAACAAAAAAAAAAACCAATTAGTTTATATTAAGATGATAAAACATGCCATCACCCATAGAAAGTTTTAACAACAAACAAGTAGGATTTGAGTGAAAAGAATTTAAAATAAAAATGTTTCTGACACACTTTTATTCATGAATATATTTGCCATATTTAATTATAAAAGTTATGACACTACAATCAATTGGAAGTTATTTCCACAGATATCATATGGAATTAAATGTATTATATATTCATCTTCGGCACAGACAATGCACAAAAATTTATCCTTAATAATTTTGTCATGAATAATTAATTATGACATAATTGGTACAAGGCTTATTAAATGTGTTCTGTAAAATAATGATCATTAAAATCAAGGAGAGTTTTTTAAATGATCCCAAATATAAACATTATTAGAAACATATTTAAAAAAATTTCAAAAATGTTGTAATCAAATCTATTTTTGGAGGTAATCCATATTTTTATATATGACTTTGTATTTGTTTTCCTTAAAATATCAACTCCAAGGGAAATTATAAAACATCATTTAAATTAGAAAGTAACAAATTACTTAAGGTAAAAAAGTAAACAGTCAAACATCTTTATATGATCTGTGTTAAACTGTTTACTGAGAAAGAACATTTTAAATCTTCTACACATAAAAACTTTAATAAAAAAAAACCCTTCTAAGTAAGGTTTTAATTAACCCTTTATCTACTTAATACATAAGTATATACATAAATATATGTTTAAAATATATTTATTAGTGCTCATCACCGCCTCAGAATATTATAAAAAACTCAATTTATTATTATTGTTAATTATTTACAATTTATTCACTTTGTAGCCATTGTAGCCCCCTCCCTCATCTCCTCCTGTCTATCTCTCCCTCCCGCTTCCTTCCTTATCCATCTTTTCTAGTACACTAAAAGGTTAAGTCCTCCTACACTACTGACTGACTCTAGCCTATCATGTCCAATCAGGACTGCCCGGATCCTCTTCCACTGCAGGCTGTCTGGGTTTCCTCACTAGGGAGAAGTGATTGAGCAGCAGGCAACCAAGTTCATGTCAGAGACTGTCTCTTCACTTCTTGCTAAGGAACCCACATGGAGACAGAGCTGTCTATGGGCTACATCTGAGCAGGGGTCTATGTCCTCTCTATGCAAAGTCTTTGACTAATGCACCAGTCTCTGAAGTCCCTTCTGGGCCTTGCTTTTTATAGCTTTTCTGGTCTCCTTGTGTGGCTCCTGTCCCCTCGGGCTCCTTTTATATCCCCCTTCTTCTACAAGACCCCTGTGCTCTGCCCAAAGTTTGGCTGTGAATCTCTGCATCTGCTTTGATCTCCTGCTGGTTGGAGACCTTTAGAGGACATCTGTGCTAGGCTCCCAACTTATTTCCTCTCTTCTATGGCTTCTGGTGTCTATCCTGTTTGTCCTTTTGATTGAGAATTAAGCATCATCTCTAGGATCTTTCTTATCATTTATCTTCATTAGGTCTGTAAATTTTAGTATGTTTATCCTATAAATATGGTTAATAATCTACTTATAAGTGAGTATATACCATGCATGACTCCCTGCTTCTGGGGTAATATAATTTCTTCTATCCTTTCACTTAATAAATTATTTGAAAAAGTCAATTTGATGTAGTATTGCTTTTCTACAGAATAATTGCCTGAAATGTCACAAGGAATGGGTATAGATTGATAATCTACTGTGCTCCTGGAGAACACTTTATACACTTTATTACGGTCACTTTCATATCACACTGTGGATCATAATCTGCATGTGAGCCATATGACAAACCAAGGGACACTGCAAATTCCATATGAGGAAGGCAAATTAAAGCATTGACTTCCCTTCGTTATCTAAATATTTCCAATGTCACCTAGTATCAAAGTCATAGAAGGCACTTTTTCAAAATATGAAAACAATATGGAACAGCTTCCACTTATTGTATATGAAGTTTTAAAAGAAAACGATGATGATGATGTTTCAAAAAAAAAAAAAGAGAGAAGAGAAAGAAATTGAATGAGATCAGGAGAATAGCTAAATAGTTCTTTTTTTTAAGCTTCCCCAGTGCCCTCTGACACATAATTACTACATGAAATGCTATGCACTAATCTATAAATAGTTTGAAGAACTTTATTTATTATATGTATGCACTAATAATCCCATAAATAGATTTGAGGGTGGAGGAAGGGAAGGATTGGGATGGGAGGAGGGAGGGAACCAGGGGGGGAATATAAAAAGTGAGTAAAGTGTAATTAATAAAGAAAAAAAAAAGAAGAAGACAGAATGTTAAAAGGAACCAGAAAAAAAAAAGAAACACAAAGGACCCACGGAACTTCACAGTAATCATCAAGGCCCCTAAATATTTCCAAATAATTTATTTCTTTCATTCCAGTTTTCTACTTTGTGTTATAATTTTATCTTACATAGTAATGATTTGCCTCTGTTGCTTTTCTTACTGATTTTTAAACCTTACAAAGCAATTCTTATTGATTGTTACTGATTACTATCCTTCACTATGCATTCTCTTAAAAATAAGAATATTTAACATTATTTCTGGTCATATGTGCTATAGTTTATTTATCTATCTCCCCAGGCTTAATGTTTTCCACATCATTTCTTGCTGAGCGAAATTTTACTCCATGTCTTAAAGATGCTGATTTTTGATAGCTAAATCGTTCCCACATATTTATCTGGTTAACTACCTCATTTTTAGGTCACATTTAACATTTCATTTTCAGCAGGAAGAGATTTATACCCAGTGTATGTAGGATATATTACAGTGATGAGTATTTCATTTAAAAAATACTTTATCATTCTGCTTTAAATGACAGGAGCTCCACAAGGAGAGCGACAGAACCAAAAAATCTGGGCACAGGGGTTTTCTCTGAGACTGAAACTCCAACCAAGGATCATGCATGGAGATAACCTAGAACTCCTGCACTGATGGAGCCAGTGGCAGCTCAGCATCCAAGTGGGCTCCCTAGTAAGAGCAACAGGACTGTCTCTGACATCAACTCAGTGGCTGGTTCTTTGCTCATTTCTCCCTGAGTGGGGAGCAGCCTTATCAGGACACAGAGGAAGACAATGTTACCAGTCCTGATGAGACCTGATAGGCTAGGGTTCAATGTTAAGGGAGGAGAACCTCCCCTATCAGTGGTCTGGGGGAGGGACATGGGAAGAGAAGAGGGAAGAAAGATAGGGTTGGGAGGGGATGAGAGAGGGCTACATCTGGGATACAAAGTGAATAAATTATAATTAATAAAAAATGAAGTAATTAAAATTTCATATTTATTATACAAAACAATTAAATACTTAAAAGAAATTACGTTTTTATTGGAAACATTTTAGCTCATATATTTTATAACAGTTTCACTCTGGAACTCCTGTCCACTCCAGGTCTTTCTATCTCCCTCTTCTTTCATAAGAGTCCCTGAACTCAGCCCAAAGTTTGGCTATAAGTCTCCGCATCTGCTTTGATACCCTGCTGGGTAGTGTCTGGCAGAGACCCTCTATGGTAGGTTCCTGTCCTGTTCCCTGTTTCCTCCCTCATCTGTAGTATATTCCATTTGCCCTTCGAATGAAGATCGAGCAACTTCCCTAGGATTCTTCTTCTAGCATAGCTTCCTTAGGTGTACAGATTTTAGAATGTTTATCCTATATTATATGTCTAATATCCACTTAAAAGTGAGTATATACTATGTGTGTATTTCTCCTTCTGAATTACCTCACTCAGGATGATATTTTCTAGTTCCCACCATTTGCCTGCAAATTTCATGATTTCCTTGTTTTTAATAGCTGAGTAGTATTCCATTGTGTAGATGTACCACAATTTTTGTATCCATTCCTCAGTTGAGGGACAACTGGGTTGTTTCCGGATGAATAAAGCTACTATGAACATGGTTGAGCAAATGCCCTTGCTATATACTTGAGTCTAATTTGGATACATGCCTGGGAGTATTACAGCTAGATATTGAAGTAACAGTATTCCTAATTTTCTTAGAAAGTGCCAGATTGATTTCCTTATAAAAGAAGAGTGAGATAGAAAGACCTGAGGGACAGTATCTCCACAACAAGATCAATAGAACCAAAAAAATCTAGACCCAGAGGTCTTTGCAAAAACCAATACTGTAACCAAAGACCATGAGTAGAGATAACCTAGAACCCCTGCTCAGATGTAGCTCATGGCAGCTCAGTATCCAAGTGGGTTCCCTAGTAAAGGGAGCAGGGGCTGTCTCTAACATGAACTCAGTGGCTGGCTCTTTGATCACCTCCCCCAGAGGTGAGAGGAAGCCTTACCAGACCATAGAGGAAGACAATTCAGCCAGTCCTGATAAGACCTGACAGGCTTGGGTCAGATAGAAAGTGAGGAGGACTTCCTCTATCAGTGGACTTGGGGAGGGGCATAGGAAGAGAAGAGAGAGGGAGGGTGGGCCTGGGAGGAGAAGAGGGAGGGGGCTACAGCTGGGATACAAAGTGAATAAATTGTAATAAATAATAAATAAATAAATTTAATTTTCCTTTGTTCTTCCCCTCCACCAAATTGTAAATTTAATTATGGTGACTTGAAAACATTTGTTACAGAATCGATTAATACAGCTAAATGAGGGTTAAATGTGATACTAGGTTATCTCGTTACCTTTTAAACAACTTTCTCTATATGAACTAGGGAAAAACGAATTTAATTCAGACACAAGAGATAATGATAATAATTAATCTACGTAACAAACATCTACATATCTCTTATAGAATAATCATTGCCTCTGAATTTTTGTAGCTTTCAAGTGCACAAAGCAGAGTGGCAGTTTGTATCTCCTGGAAATATGAAAGTCAATGTAATTTTACCTATGTGACAGAAATAAGAATTTATTTTGTCTTTTGAAACACGTTTTCTTTAACCAAGTGAAAGGATTGAGGTTGTTAAATGGCAGAGTAAAATACGTTAATACATACATATGCACATGTGAGTACATCTTTCTCATTAAACAAGTAAAGGCACAATTATGACAATTGTTTCAGTGCTATAATTCTATCTAATCTACCATGTTTTAATATATATATATATTGGTCTTAGGTATTTTCCGAGTTTTCTCTTTTATTGTAATTATTAGCCTGTTGTTGGGGCTAGTTACTAAAATTCATGTACATTTGGATGTAAATTGATTAAAAATGATTCACCTTATTGAGCAAAGGCACATTGGAATAATGAACATTTCCAAAAGTTATATATATATATATATATATATATATATATATATATATATATATATATATATATATATACATATATATATATATATGTGTGTGTGTGTGTGTGTGTGTGTATAAATACTATATATGAAGTTTATGTGTATGTGTCTAGAGACTCTCTCCTGATAGTCCCTCAAGAGCCTTACAGGTCTAAGAGATGAAAAGATATGAAAATAAAATGATTAATTTACTACTCCAGATATGAATGTAAAATATTTAATTCAGTTCTTTAAAATTTTTGTCCACTATACAAAAACAAAAGTGTAACTAAAACAATTTTCTATTTGTAAAATACTGTACGATTCAGAGAATGAAAAATTTTTAAAAAGATGATGGAAGATAGTCTTTAAGAGGCTGTTGCCTATTACCACATAGAGTATTTTGATTTCAATTTTTTGGAATGATGAGCACAATGATACTTTATGATAACTATTTAATGAAGCTATTACATTACGTCATTATGTATCTGCAAATTCCATTTATTTAAAGTTCATTTGTATTAGTACTATGTGTAAATATCACACTACTGAAGTGGGACATTTTTGTAACAAATAGTGCTTAATTTACACAGTATCTGCTGTGGAAACACTTGGGCCTTAGTAATGTGAAACACCCAAATATATCCAGCAGCATTTTCACAAAATAATATAAACAATCGTTGCTCTTTTATTTCTAGTGCCCTTTGGGTAAAGAAGTCTCTTGCAACTATAGTAAATATTGGAAAGTTAAAGAACTTAAGTTCTAGTGGTGCTCTTTTCCCCCAACTGTCTTTCCTTTCTTTTCCTAATTCAGATAATATATATGTATTTAATATTTAAGATTATAATATATAAATGCTTATATATATTTGGTGCATTCTACAATTTTGCTTCAGGAGAAGGAATTATTCACAATGGAGGCATCATAGCCTTACAATTGTACTTAGATATTAGTCCATCTGAATGAGGCTACAGAGATAAAAATCATTGAAGATGGATCATGGATGATAGCATACATGCATACATATGTAAATATCACTCACTCTTGTAAGCTTGTTAATATGCTTCAGGTACTCTATTCACCAATTTTTTACCCACCTCAGAACCTGTATTATTAAAGCATGTAAATTCTGTCTTCTGTTTATTTTAACAAAAGAAAGGTTTTGAATTTCCCTGTGCTCATAAATGGGCACTTTATTGTCTACTTTATTAAAAGAATATCCTTCTGTTACTTTTTAAGGAGAGAGGTAGAAAAATAAAATGAAAGTATGTGACATTTTAACTTAAAGGACCATATCTAGGAATGCTTTCTGTAATGCTTTTCTCTACTGTAAGCAAAGCCATGGCAGCCTCATAGTCCAAGGTTTATTATACTTTAAACAGTTTTCCCTATATCTTGCTTTCAGCCCCACAAATATATTCTGGAGCGTTTCAAACAGAACGGTTCTTGCTCCGTTCTATTCTGATCCTAATTACAAGATATTCAAGATATATATTTTTTAATATTCAAGATAATTTTTTACTCAAGATGAGCCAAACATTCATCTTCATATTACAGGGCAATGGTAGCTAATGAAGAAAATGTTATTTGGATTTCTTTTTCATTTATTTTAAAATCAACTGAGTACACATTTTAATCCACTTTCTGTTTATCACTTAGTGATTCTTAACAGCTTTCCCAAGTGGACAATCTCAGCTTACAGCATCCATGCACAGAGGTAAAAATGACTAGCAGGAAGGACACATTCCATAACCTCTATGGTTTTGGTGCAGGGAATTTTAATCAAATATGCTGTTATGGCTTTGTGTACAAATATATTACACTTTCTCTTTTTATTTTACACCACTCAAATTTCTTGGTGTTCCTTATTCTGACTCATCATAAAGTCTCCTTGAATGATGGGTATATTTTAGTAGTATAAGTTCTTTTAGTGTTACCTAAATAAGAAAATGACATACAAAACAAATCATTTTTTTTTCAGAGCTCTCACAATACATATGACTAAATCAGTCACTTTGGAATACAGTGGTTCTACAACATAGATAACAATTAGCATAAGCATCTTCCATAAGATGTAACCTAAAAAATTGTTTTATTTTTAGTAATATATGCCCATAACAGTCTTACTTGTGTCCACTCATTTGTTTGTGGATCGTAGGATTCCATGGTGTTGAGGTATGTTTGTCCATCATAACCACCAACAGCATAAAGTCTGTCACCAAGGAGACAGACCCCAACAGCATCTCTAGGCATACTCAAAGGAGCCACCATGGTCCATGTGTCTGTTTTTGGATCATACCTAAAATGCAAGAATAATAAGATGAAAATTATAATCATATTAAACTTTTATTCTATGAAAGATAATTTTTTAAAGTATGATCTGAAAAAAGAAAATTTAGAATTTTTTTCTCTCAATTTCAATAAATTTGACACAAAGGTGGTCTGAAAGTAATATCTACATTATTGTTCATTTTAAGGTACTTGAAAAATGACTGAATCATCAAATTAATACAGATTCATATGATACAAAATGAATGTCCTGGCTTTATTTTCCCGATAAATAGTTAGATATATGTCAGTATTTTGAACTAGATTGGAATGTTAGTTTTTTAAATTAATATATTTTTTTATTAATGAGAGTTTATTCACTTTGTATCCCAGATGTAGCCCCTCCCTCATCCCCTCCCATTCCCACCTTCCTCCCTCATCTCCTTCCATGTGCCTCTCCAAGTCCACTGATAAGGGAGGTCCTCCTCCCCTTCCCTCTGACCCTAGCTTATCAAATCTCATCATGATTGTCTACATTGTTTTTCTCTGTGACCTGGGAAGGCTGCTCCCTAATCAGGGGGAGGTGATCAAAGATCAGGCCACTGATTTCATGTCAGAGTCAGTCCCTGTTCCCCTTACTAAGGTACCCCCATGGAGACTGAACTGCCTACATCTGTGCAGGGTTCTAGGTTCTCTCTATGCATGGCTCTTGGTGGGAGTATCAATCTCAGAAAAGATCCATGTGCCCAGAGTTTTTGGTTCTGTTGCTCTCCTTGTGGAATTCTTGTCCCCTCTAGGTTTTTCATCTTTCCCTTCTTTCAGAAGATTCCATGCACTCTGCCCAAATTTTGGCTATTAGTCTCTGCACCTGCTTTGATACTTTGTTGGGTACAGTCTTTTAGAGGCCCTCTGTGGTAGGCTCCTGTCCTGTTCCCTGTTTTCTCCCTTTTTCTTTGTCCATCCAGTTTGCCTTTCTGAGTGAGGATTAGTCATCTTACTCAGGGGCCTGCCAAAATTTAATCATTGCCCTAGGCTACTAAATACATAGTAATTTGATTGACAGGTTGAAGCTAATCAATGCAAAGCATCACAAATAATGACAAGCACAAAGATCCACAACATAATTACAAATATACACTATTTTCAATCACAGTCTAACATTCTAAAACATTCAATAATAAGTTGTATAAAGGAAAGGCAAAGAGTACCACTGATATACAACAGTATATTCTAGAGCATGGAACATATCTTTAACCAACAGTATACATATTTTAAATAAATGACTTAAAAATAGTGACAGGATATAAGATTTTGTAAGTTAAATGTGAGTTATATTTTTCTGCTGTGTCTTGTCGTTCTGAATTCTATCCAGAAAATTCTTACCCTACTTCATATTCAAATATATTTGGTAGGCATTCTTGTAACAATTTCAGCCTCTTGAGGATTCAGTTAAGGTGTTAAATCCATTTTGAATTATTTAAAAACAGTGTGAGAAATACAGATCTCTGTTAAATCTCCTTCAGGTTAACATCCAGTCTTGCCAAAACTATTTATAAAACAAACTATCCTTTATCCAGAATACAATTTGAACCCTTGGCAAGAATTAGTTGGTCATAGCTGTACGAGTTTATTCCTGGATCCTATATGATAGATTACTGCTCAGCATGTCTATTTATTATGGCAATTTCAGGATGTTGTTATGACTGTCATTCAGTAGTATAATTTTTGGTGAGGTATTGTGACATCTCTTGTGGTGTCTTTTCTATTTTAGGGTAGCTTTGACTATCATAAGAAATGAGACTATAAGATATCAAAAGTTTCTGCACATCAGACGAAACACTCATCATACATGTGGCCACAGGAAGAAACATTTTCTTGTTATTCATTGGAGTATGGTGTGCCAACAAGAATATATGAAAAAGTTTAGATATAAATATGCAATGAGAAAAACATCCAAAATAAATAAATGGGTTAACGAAATAAACAGTTTTCAAAAGAAATCAACAGAATCAATGAAATCTCGATAAAAATTCCAATACAATTCTTCACCTTGACATCCTATATTAACCCTGTCAGATGTCTGTTATCAAGAAAACAAATGATGGCAAGGATAGACATAAAAGTAAACCTTTACCTATTACTTCTAGGAATTTTAGAAACCAGTGCAATCACTGGGAAAATTGTTTTCTAGCATTTTTTTAATTAGATAAGGGTTTTGGGGGTAGAAAGTAATATATATGTGTGTGTGTGTGTGTGTGTGTGTGTGTGTGTGTGTGTGTGTGTGTAGATGAAGACTTTTATATATACATGTTCCTCTATGTATTTTTAAGTATGTTTAAATAAACACTCTATTTCTCAATGTCTGAAATGCTGGTTATGTTTAATTGAATGTATTACAAGTAAAGTCAAAGGAAGGCACACCTAAGCATTAGTTTCCTTTAACTTGTGACATGCAGGCTCCATTACAGATGTGCAGGATGTACATGTACACTGAGAAATAACCAGACCTGTAGTACTGCCTCTCATATTCATGAGTTTGAAAAGACTTTTCTCTATTCAGAACTATTCAGTTTTCTCTTTGCCTGGAGGCATAAGAACTTATCTTCAAAGTGAATTGTCTTTTTTTTTTTTTAACATAAATGGTTTGAGATATTTAAAAAATACTGCAACCATTAACTATGGATTATATATGTAACAGTATTGTTATTTTTTTTAGCAAAAGCTGACTTTAAATATTTTTAAACTACCATTTTATTAAAAACAATAAAAAAGAAAAGAGGCAGAGGCAAAGGTTTGTTTTTGCATCGGGTTTGTCTACCTCTCCTGCATGTTACCTTGGCCTTCCTAGTCAGAGTGTGAGCTTTGTAGCAGAGTATCTATTAAACTTTGCAGCCCTCAGGTAAGAGAATCAGCAGTACATAGTGGATAAAATTGGTTGTAAAATGAAAACTGGCTAAAGGCGTGTAACAGTCACACAATATGAGTTCATTTTTCTTTGAAAATACGCACTGCACTTTTGAGGCAACATTAAATCTTCAAGCATCGTTCTCATTCCCATACATTAAGGATACGGTTTGATTTAAAAATATTTATGGGGAATTTGTTTTAAGTATCATACTGTTATCAGATAGAAATGAGATGGTCCACTGACTCAAATTTCAAGGTGATATTTAGATGAAGAAATTTAAATACAGAAACATTTGCAGCCTAATATGTATATCAGCCAATAAAACAAAGTGAGAAAGAAAACAAACAACAGGAGGAGAAGCAAAGAACAATGTGAAACTCTCCCTGGAACCCTGCAGACCACAACCGCCAGGGAATCAGGGAATACCCCCAGCCCTATAGCAGATCATTTACTGGCATCTGTCTTCCCTCCTTCCCTCCATTCCAGGGGATTCCGCAGATTCTAGGGCAGATCCAACTTAATTCCTCTCCTGGACCAGCTCAGGAGCTGCCCTTCTAGCCCATCCTCATTCCACAGCATCAGATCTCAGTATCTAGAAACAGATTCTAACTGAGTCTCAAAGTGGCACACCTCACAGCGACTCAAAAGAATTCCACAGCAGAAAACTCTTTGTTTCATGTGGGCTGTGAGAGGAGCTCTTTGTCAGCTGTGGAGACTTAAATCTGAGGATCTGGAGAGAAAAAAAAAAAAGCCAGATCCCAGAGAGTGTGGAGGACCTCCACAAAAGAACAAGGCTGCTACTGCTTACCCCTTGCTGCTCTTGATTGCTCTTGTGAAACAAGAATTTGGAGATCTCCTGAACTGAGGATTGGCCTGGCTCCAAGGAACCCAACAGCCCTAACCTGCAGAAAGCAGCCAAAAAAAACTGCATCCCCAATGACCCTTTCTCCCTCCTACCTGGTGTTGGGATGTTGGAAGGGGTTGAGGTGGAGTAGAGCAAAAAAGATAAAAAGAAATATAAAAATAAAGATAAATTAAAAAGAAACTAATACCTAGAGTACATAATCATTGTTGTGTTTAACCCCCTGGCAGAGGGCATAGTACCTACCAGCATTATGAAAACTACCCAGCATGTAAAAAGTTTCCCAGTCAGTTTAAGACTGATTTCTAGATATTCTTTAACCAAAAGGTATGGCTTCTCTCTCTCTCTCTCTCTCTCTCTCTCTCTCTCTCTCTCTCTCTCTTCATTAGGATTCCGTCAATTTTGACAAGCCTATCGTTTAAGTAGATATTGGATGTACAGTACAGGATTATCATTCTACGACCACAGATCCAAAGAAGCTAAGTAACAAGGAGGGCATAGGGGAGGGTACCGGAATATCACTCAGAAGGGAAAACAGAATAAATAGCAGAAGTGGATGAAGAGAGGAAATTAGACAGGAGAAGGAACAGGAAATTTGTGGTGTCCTCAGTAACAGATCTTACAGTCTAGTTACGGTGGAAAACAAAGACAATGGGAAACAGCTTGTGTTGTTTTGAAAACCTGTACAGCTTTTGGTTGTATTTGTTTTCCAAGGGGAAGTAGTTAACAGAGTGGTGCACAACCCGTTAAAGCTCTCTTAGCAACACACTGAGTACTCCACACCAAATGGAAAATCTATATTAACACGCCCACAACTGCCACAGCTCTTGCTACACTGAGTAAGAGACTGCAGATTTCTTTAATCATTTAGTAGCAGGGGTCATAGAGACTGAAGAGGCCACTCTCTAGCTAAACAGGACTCCTAGTGGAGGAAGGGGAACACTGACTCCCCTACAAACACTGCAACCAAAAACAAAGTAGAGACTGAGGAAATCTGCAACCAAAGATCTGCCTAACCTGGGACTCACCGCATGGGAGAAAGCCAACCCCTGTCATGATTAACTTTGAAGACTGCTATTAACTATTATTTTGTAAGAAACTTAAACCACCCTGTGTATTGAAATATGAATTTACATTTCACTGTTTTAATTAAGACCAAACATAAGAATCAATAATTTGAGAGGAAGGTTTTTGTTTTGTTTTGTTTATCTGTATCATCTTCATCACATCCCAGAAATCCTACAGTTCTCAGATAGTTATCCCACTACCAAAAGAAAAGATGAATGGTGGAATTAAAATAGATTAAATATGTGTATAATTAGTGAATCTCTCAATTCTCGTCACAGCAGTTTCTTTGAAGAATCACAGTTGGTCCAACTTCAGAGAATAAGTCTGTGTAGTGCTCAGTTGCATGGGTTACATTTACATGACATTCCCTCCTCCTAAGTGTAAGGACTCTTTTTTTTTTTTTTCGTATTTTACTTTTTTCTTATCAGTTACATTTTATTAACTATGTACCCCAGCCGTGTCCCGATCCCTCATTCCCTCCCAGTCCCTCCCTCCCTCCCTCCTCTCCACTGTGCCCCTTGCCAAGTCCACTGATAGGGGGGACCTCCTCCCCATTCATCTGATCCTGTTTTATCAGGTATCCTCAGGACTGGCTGCAAAGCTCTCCTCTGTGGCCTAACAGGACTGCTCCTCCCTTGGGGGGTGGGGAGGCCAAAGAGCCAGCCATTGAGTTCCTGTTAGAAATAGTCCTTGTTCCCCTCACTATGGGAAACCAATTGGTTACTGAGCTACCACAGGCTACATCTGAGCAGAGGTTCTAGGTTACATTCATACATGGTCCTTGGTTGCATGTCAGTCTCAGAAAAGACCCTGTGCCCAGATATCTTTGGTCCTTGTGGAGCTCCTATCCTTTCCTCATCAGTCTAACTCCCCTTCTTTCTTATGATTCCCTGCACCCTGCCAAAGGTTTGGTCACGAGTCTTTGCTTTGAAAACACCGCTAGTTAGAGTCTTTCCAATGCGCTCAGTAGACTCCTGTCTTTCAAAACGAGGATTGATAATCTTACCCCATGTCCACTCTCTTGATTATCTTTTTTAGGTGTATAGATTTAATTATGTTTATTATATCTTATAGGTCTATATAAGTGAGTATATACCGTGTTTGTCTTTCTCCTTCTGGGATATTTCACTCAAGATGATCTTTTCTAGATTCCACCATTTGCCTGCAAATTTCATGATTTCCTCCTTTTTGATTGCTGAGTAGTATTCCATTGTGTAAAAATACCACAATTTCTGTACCCATTCCTCTGTTGATGGACATCTGGGTTGTTTCCAGGTTCTGGCTATTACAAATAAAGCTGTTATAAACATGGTTGAGCAAATATCCCTTTTGTGTACTTGAGCAAACTTTGGGTATATACCTAGCAGTGGTATAGCTGGGTCTTGAGGAAGCACTATTCCTAATTGTGGAACGTTCTCCAAAATAGACCATATAGTTGGTCATAAAGAAAGCCTCAACAGATACAAAAAGATTGAAATAATCCCTTGTATTCTATCTGACCACCATGGACTTAAGCTGGACCTCAACAACAACAGAAATAACAAACTGCCTACACGTACATGGAAACTGAACAACCTGTTACTCAACGACAGCTGGGTTAAGGAAGAAATAAAGAAAGAAATTAAAGACTTCCTAGAATTCAATGAAAATGAAGGCACAACATACCCAAATTTATGGGACACACTGAAAGCAGTGCTCAGGGGAAAATTTATAGCACTAAGTGCCTGCAAGAAGAAATTCGTAACATCACATACAAACAACTTAATGGCCCAACTGAAAACCCTAGAAAAAAAAAGAAGCAGATACACCCAAGAGGAGCAGAAGGCTGGAAATAATCAAACTCAGGGCTGAAATCAATCAATTAGAAACAAATAAAACTATTCAAAAAATCAATGAAACAAAAAGCTGGTTCTTTGAGAAAATCAACAAGATAGACAAACCCTTAGCCAAACTAACTAAAAAGCAGAGAGAATCTATCCAAATCAACAAAATCAGAGATGAAAAGGGTGACATAACTACAGACACAGAGGAAATTCAAACAATCATTAGGTCATACTACAAAAGCCTACATGCTACAAAATTTGAAAATCTAAATGGACAATTTTCTTGATAGATTCCATCTTCCAACATGAAGTCAAGATCAGGTAGAAAGACTGAACAGCCCTATATCCCCCAAGGAAATTGAAGCAGTCATTCACAGTCTCCCCTCCAAAAAAAGCCCTGGGCCAGATGGTTTCAGCGCGGAATTCTCCCAGACCTTCCAAGAAGTGCTAACACCAATTCTCCTCAAACTATTCCACAAAATAGAAACAGAAGGAACACTACCAAACTCATTCTATGAAGCCACAGTCACCCTGATACCTAAACCACACAAAGACCCAACAAAAAAAGAGAAATTCAGACCTATCTCTCTTATGAACATTGACGCAAAAATACTCAATAAAATACTTGCAAACCAAATCCAAGAACACATCAAAGATATCATCCACCACGACCAAGTAGGCTTCATCCCAGACATGCAAGGGTGGTTCAACATACGGAAATCCATCAATGTAATCCACCACATACACTACTGAAGGAGAAAAACCACATGATCATCTCCTTAGATGCTGAAAAAGCATTTGACAAAGTCCAACACCCATTCATGTTTAAAGTCTTGGAGAGATCAGGAATACAAGGCACATATCTAAACATAGTAAAGGCAATATACAGCAAGCCTATAGCCAACATCAAATTCAATGGAGAGAAACTTAAATCAATCCCACTGAAATCAGGGACAAGACAAGGCTGCCCACTCTCTCCCTACCTCTTCAACATAGTACTTGAAGTCCTAGCCAGAGCAATAAGACAACTAAAGGAGATCAAGTGTAAGGACTCTTGATGGAAGAGGGGGCATTAAAACTGTGAAAGCAAGAGGCAATAGATGACTAAAACAAAACAGTATTCTAGGACACACCTGGCCAGTAGCACTTAAGAACTTACTCAGATTTGCTACAGCAAGAATGAAACCTGTGCAAATCAAGCCAGACAAAACCCTAACATGAAAAAGGGAGGTGGTCATGAAGTCCTACCCTTATCTTTACCTGAAGAGACAGCTGGTGGCTACTGAAAGAGGAAAAGCAGCAGGTTTGTTTGTTTGCTTGTTTGTTTGTTTGTTTAAGACAGGGTTTCTCTGCATTGCTTTGGCTGTCCTGACTCACTTTGTAGAACAGGTTGGCTTTGAACTCACAGAGATCCGCCTGCATTTGTATCCCTGAATGTTCTTATTAATGGCTTGTGCCATCACATCCTGGAAAATTAATTTTAAAAAACACCCATGATACAATAAATAATTGTGTACTCACGCACATATTGGCAAATGTTTGGATATATTTAAGAAAAAAAAAACAAAACAAATGAAATTGGGAAAGAATAGTAGTAAACAGGTATGGATGAATTTGAAAGACACTTGACCAAAACACATTATATATATAAAACTCTCTACAGTATAAGAATAATTGAATCCAAAATTCCTGTTTAATTTTACATATAATGTTTATAGTTACTAAAAATATAACTCATTAATGAATACATGTGTACTTTCATAACTGACAGCAAATGTTAACTTTGATGATTGCAAATTTATCAAATAAACAAATATAGCTATTACCTCTGTGTTGACTTAAATATATTAATTAATATTTGTTTATGTTGTAAATTATTTTAGTGACTTGAGCAGAGTTGAATCAATGTTTGTGTTTTCTAAATAAACTATCAATACATCTTAATGATAGTTTATTGATTGTATTTCACTAAGACATAGCTATATGACTTTCACTTAATATTTGAAGAATTCTCTAAAATTTTAGTCACCGCTTTCCTCAGAAAATGTGTGTAGTGAATGGAGAACTTAACTATACGACCATCATGAATATTAAGGGAAAGTTAATAAAAATAGAAAAATTACATACAAATATAGAATTTACTAATATATATACATAAATATAAACATTCACAAAAAATCAAACAGTACAAATCTATCTATGGATCTATCTTATCAATAGATGTTCATCCTTAAAGTATTCTTTTTTCTTTATCCATAAATATAATATAAATATGCATGCATTGATATAAATTATAGCTTATTTTAATTTACCCTAAGATATTTTATCTTGAAAGAAAATTTAGCATTATTTTCTTAGAGTCTGGTTGATTTGAAAAGTAATACCCGAGTACTTACTCTGTGCTTGGAATTGTACCAAGGGTACAGATATTGAGATAAAATGGTAACCTTGGACATTGCCACCATGCAGTACTGAGTTTAGTGGAGCAGTAGATGAGAAAATAACTGAAAATAGGATAATGATTATTACAAAGCAAAACCAATCCCTACCCTTTCAGGAGAAATCTACTTTATGAAAATAGTCTTCTGGCCACTATAATGATATGTGTTTGAAGAAAAAAATATGATGTTTATATTGTACAGTTTAGCATATTCTATCCATCTCCCTGCCCCAACTTCTCTTTATGGTAGATATCTTACTCATATCTAGAGAGCACAAGACAAGATGGTATTTTTCTATGACTAGCCAGCAGTGCTAATTGTGCTTCTGAGCACATTTTCTCATTCGCTTTTGTTTGAAGAGAAAGAGCTCTGGTAGCTTACCCGTCTTCTGCTTATTCTAGATGCTAAGTACTGAATAAATAAATTGAAAATATAAGGTGTAGAGAAAGGGGAATGAGGGAAGGAATACAGAGACACACAACTAAGAGTAAGGACCATTAAGGGGAAGTATGGAAATTTAATAGAGTTGAAGCTGCCTAAAATATATATACATACATAAAGGCTATCTAAATGAAATCATTGAAAAATGGGGAGCCAGACCACCAACTGGCCATCTTTCGTTACCTAATGAAAATTTCATTACCAAAATTTGGCTAGATTTAGTTGAATTGTTGGTTCCCAAACAAGATAAGCAAATACCAAGGCTATTGGTTTGTTTCTACAAACTGAAGGCAACTCCCCATTTCTAAAGATGACATCTACACAACTAATTTAACATGAATAAATAGAGCTGGTGTCTACATAGAGCCTTGATTTCTATGTTCTAGTGTCTTTGTTATACAAAGGTAGTCTGCAGGTTATCAAAAGCAAAACATAAACACCAAGCCAGCCAAAAACCCAATATCCACAATTGTATAATACCTGTAAGATATGCTACAGCAATGGTGGTGCAAAACTAGTGAGACTAATGAACCAATAACTGATTGTATTTAAGCCCAGTAATTCCCCCAGAGGGAACCTAAACCCAATGCTGCTTGGATGACCAAGAACATGAATTAAGATAGAGAAGGGATCTAGGACAAAAGCAAATAAACCATCTAAAAATTAATGAAACAAACAGCAACAGCACCATAAGCATAGTAGTAAAATTACTCTTCATGATATTCTCCTAGTACTCATAGATTAGTGCCTTCTTAATTATCATCAGAAAGGTTTCACCCTGCAGCAGATGGAATAAATGCAATGATCCACAGACAGACGTTATACCAAGAGTGGGCCTTGGAACACTCAGGCCTGAATGGGATATCTCTATCAAACCCTTTCCCTCAGAGTTCCTAGAACTCTGAAGTGGAGGTAGAAAGAGCCTGAAGAGACAGAGGACACCAGGAAAACAATGCCTTCTAAATCAAGCAAAGCTCATATGAACTAAGAGACCGAGGCAGCATGAGCAGGACTTGAAGTGGTCTCTATGAGAGCCTCTACACATATAAGAAAAGTATCTCATAGTCTTAAATTCTCCTAAAATCGGGTACATATTTTACAGTGAAATTTGTCAGTGAAGATTACTTATTTAAGTGACATTTTGTTTTAAAACAAACTTTAGTGTGTTGCCCACACTCTTTTTAGCTCACTATTTTCTTTCTCTACCTTTGTGCCTGCTCTGTGGTGCTGGGGTTCTTAATACTCAATATGAACAATCATAGTAAGTATTATATAGATGTTCTTAACACCATCCTTGCATAAAGCATGTGTTTACATAAGAGATCATCTTGATATATATATATATATATGAGATACATATATAAAGCAAAGTATTGTACACTAGACTATAATAATAAACTAAAAGCACTGCTTACATTATATGCAGAAATAGTATTTCAGAGGAACTGTTACACATCCTGATTTATTGATCACTTACATAAGAAACTGTCAATATGAAATTATGCTTTCTAATATGTGAAAGTGCTCTGAATCTGATAGGCATTGCAAATTTATACAAGAATCATAATAATGTTCCATGCCTCTTCATTACTAAAGCTATGTATACCCACTGAGTGCCTATAACCTAAAATAGCTTTGTGTATTTAAATCTAATTTTGCTTCTTAAATGTATTTTGAGACTGAATTATTTATGCTTGCATAAAGAAACAACATTTCAATATACTACAGAGTAAATTCAGATAGATTTCTTTGAGGAAATATCATTTCATTACCAGTGTTTACCTAAAGTATTTAAGGTAAAACTTGCTGCCTCATCATATGCAACAATCCCTCCATTTTCCGAAGTATTTAGTAGATGAAAGTAAATACCTTTCAGATCTTTAATAATTCAAAAATATGATTGTCTTAAATATTTACAAAAGATAACATCTATTGACTTACTGAATATTTCAGTGTAACAGGTGTAGATTTTTCATTTCAGTATATTAGAGAATGTTTAATTGGAAAAAAATAGGTATAGTATTCCCTTCTCTATCACACACACATACATGCTCATATATAATATGTATGTATATATGCATATATATGCTTATAGATATATGTGTCTCTGTATTTATTATAGACAGTTATAAAGGCATAGTCTGTTTCAACAAAAAGCCATAATTTTCAACATTATCCGTTTATATGATCCAATAAATCTCATACATTTGAATATAGTTCATTTAATACAAAGTATCTCTTGCCAATAAAAACATCTTCTATTTAAGAAAAAAGACTTTAAATGAGACAGCTTTTTCCTTTTCCACCTACTGTCCTATGTACAAATGTAATTATTAAGAAAATATGTTCTGATAAAAAAATATGTTTTACTAATAAAAAGATAATTATCATATCTAGTACTATGCATGGAGCCTTTGTTATTCTGGAGATACTATGATCCCAATTCATTCCATCAGTTTACCCAGTATGATCTGAAGAGAGTTATTTTGCCTGCAGGGCTCAGAATTTTTAGCTTTGTTGGTCTTCTTATGGAGCTCCTCTCTCTTCCGGGTCCTTCTATCCCCCCCCCCCCCAACCACCACTGTCTTCCATAAGACTCCTTGCGCTCTGCCCAAAATTGGCCTATGAGTCTCAGCATCTGCTTCAATACCCTGTTGGGTGGAGCCTTTCAGAGGATCTCTGTGGTAGGATCCCATCCTGTTCCTGCTCTTCTGGATCTTTAAAATGAGCAAACAATCTCTTGCTATGCCTCTCTCCTTTTTACATAAAGCTAAATGTCACCCACAGTACCAGAGTGACAATGCTACGGACATGTATCATAAGTAAGGAATAAGATGGTATTGTACAACTTAGATTTGAAGGTTAAAACAGAATTACTTATCCTAACTAATAAACTAATTACCTTGATATTCTCCATGTTCACTTCTGTGTAGAAGTAGTTTCATGAATGTGTAATTAGAAAACTCACAGGCCTTACTAAGGACTTAACCAGTATTCATTCCATACCATCCAATAGTTCTTAGTGACCTAATCTCCCTACAAGCAAACAATACCTGCCAGTCTTATTAGAATAAGCTTAAAGTCATGGTACTGACTCCTAACACTGGCTTATCTGGTCCAGATTTTTCCAGACCAGTTGCATTTCCTACATGAACTATGGTTATAGAAATTACATATTCTGAGTTGTTTCAAAATGGTGTTATAAAACAAAATAGCCTATGACCCAGCTTTGAGTGTTTGAAATAGTATAACAACTAATACATGAACCAAATGGATAAAATAACAATTTCTTTTTTTTTAATTCTTTATTAATTACACTTTATTCACTTTGTACTTCCTCTGTGGTTCCCTCCTCCCTTCTTCTACCCTCTGCATGCATAGCCCTCCCCAAGTCCACATATAGGGGAGGTCTTCTTTTCCTTCCTTCTGATCCTAGTCAATTAGGTCTCATCAGGAGTGGCTGCATTGGAGGCCTTCTGGGGCCTGGTAATGTTGCTTCCCACACAGGGGGAGGTAATTAAAGAGCAGGCCAATCAGTTCATGTCATAGACAGTCCCTGTTCCTATTACAGTGGAACCCACTTGGATACTGAACTGCCATGGGCTACATCTGTGCAAAGGTCTTAAGTTACCTCTATGCATAGTCCTTGGTTGGAGTAACAGTCTCAGGAAAGATCCCTGTGTTCAGTGTTTTTGGTTTTGTTGCGATCCTTATGGAGTTCCTGTCCTCTCCAGATCTTACTGTTTCCCACTTCTTTCCTAAGATTCCCTGCACTCTGCCCAAAGGTTGCCCATAAGTCTCAGCATCTGCATTGATAATCTGCAGGGAAGAGCCTTTCAGAGGTCCTCTGTGTCAGGCTCCTGACTTGTTCTCTTTTTTCTCCTTCTTCTAATGTCCATTCTCCTTGCCTTTCTGGATAAGAATTGAGCATTTTAGCAACAGTCCTCTCTCTTGATTAGTTTATTTAGGTCTACAGATTTTAATAGGTTTATCTTATATTATATGTCTATATGAGTGAGTATATACCGTGTGTGTCTTTCTCCTTCTGGGATAGCTCACTCAGGATGATCTTTTCCAGATCCCACCATTTACCTGCAAATTTCATGATTTCCTTGTTTTTTATTGCCGAGTAATATTCCATTGTGTAGATGTACCACAATTTCTGTATCCATTCCTCCACTGAGGAGCATTTGGACTGATTCCAGTTTCTGGCTGTTACAAATAAGGCTGCTACAAACATTGTTGAGCAAATGTCCTTATTGTATACTTGAGCCTCTTTTGGGTATATGCCTAGGAATGGTATAGCTGGATCTTGAGGAAGCACTATTCTTAGTTGTCTGAGGATGAGCCAGATTGCTTTCCAAAGTGGTTGTACAAGTTTACATTCAGCAAACTTTATTTCCTAATAAATGGCAAAGCTTCATTCCAGTCATAATTTTAGAAACACTTCAATAGAAATGTGCTAGGGAAACTGGATGGACATTGGAAGAGGAAGAAAACAGGGAACAGGACAGGAGCCTACCACAGAGGGCCTCTGAAAGTACCCAGCAAGGTATCAAAGCAGATGTTGAGACGCATAGCCAAACTTTGGGCAGACTGCATGGAATCTTATGAAAGAAGGGTAAGATAGAAAGACCTGGAGGTGACAGGAGCTCCACAAGGAGAGCAACAGATCCAAGAAATATGGACACTGGGGTCTTTTCTGAGACTGATACTCCAACCAAGGACCATGCATGGAGATAACATAGAACCCCTGCATAGATGTACAGCATGGGAGTTCAGTCTCCAAGTGGGTTCCCTAGTGAAGGGAACAGGGAAAGTCTCTGACATGAACTCAGTGGCTAGCTCTTTGATCACCTCCCATGAAGGGGGTGCAACCTTACCAGACCACAGAGGGAAGGCAATGCAGCCAGTTCTAATGAGACCTGATAGGATAGGGTCAGAGGGAAGGGGAGGAGAACCTCACCTATCAGTGGACTTGGGGAGGGGCATGGGAGGACATGGGGGAGAGAGGGCAGGATTGGGAGGGGATGAGGTAAGAGGCTACAGCTGGAATACAAAGTGAATAAAGTGTAATTTATAATATATATATATATATATATATATATATATTTTTTTTTTTTTTTAAAGAAATGTGCAGGGTACTTGAGTATCATGTGGAAATGTTGTTGTGGCTTCAAGTTAAGAGAAAAGAAGAGGCAAGATGAAAAACTAAAAATAAAACGGAAAAATATTCACGTGCTAAAGAAGGAGATGGAAAACAAAGAAGAAAGGGGAGAAGATGTGAGGGAAGGTGAATTGGGGGCGAGGGCCAGAGGGAGGAAAGGAGAAATTATGAACGTTGTTCCAATAGTTACATTTGCTCTTCCAGAAGCATAAGGTGCTTTCTTAGTGCCCTTGATACTTACCTTTCCACATAGTCCAGGAGCCGGGAGCAGTGATTCGAAGCAGGAGCATCATGGCCGCCCACTGCATAGAGGAAGCCATCACAGGTGGCCACTCCAACACCCCCTCTCCTCTTACACATCGGGGCACACATGCTCCACTTATTTGTGTGAGGATCATAATATTCCATTGAACTTAAGCAAGAACTTCCATCTCGGCCCCCGACTGAATACAACCTGGAACCATAATCAGTAGAAGCATTTAATATTACATTTTAGATGACAAAACCTAAAAAAAAATTATTTAAAAACAAACTACGGTGCGGGCTGCAAATAAAGACTTATTACATGAAATGCGAATCTTGTGGAAGATAGCCTTAGAAATGATGGAATTCTTGTTACTGTATCATGCAGTATCCTATGTGAAATCACATGAAAATAATTTTCTCATCTCAGGTTCTATGAACTTAGATTATTTACGACATAACGATTAAGCGGCAATGGCATTAATTTGAATAAATAGTAAGGAATATTTAAAATCTATTTCAAAATGTAGAATAAGTTATAGTATACTGACCACAGTCCGAGGACTTTGATTATTTCATTTGGTATCAGTAATCATTCACAGGTACTGCATTGCAATGCCACAGTTTAGAACACTGAACAATTAAATACTCTAATGCACGTTGTCATAACAACCATCTTCCTCACTGTGTATTCTGTAGTATAAGCAAACTTCACAGGAAACTCCGGATACTGGTTTGAATGACTAATTGTAAAATGTACTCTCATTTTGCTGTAGTTATTTTGTTGACAGAACTATAATAGGAACCTTCAAAAGCAGAGATTAAATGATTTAAAGATACATTTTGTAACACTTCAAAAATACTATTCTTCATCCTATGGTAAATCATGAAGACTTCACTTTTGCTTCAATTTATTTATTCATTTGATAGTTTTACATGCCACATAGTATGTGTATATACATTGAGAGAGAAAGAAAGACGTGTGTATACATCTATGTATTGTGTGTATACACTAAATAGACAAAATTTTCTAAAATATCTGCAGTTTTACTGATGAATTATAACACACACATAAATATATATATATGGAAGCCTCCTAGTGCTACAACTCAGAATCAGTGTCAAGAAAGCCTTAGTGGACATATCTATTTATGTTTGCAATTTTAAATAAACAGCCAGGATATATGTTACCAACAAAATGACATTTCATATAAAGGAAGATCACGAAAGTGATTAAAGCAGAGGTTAGGTATCTCTGAAAGGGGGAAGTTTTGAGACTGACTAAGCAGAGGTCATAATCAAAGCAGATGCTGAGACTCATAACCAAACTTTGGGGAGAGTGCAGGGAACCTTATGAAAGATGAGGGAGATAGTAAGACCTGGAGAGGACAGGAGCTCCACAAGGAGAGCAAAAGAACCAAAAAAATCTGGGCACATGGGTCTTTTCTGAGACTGATACTCCAACCAAGGACCATTCATGGATATAACCTAGAACCCCTGCTCAGATATAGCCCATGGCATCTCAGTCTCCAAGTGGGTACCCTAGTAAGGGGAAACAGGGACTGTCTCTGACATTAACTCAGTGGCTGGCTCTTTGATCACCTCTTCCTGAGGGGAGAGCAGCCTTGCCAGACCACAGAGGAAGACAATGCAGCCAGTCCTGATGAGACCTGAGAAGCTAGTGTCAAATAGAAGGGGAGGTCCTCCCTAGAGAGGGGCATGGGAGGAGATGAGGGAGGGAGAGTAGGATTGGGAAGAAATGAGGGAAGGGGCTACAGCTGGACTACAAAGTGAATAAACTGTAATTAATGTAAAATTATAAAAATTTAGTAATATTTTAAAAAAAGTCAGAGTGGGAGAGCGGAGGTTGAGGCAGCTGTCACCCTTAGAGTTAGTCAGGGTCAAGAAGAGCTATTACTTCCGATGGAAGCGTTGAGGACAATTTCAGTAGAACAGACATCAAGAAAATAAAGGTGCAATTTGTTTATCTTTTAATATCGTTTTATAAAAGTGGTCTTTAACAACAAATATTTATTATTCTTACCCTTCTTTGATTTAATTCTGCATTTTTTAGTTTCAAAATTAATATATAGAAAGTATGGACGGCATTGTGTATTAGGGTTTGGAGGCTTCAGGTTTTTAACTTCATGTTCTAGTATTTTTTAAAAATTCTACAATATGGTGTTTGAGCTGATCTCAAACTACGTATACTTTTTTTTTTTTTTTTTTTTTTTTTTTTTACAAATCTTTTTTTGTTTCTCATGCTGTATGACAAAATAAATATTTCTGGTTGCCTGAGTGATCTCTGTGTGATTGTCATGCTGCCGTGCTTGATTACTCAGAAGTTGTCTGCTGACTCTCAATATTATAAAATGATAAAATTAAGCAGTAAGAGCATTATAAATGACAAGAATTGAACAATTTAGCCTGCAAAATCACCCAAGAAGTAAAATAATGATCCAGAAGTTTTTATCATCCTGAATACTTCATAAAATCTGAATTCTTTTGCTTCTAATTAATTGAAGTTGAACATTTATCTTAAAGAAGTACTCTATAATTCTGAAATATTGCCAAAATGTAACTAAATATGCTTTGTGGAAATGCTTCATAATTGCCTACATGTAGGGCATATAGCATATAGCATTGTACCTGTTTAAAAATACACAGAAATCATATCACATTTTCTCTAATGCTTCAGATGATCTGAATTTAACTTGCTCTGCTTATACATATACATGGCATAAACTTATTTCACTAATCAGATATCTAAGCCTAGCCTACCAAATGACATATCTAAGGATATGCCATAATCTACAGAAGAAACCAAAGATAGTGTGCATCTACTAGAACTAAATCACGGTCCCTCACTGAGTATCATGCCAATACAGGCTGTTAAGGATTTGAACAGTCGATCAGTTTTCCAAGCCTACAAAGTGAAGCCCAGGACCTTAAGGCTGCATTAGTACATTCACATACATGTGCACGCACGCACCCCCACACACTCACACCTCATAAAATTAATGCCAGATGTTAGGAAAAATAATAGCTGAAAAGACACTGTATTCATCCTAAAACACCTTTGAGAAGAATTCATTAAAAGAGATAACAGCGCTTTTGTTTTCTGTTGCATGAATGCATTATGAAAATTGGTGCTTGTTTTCCACAACAGAAAAAAAAATTAAACTAAACTAAATGAGTGCTTTGTCAGCATACCGAGTCAATCAAATTTATTTATAATCTGTTTATTCATAGACAAATATTAAATGACCAAGGACTAAGGTATAAAAATAAACAAAAACAGTAATTTATTGTATTTATCCCCCAAACTGTAATAAGCAAAGAATAGAAATTACACAATTTGAGATCCTAGAATCATGTTACTCTGTGCACAGACTCTCATGAAAAATGAGCAAATGGGTATCCTCTCAGATGCCATTCTCAATCTATTTAATCATAGTGCAGACTCCCTGCTTGCTTTCCGTAAGAGGACAAATTAGATGGTGAGACTGAAGAGCAGAGAAGTTTCTAATAGTGAGGTAAATGAGCTGACAACATTCAGAGTGACAGCTGACAGTTTCACAGCTAGAAAGAAAACATGACAATTTCAAGTTAGCACTGAAAGCTGAGTAAAATCTGTAGGGCATAGAAATGCAGGGACAGCATTTCACACAAGGCAAGAATTATAGCTATAGACACAGGTGATGGAAGGTAACAGCAGGTTATGTATAAAATGTGACAGAAGTTTAGGAAGAATGGGATGGAGTGATGCAGGATAAAAAAGATGAATGAAAGCGGCATAGAAGCCAATATATGGGGCTGAATTTTCGCTTTGAATCTACAGGAAATGTCCCCAGGATTTTTGTTCAGTTTGCTATGATTATTAAGCAGCACATATATCTTCCATGCTGGAGTTGGAATAAGATATGGACATATTGCTGATTTTAGTAAACTTTAATGTTTGCCAAGAATAACAAAATTCTGGATTTTCCCCATTATTTTCTGTTACTTCTGTGTCTAATTAGCATAAAGTTGATTTTGCATTATCATTAAAGATCAAATTTCCATTCCTTCATATTTAGTTAATTAATGCATATTTAAGACAGTACTACTAATTTTATATTCTATCATATAAACTACAGCAGCTCTGGGAAATAAGTCCTGTGTTGTTACGATACAGGTTCAAATGTTGACAGAAGTAGTATTTTAGTATTAAGCCTCAGGCTGTTCATTCTCACTTTATTCATTTATTTAATCTTCAATTTTAAGATCCAGTTTTTATCTCATATTATAGAGTTGAAACTGGCATTGAACTCACAGCAATCTTTCCGTTTTTGCCCCTTGGGTTCTAATGTTAGAGCCATGCAACGGAAAGCCTAATTCTTGTTTTCAGTCTTAGCTACATCATTTCTCTGTTAAAAGAGTGAGATTTAAGCCTCCTTTTAATCTGCTAGGTAACAGATGCTAACAGAAGACCAATGTCCAGGGTTTTCACAAACACTGTTAATAAAATCAAGGAAGATTCTAAATTACCATTTCACACTCACTCATTTTCTAATGATGATGGAGAAAGACTAAGGTTGAGAATTCATAGTCATTGAGTTTGCTTCCTGCCTGAGAACTCTTGAGTTTAGGACATGCTATTTAAAAGACATGTGAATTAAAATTGGAGCTTAAAATGACTTGTTTAAGGAAAACTGTACTTTCATTTCAGAAACAAGTATGTTCTCTGCCCTAAGGAAACTTTCTTACATGTTTCTTGTTTCTCCATGAAAATATGGGGGTGAACAAAAAGCATTCTTACTTGTTTGAAAAAATACCCACTCATTCTTAGTGCCCACAGAGTATTTTCTAGTATTATTCTGGTCCAAGGACAGATACAGCACAGCACAAATTGCCTTTAGAAATCTATTGTGTTATATCAGTTACTTATTGCTTTGCTTTTACAAGATTGTAGGCACATAGAAATTCTAGAAGACACTAATTATTTCAGATGTTCATTCATATCCATGACTAAAAATCTGTGCCTAGTTGTCATAAAAAAAGAAGTAATTGGTTTTTCTTTGCATGGTGACAGATATTTTACAATAAGAAGCCCTGATACAAAAACAGCCCAAGGACAACAAAAGGGGTAAATTGTCACAGCGAGAGCCTTGAAGTTCCTACTACAAATCTAAACACTTTTTGTTTTCTATGTGTCCAAGAAAGTCATGGAGAAAAAGTTAAAAAATCCAAGTAGAAAGATTACTTTAAAGAAGGTATATACTTTCTTTAAAGCTTTATGTAATTGTTTATGTAAAAATTTGTTTTTACTCATATGTACGTTTATGAGTATATGAGTTAAAACAAATTTTCCTTCATCAAACAGAATAGCTCAATACAGCAGAGAGGTGAGACTATTGTGTCTGATTATGAGGCTGCAGACTGGAGAAGCATGTGTGACCTGAGTTGAAGACAACATCTTTCCTGACCAAAGCTGGCAGTGACTGACAATAAACAGAAAACTGATTTGTACTTGTCTTTCTTTTGTGTTTGCTCATTTTGAGGCATGCTTCCTCAAGTCACTCTTTTCATTATTGGCTTGTTTCATAGCCATCCAGCTACTCTGAGCAAATAGTGATTTTATTCAAGCCGAGAAACAGATTATTTGGCAAGATAAAACAGATATATAGAAATTAACCAATATTGTGTCTTTTTTTTTAAACCATTTTTATATTTCTATATGACCTGTGGCATATTGTCTATCCAAATTTTTGCATCTGATTATTTATATCAAACTTAGTTTGTGTTTTTTTTTTACTTTGCGTACTCTTGACCTTGGTAGAGATTGTGATCTGATGTTGGAATGCTTCCCTACTTGCTAAGAATTAGATAATTCAAAAGGTTTCACCTGGGCTAGGATGTAGGACGTTTGTCTGTATGTATGAAGGACAAAGTTTGTTACCAAGTATTCTCTCCAAAACGTAGGATGCTAATGTCAAAATGCAAAGGTCAGTATTCATAACACACTGAATAAAAAGACTGACTATTCCTAGGGATGTTTGAAGTCCCAGAAATTTATAGATAGAAGCAAAAGCGTCAAGAGTTCAATATAATTTCTAACCCCAAGGCAGTTTTTATCCTATTTTAAAAACAAATTCACTGGAAAGTTAAACAAAATATTTTCCCAGTAGATAACATATAAATCTCCCTTGTCTAATAGTAAGATTCACTAAATGAGCATTTTTCATTTTCTTTTATTTACTTTGTTCTTTTTTTTTTTCCTTTTAAAAAATGTATGAGTCTTGTATAGATTAAAACAATTTTAGGTTCTCACTTTGAGCAAAATAATAAAAGTTTAGATTATAAAAAGGGAATATTCCCCAAGAAGTACAATGCAAGGGATTGAAGATTAAGAAACAGAAGTCAGTATTGAATCACAGTACAGATATTTATATGCTGATTGTCCTTTCATTATTCTTGAACTAAATGTTTCCATTGAATGTAAATTACCATAGTTACCAGAATAATGAAAATGATGTTCCAAGAGAAAGAAGAGTCCATGATGAAATGTGAAATGGATCTCAGAGTTTTATTTTTCTTATGTTTTCCAGACGCTACAGGGAAGTTGACATATATTTTCTGAAATTCAAGCCAGTGAATGCTATTGTTCAGATTGTATCAATAGCCAAATTGCATGATATTATAAAATCAAGCAAACAAGTAGAAATATGTTTAAATTTAACTAGAATGCAAAAATTCAAACAACAAAACCAAGGTAGTGCTCAAAGAAGAAAATAATAGACACATATAGCATATGCAATCTATATACGCACATTAGTACACTCTTTTGGACATTGGAGAGTCTAAGATGATTACGAACCCTCGTGCTACAATGTTAATACATCTTCAGTTACATTTTTATTTGTAAAATAAATCTGTCTTGCTAATCAAAGATGATTAAGATTATCAATTAACTTAGTATATGTTATTAGAAGATTCATTCATGGATTCAGTATTGCATTACAACCAATGTGATCTGTAGAACGCATTAGTTTTAAACTTTAGGGAAATTTCTTATTTTTGCAGATTACTGCTCATTGGTATTTATGATTGTTAACTGGGAGAATTATAAATGTCAAACATATAACATTTAGATATAATGGCACATTAGTGATATGCAAAAATAAAATGAAAACTTCCATTCGTAGACTTGAGTAAAAGCTCAAAAAGTCAGAAGTGAAAGTATTCTCTGCCATGGATTTGAAGTGAAGGATCATTTGTAAATATATTTTTGTCTGATACAAGAAAATCACCTAAATATTAAGAGAGCCATCAAACCACAGAGACTTGAGGCTGTCTCAAACATATTAAAATATATTCTAGTTGCATGAAATGATTCCTGAGTCAGAACTGCATTGCTTTGATTTACAAGACAAAGGTGATTGCAAATATAAGATGAAACCATTTAAAATAGTTTCATATAAAAGTACTTTTTGAGGGGATTTTTCATAGTTAAAATATAAACAATTCCAAGAAAATAATTCAAAATAATATTAGTATCTCACTTTATTATTTGGCATGAATGACAATATCTGAATAGTGAAATTTCAAAACACACTATGAATCCTGTATAAAAAATTAACTTGTTTAATGACAACTGGAAGGGGGGGAGAATGTGTAGTCTTTCATTTACAACATGTGAAAATTGTGACTAGATTCTCCATATACATATATTTCTGTTCAGGTTGCAAAACATTTACTTTAACATACATATATTAATATATTAAAGAGTAAACTCATAAGAAGTAATAGCTCTGATGCAAAGAGGTTATCCAAACCAAAATAAAATAAGCAGAGCATTCAAACATCAATGCCTATGTATTTAATTGCAAATTAATGAAATAAATAAATTAAAATAATGTTGCATGCATAATGCAAAATAGACAGGGCCAGAAAAGAAATCCCCTTTGATACAAAATAATCAACACTGAACATACAAAACAAAGAAGAGATAACAATATGCAAAGGAAAAGTACCAACTTACAAATAAAGACAGACTCATTTGACAAAACACTTAGCTATGTAAGTGTCGAAAATCATTGCTATAAAGGTAGCTAGAAAGTATTATTTTAGTATATGTTTCTCTTCCCATAAAACTTATAAGTAAACATTAAATACATTCACACATTTCCTTAATAAGAAGTTATTATATAGACATACATGACTTATGTACCACTTTGGTTCTGTGTATCAATACGTGAACAACTACTTAACATGCGAAATATTCAAAAGATATAAACCAATGTGAATAAACTGAATCATCTCTGACAACATTTTACGTCATTACATGCTTAGAGAGAACTTGTATTTAAAATAATCATACTGCTATACTCTGAAGAAAATATTTCAATTTAAATATTCCACAACTTTTTTTAAGCTGAAAGGCAAATATTTACTTAAAGGTTAAGTCTTAAGGATGATTTTGGTGTGTGTTTTTGAACATATATGGTTCATTCTTATATTTATATACATAAGTTTCACATAAAAAAAAATTAAAAAAAACAAAGAATATAAAACTTAAAATACTTCCTCTGAAGTAAAACAGAGTCTTAGTATAATATTATAGTCTATTTCTACATATGTATATATTCATCTGTAAATTGATTTTTATATCTAAAATTATCTGAATGAAATTAAGAGTATGGTTTAGGTCTAAAGTAAACCTGCCTGATGTAACCTAAAAGTCATGAAAATAGAAGACTGTAAATGCCCCACCTGGAATCTGAGTGAGAAAATGCAACTACCAAATGTACTACAGCTTATATGCAGGCTCTGGCAGTAGTATGGGATTTGTTGGGTATTGTCTCGGGGACCTCGGGCCCCGTGGAGCACCAAACCAGAGGTGTAGGCTCCTCCCCTGGAAGGTCAGGATGGTGGCTGTTTCAGGAAGCAAGCTCAGAGCTCAGAAACTGAGAGCTAGTGGCTGGAGCCGGGCAGGACAGAATGCCTACTGTAAGAACAGCTGGACATTTGCCTTCCCAGATGGGCACTGCAGTGAGTGGAGTGGCACAAGAAAGATGGCGGTAGCCTTCCTTGCTGACACACCAGTGGATGCAAAGCAGTGTTACAGCCCTTCCTTTAAGTCACCCTAAAGGCAATTGCCTGGGCCTGGCAGGTCCAAAGCTGCTCCCTGGTGGTCAGCAGCTTGTTGTGGTCAGGTGGGCCTCAGCTGCAACCCTTGGCTGAACCAGCAGCCAAGCCTGGAGTTCAGGGGCAAATCTTTCAGGGTGACAGGGGATCCCTTCTGTCATCCCTTCAGCCAATCTTTGGTGAAATAGATTGGGGTTGCCTCCCTTTATTTCATGTAAAACAGGGGCTTATAAACCTTGGGAAGCCAAGGGGTTTGGGGGTGAATGCCTTTGCTTCACTAGGACTACTTCATTTACATGCAGCAGTACATTCCTAATGTAAGGAGGGGAATGAAGCACTTACTTATCCTCAGGGTGGGGAAGGGAGAGAGGAATTCTAGGTACAGTTAAAGGTATTGAAAAGGTCATTGATTGAGAATTAATCAATCATTAGCGTTGGGGAGGGTATTTCCAGGAATCCTAGGTGCACGCTGAATGGGCTACTTATTTTGAAAGGTTGTAATCTCGATGCCTTTTATGTGACACTCCTTAAAGGAACTGGGATTTCTCAGATCAGGTGGAGAGGAGGGAACCAGCTGAGAGGAGGAATCCATCATTTATCATGGAGCTCAGAGGCTATGTGGTCATCCCAGACTTAGACCTTTAACATCAGAATCCAACAACAGCAAACAAAATTGTGTTCAGCTTTCCATCAAGAATGTGAAATTATTTCCACAATTGTCCCTCACAAATGCACCAGATTAAGCAACTATCATCAAAATATCTTCATTTTTCGGCTCTGTTTGTCTCCTTTTGAACTACCATACCCTCCGGGTCTTTCTATCTCCCCCTTCTTTCATGAAATTCCATACATTCTACCCAAAGTTTGGCTATGAGTCTCAGCCTCCTCTTTGATACCTCAATCAAAACTGAGCCTTGGGGGCCCTGAAGAGAATGATACCCCAACTAAGGACAATGTGTGGAGAGGACCTAAAACCCCAGCTCAGATGTAGCAGGTAGACTCAGTATCCTAGTGAGGTCCCTAGTAATGGGAACAGGGACTGTCTCTGGCATGAATTCAGTGGCTGACTCTCTGATCAGCTCCCCCTGGGGTTTGCAGCCTTGCCAGGCCACAGAGGAAGACAATGCAGCCAGTCCTGATAAGACCTGATAGGCTAGGGTCAGAGAGAAAGGGAAGAGGACCTCTTCTATCTGTGGACTAATGGAGGAAGGGTGGAATTAGGAGGAGATGAGGGAGGGGGAGCCACAGCTGGGACACAAAATAATAAATTATAATAAATGATAATAATAAAAATATAAAAATATCTTCATAAGAGCTCTGGAAAGCAGGTAAGCTATTTCTCCACAGTATGGCCAAAAAATAATAATTTACAAAAAAAGTATATAAAATGACAGCTTTGCATTTTCCTGTGCCACTCCTCTCCTTCTGAATACAAAAAGCATTACACTAGGAATCAGTGAGGAAAGAAGGCAGTAAGCTGGTGGCTTTTTCTCAGATAAATACCAGGCCTGCACAGAAAGTTTTAGAGAAAGCAATTTTCCAGTTCCACTATGTGTCTCTAGCTTCGATTCTCTGTGAGGTTAGATAACAAAGTTCTTGGCCAGCAAGGTGTCTGCAGCTTTCAGTTTTGCCATAGCACCAGTTAAATCACAGAATTAATCCAATACAGAGAAAGGAGTGTTGGTAGAATCATGATCTGTTTGGCGATCAATAATAGCCAAGATGCATGAACACAGTAATATCCAAATTTTAAATTACTTCATAAAAACTCACAAAGTTCTAGGTGCATATAATTTGTTCATATAAACAATTATTTTTAACAATTTTGGCCAAAGAAGAAGTTTGTTGAATAGGCGTGGAGAAATTGGACAACCTTTTATTTTTCCTGGTTTTAGTGGAAGCGCTTTGCATTTTCTCTTCAGTGGCTGTGGGCTGACTGTAAATGCCTTTGCTATTCTGAGGTATGTTTCCTCTATCCTTACTCTCTCCCAGAATTTTATCATCAAGATAAGTTGGATATTGTCAAATATAGTTTCTGCATCTAATTGGATGATAATGTGGATTCTGTCTACCAGCCTGTTCATGTGATGGATAACGTTTATTGATTTTTGTATGTTGACTCATCGCTATATCTCTGGGATAAAGCCCAGTTGACAAAGATGGATAAAATCCATCCTGTTTTGTTGTTTCCTGAATTCAGTTTGCAAGGTTTTTATTGAAAATATTTCCATCTATATTCATAAGGTATTTTATGTCATTGGACATGAAGAAATTGAGCTGGAGTTCAACTAGACAATTCGCTTACTGAATTCATGGTGTGGGAAGGTTTTTCACAGGCTATCACAAGAGAAAGGTAATTATCAGTGTCTCTTAGCCACAAAAACTGTGACATGGAAAAGCTACCCATCTGCAAGGTTTACTGGTTCATTTCTGGTACAAATGGTATGGGACTACCAAACCACATTTGACTGGATTTAAGGCCAACTCCATAAAATGAGATCATACCTAACACTTTTAAGTGGCCAAAAACTTGACTAGACAGGTTGTGGAGAAAATTATTACCAATATTCTACTAAACTAACAGCAATAAAATGACATGTAATCACATACTGCTCTACCTGTGAATGCATCATGAAAAACTCCTCCAAGAATTTTCCTCTGTCAGTATGTAGAAATTGACACAGAGACCTACAAGTTGACAGTGTGCAGGGAAATGTCTGGCTTCCTAAGTGGGCTGCTTTAAGGCTCAGGCATCTTTGTAAAATATGAGGTGAAAAGAAAATAGAAGTCAAAGGTGGTAGATGATTCTAAGCAAACAGTGCCTTCCGCACCAATGGGTCTGATGCACACAGGAACCCACAGACAGCGTGATAGCATACACAAGACCTCAGAGTCTCAAAACAGACAAAATTCCAGCTGTAGAAAGAGAAAGTGGATGTAAAGTCCCGCTTCTAATCAAGAAGCTATTTGCAATTGATACTTGGTAAGAATCAGAAAATCAGACTTTTCTAATGGTGTGATACCGCGTATATCAAAACCATCTATGTTTAGTAGTGATTGACCAACATATAAGAAATTCCATGTTTGTTTCATTTTATTTGATGGGGACTTTTTTTTATGATGTTTTGGAATTTTTTGGTCTTTTTTTTTTTCTGTTTGGTTTTACTTTGATTTTCACTGTGTTTTCTTTTTTCTTATTGTTGGAGAGCAAGCTAGCACAATGGCTAGAGAGGTAGGAAAGATCTAATAGGAGTTAGTGAAAGTGAAACTGTGACCAAAATATATTGTATAAAATATTTTTAATAAAAATTATTTATTTTGAAAATTTATAACTTAAGTGTGATGGGAAGACAGCTTTAAAAGTGGACAAACTGGTACAATAATAGAGGGAAATCACAAAAGACACAAAACCTTTAGTAAATTTTGAAGCGACTTAAATATTTTACTCAAAGTTTAGAAATATTCTCATAACATATACTCAACACACCTTGGATTAGCAATTAATATAAAAACATTTTAGCTCATTTTATATCAGAAATAAACATGCCTTTATTTAAAACAATATTCTTAAATACCGACACTCAATTAATTTTGTTGTAACCTATTGAAGCATGACAGAAAAATCTACTCACTTGCCATTCAGCGCTGCTACCCCAACAGTGCTCCGAGCAATGGCCATGCTGGCTACATATGTCCACTGCTGGCTTTGGGGGTCCCACCTCTCCACTGTGTTCAGGTAGCTCCAGCCATCATGGCCCCCCACTGCGTAAATAGGCCCCTCAAGCACAGTCACCCCTAAAACATTAGAGAGAAAAACAAAACAATGTGCTTGTAGTTAACATCACACTGTACAGGGGAAAATGTTAGGAAGTTAAGCTTCATGCTGTGCTTTTATCCTAAGATACATGAGCTAAAACTAAGAAAGAATTCTATACTAGTGTTCGGTACCTTAATATTCATACTATTGGCCTCATCTTTTCTGTCTAGGATTGATTGGGCTATTTGAGGTTTTACATATTTCTATATGAAAATTGGGATTGTATCTGATATTTCTGTGGAGAATGTGATTCAAATTTGATGAGCATTGCTTTGGAACTATGAACCATTTTTGATAATACAGCCATTTCCATAATATTATTCTAATCTCTGATCATGGGGATGGGTCTTTTGTCTCCTCCAATTTTTTCAGTGTATTAAAGATTTCATTGTGGAAGTCTTTCAAGTACTTGAACAGACTCTTATTTTTCCTTGACAAACATTATTTTGAAGTACCACATTATCCAAAAATTGACTTTTTCTGAATTTTTTTACTGCCATCATGTTAGTATATAAAAGAGCTGTTGAGTTTTTCATGTTGGTCTTGTATCCTGACACATTGGTAACAATATAAGAATTCCCCAGTAGAACAATGGAATAGTACTCAGCTATTTAAAAACAAGAAAATCATGAAATTTGCAGGCAAATGGATGGAACTAGAAAAGATCATTCTGAGTGAAGTAACCCAGAAACAGAAAGACAAGCATGGTATACACTCAATTATAAGTGGATATTAGCCGTATAATATAAGATATCCATGTACAGATGTAAAGGAGCTAGTTAACACTAAGGAGGACCCTAGAGACGATCCCTAAGTCTCATTTAGAATGGCAAACAGGATAGACACCACAAGTGGTGGAAGGGGAGAAACATGATGGGAGCCTACTATAGAGGGTGCTCGGGAAGGCTCTGCCTAACAGGGGATCGAAGCAGATGCTGAGACTCCCACTCAAACTTTGTGCAGAGCACAGGGAGTCTTACTTAAAAAGAGAGGGATGGGGATAAAAGGACATGGAGGGGGCAGAATCCTCACAAGGAGACCAACAAAGCTAAAGGTTCTGAGCCCTGGGAGTCTTGCAGAGGCAGATGCACCAACCAAGGACCATGCATGGAGAGGAGTTAGACCCCCTGCTCAGATGTAGCTGATTGGCAGCTTAGTCCCCATGTGGATATCTGAGTGAGGGGAGGAGGAGCTGTCTCTATCATGAACTTGGTTGCCTGCTTTTTGATCACCTGCTTCAGGTGATGTGGCCTTGTTAGTCCACAGAGGAAGAGGATCCAGGCAGTCCTGATGAGACTTCAGAAGTTAAGGGCAGAAGGCAGAGGAGAAGAACTCCCCGTTTCAGTGGATTAGGGGAAAGGGATGGGGGAAAGAGGGAGGGAGGATGGGATTGAAGGGAGTTGATGAAGAAGGCTTCAATTGGTATATATAATGAATAAACTGTGAAAACAAGTAACAAAAATTAAAATTGATAAAAAAAGAATTCCCCAGAAGAGTCTTATGTCTTTTATTTTAAAAATTTTATTATTATTATTTTTATATAATTTTTATTTTTTTAAATATTAGTTACAGTTTGTTAACTTTGTATCCCTGCTGTATCCCGCTCCCTGTCTCCCTCCCAATCCCACCCTCCTACCCTTATCTCCTCCCTACCCCTTTCCAAGTCCACTGATAGGGGAGAACCTCCTCCCTTTCCATCTGATAGTGGTTTATCAGGTATCTTCAGGACTGGCTGCAAAGTCCTCCTCTGTGGCCTAGCAGGGATGCTCCTCCCTTGGTGGAGGGTCAAAGAGCATGCCATTGAGTTCATTTCAGAAACAGTCCCTGTTCCCCTTATTAGGGTACCCACTTGGATACTAAGCTACGAAGGGCTACATCTGAGCAGAGATTCTAGGTTGCATCCATACATGATCCTTGTTTGGAGAAACAGGGTACTATGATCAATCCTCACTTAGAAAGACAAATGGGATGGACATTGGATGTAGGAGCAAACAAGTAAGAGGACAGGAGCCTACTGCAGAGAGCCTCTGAAAGACTCTACCTAGCAGTGTATCAAAGCAGATACTAAGACTCATAACCAAACCTTCGGCAGAGTGCAGGGAATCAAAAAACGGGAGGGGGGGGGCGAGTTAACATGACCTGGAGAGGACAGAAGTTCCACAGGACGAAAAATTTCATTATTTTTAAATTTATTCTCTTTACATCCCAATATAGCCCCTTCCCTTTTCTCTTTCTGGTTCCACCCTCTCTCCCTCTTACCTCCCCTGCCCTAGTTCTCAGAAAGGAGGAACCATCCTCCCCTACTAACTTTCTGGAGCCTATCAAGTATCATGAGTACTGTTTGTATCCTCTTCCTTTGTGGCCTTGCAAGGCTTCCCTGCAAGGGGAAAGTGTAAAAGGAGCAGGCAATGGAGTCCAAGCCAGAGACAGCCCCTGGTACCCTTGCTAGGCAACCCACATGGAGACTAAGTAGCTGCCCATGGGCTGCATCTGAACAGGTGGTCTATGTCTTCTCCATGCATGGTCTTTGGTTGGTGAATCAGTCTTCATGGGCCCCTGCAGACACAGATTTGTTGGCTCTGTAAGTTTTTTTGTGGAGCGGCTGTTTCCTCTGGGGTTGTATCCCCAGACTCTTTTATAACTCTCTCAGTCACCTGCTGTAATGCACGAAAGAAGCAGAAATAAATGTATTCATTACCTTCTTTTGTTTTTGAAATTTTGCACCCCAAGACCTGACTACTTGATTTCTTTTCTGATCATCACAAGAATATGACTTATGTGATTGATTCTGCTTTTAAAAGTTATCCATTGAAGCCTTTTTCAGACCCAACTGCTGTATTGAGGCCAAAGTTAAATTATGTGACTTTCAGTTAGGTTATTATTAACCATGCATTTATACTATCCTAGAAACATTCATGCATAAGATATAAAAGGAATTCATAAGAAAGTATATATGTATATGGACACATGAGCTTCCTCAAACATATATAATTTCACAGTATAATTGTATAAACTTAAAACATGACCACTCCAAATGCGGTTGAGGGAAAGGATTTGTGTGTGTGTGTGTGTTTTAAAATGATTTATTATTTGACATTATAATACAAGTACATAATTTTTCCCCTTCCCTACCCACCCTCCAAACCCTCCTGTATACTTCGGCTTATGTCTTTTCAAGTTTATGGCCTTCATGGCACCAGTCGAAAACTATGAACAAGATGTCAGTCTGTCTCTCTCCATTACTCTCTTGCTATCCAACCACAATGACTACTGAAAGGGAAAAGGATTTTACTGTAGGTAGGATGGACATACAGTCAGACTGGAAAAGTTCAGATTAGAGAAAGAAAATAGCAGACTGAACATGGCTACCAGATTGGATGTGTCAATAAGGGGAGAGAAGGGCAGGGTAAGAGAGGAAGACAAAGAAAGGAAAGGCAAAGGAGACCAAGGGAGTAGGGGTCGAATGAGGAATCCAAAAGAAAACATTTGTGCATGGGAATATGGGAATGAAAAGCTGGAAGAGAGAAGTCAATGAGCTGGAGAAGTTTAGGGTAGGGGCCCAGATTAGAAGGCCTGAGAAAAGCCATAGGTCACAACTACCTTCAAGGGTATGGGGGCCAGCAGGAGCTTTGTTATATGAGTTAACAGGCCTCACAATCTGTGCCTTCTGACAGTGATGAGAAAGTGGCATTTTTGGTAAAAGGGAATACCCCCTAATTTGGCAGGGTGAAATTTCCTTTGGACTTGACAACAACTAAGAGAATAACTAGGTTAATCAAATAAAACATCTTATTTAAGAATTTTTAGACATAGCCGGTGTGGAGGCGCACACCTTTGATCCCAGCACTCAGGGAGGAGATGCAATTGGATCACTGTGAGCTGGAGGCCATCCTGGTCTACAAAGTGAGTACAGCACAGCCGAGCCACACAGTGAAACCCTGTCTTGAAAAAAAAATTACATCTATTAATATGTAATATAAATTAATGTTTCATATATAATAATATCTAACTCTGCTGAGAACACTGAGACTTCATTATTCTCTCATACTACTTATGACATTCTAAGACTCATAACTTTGAAGGTACATTTAATAATGTTTATTACATGTATTATGATATAATTTTACTTAAAATTTGAAAGTTTCTTTAATAATTATGATTGAAATAGAACATAAAAATGATATAAAAACAGTAAAAAAGTTAATATAAATTTAAAAATTTAGATAGATCATTAAATAATTAAACATTATACATTCATTTTCTCTAATAATTATTAGAATATTTATCTTGATTGTCTTGATATATGTCTATATTTTAGGAAGTTTCTACTATATTAAGTTTTCCTACTACCTCTCAAGAGGCCCTTAATATTAGCTGACTCTCATGTATTTTCTTCATCATAGCCTTTTCCCCTCCCCCTTTCCATTTAATCCTCTCTTAAAGAATGTCTCCATGAAATGCCTTTCCTCCAGGCTCAGAAATCCCTGCAGAAGAGGATGCAGAAATAGTGTCCTTTACTATGGTTTCCAGTTTGTGTTTTTATGTAATTCCTGAGTGTGCAAAAGTAGTAATTCAAGGAAAAAATATCTTGACCATCAGAAGGTGTAAGGAACACAAGATAAGTTGTAAATGATGAGTGAAAATGATGTAAATACAGTACTCATTTATGAAACCTCAAAAAATAAAACTATATACAATAAAATATTAATATGCCAAGTATTTGCAGGAGACTTTATATAATCTACACTGGACAAAAGTATATAGATAATAAGTAGAAAATACTGAAACATTGTATATATTATTATCGTTTAGCTAACTTAGGCACTGGTAATTACAATCATGGTGATAAAGATAGGGCAAAATGGAGTGTATAATTGTGATAAGGGGATCTAGATTATGTGACTGTTGCCTGAGTTTCGGTCTCAGTTTATTTTTACTACCTGAATAACACTGAAAAAAATTACTAGAATCATTATAGCTGTTAATCTTCACTCTTAAAAGATATAGGACTCATAGAATTTGGATGGAAATCACATATAAATACAGATAGCTACATGGCAAATAATAAGCCTTCAAAATATTTATAATTTAGAGTAGCCCTGTAGTATTTGTTAAGAATTGAAAAGAATAAGGATTTCAGCAGTGTGACAAAGTAAATACCAAACACATTTTCACCCATAAATAGTAAATTCTTATTGCTAAAATTTCCACCAAAATTTAAATAATTGAACAAGTAATGTATTTTTAGTGTTTATATTTCTCTTAATGTTCAAAAACCACATATTTAATAGAAAATATTTATACTATACACATGACTATTAAAAAAGTGATATTCTTTTTGCTATTACTATATTTTAAAACTCTGGTTGCCTTACAATGTATTTATTGAAGTCATTCTGATTTCTATGTAAAGTATTCTAAGTAAGTTGAGAGAATAGGCAAGAATAATTGCAAAAACAGGATAATACTTACAAATTATTCCCTGTGTTTTCCAAAAATATCTTAATAGATATATCAAGTAAGGAGGTTAAAATACTTTTCTTGTCAATATTAGTGCAATGTTAGGAAATACTAAACATCTGATTGAAAGAAAATACACATTAAGAATCAATGATTTTGGTTTGGCCATAAGGCGATATGCTGCAAAAATGTTTTTTAGTAATGCAATAAAACCAAGCAGGATTTAAAACGAGTTTTTGCTGCTTAATCATTATTAACAAGAAAAAGGAGCAAATGCATATACTCCAACTTACTCTTCCTTCAACTAAAAATAGTGAATTTATCTGCTCTGCACCCTGAAATCACTCAGGAACCTATGAAAATATGTGTCCATCGGGATTATTGATATTTTAACTTGTTTAGTCTAGAATTTAGTCAGGACAAAGAGGTTGATAAAAGTTTTCTCATACCTCTTCAACATAGTACTTGAAGTCCTAGCCAGAGCAATAAGACAACTAAAGGAGATCAAGATACCAATTTGTATCAAGGGGATACAAATTGGAAAGGAAGAGGTCAAAGTGTCACTATTTGCAGATGAAATGATAGTATATCTGAGCGACCCAAAAAATTCAACCAGAGAACTCCTCCAGCTGATAAACACCTTCAGCAAAGTGGCAGGATACAAAATCAACTCAAAAAAATCAGAAGCCCTCCTGTATACCAAAAACAAAAGGGCCTAGAGAGAAATTAGGGAAACAACACCCTTCACAATAGCCACTAATAACATAAACTACCTTGGGGTGACACTAACCAAGCAAGTGAAAGACCTGTTTGAGAAAAACTTCAAGTCTCTGAAGAAAGAAATTGAAGAAGATCTCAGAAGATGGAAAGATCTCCCGTGCTCATGGATTGGTAGGATTAACATTGTGAAAATGGCCATCCTGCCAAAAGCAATCAACAGATTCAATGCAATTCCCATCAAAATACCAACTCAGTTCTTTACAGACCTTGAAAAAAAATTCTCAGCTTCATATGGAGAAACAAAAAACCCAGAATCTCCAAAACAATCCTGTACAACAACAGAACATCTGGAGGTATCTCCATTCCGGATCTCAAGTTGTACTACAGAGCAATAGTAATAAAAACTGCATGGTATTGGCATAGAAACAGAACGGAGGATCAATGGTACCGCATAGAAGACCCATAAATAAACCCACACACCTATGAATACTCGATTTTTGACAAAGAAGCCAAAACCATTCAATGGAAAAAAGACAGCATCTTCAACAAATGGTGCTAGTCCAACTGGATGTCTACATGCAGAAAAATGAAAATAGATCCATATTTATCACCCTGCACAAAACTAAAGTCCAAGTGGATCAAAGACCTCAACATAAAACCAAATACTCTAAATCTGTTAGAAGAAAAAGTGGGGAACAGCCTAGAACTCATTGGCACAGGAGACAACTTCCTGAACAGAACACCAACAGCACAGGCTCTAAGAGCAACAATCAATAAATGGGACCTCATGAAACTGAAAAGCTTCTTTAAAGCAAATGACACCATCATCAAAACAAAACAACTACCTACAGATTGGGAAAGAATCTTCACTAACACTTTATCTGATAGAGGACTAATATTGACTATATACAAAGAACTAAAGAAGCTGAAAAGCTTAGTTTGTTTAGATGTACAGATTTTAGTGGGTTTATTCTATATTGTATGTTTATATGAGTGAGTATATACCATGCATGTCTTTTTGCTTCTGGGACAACTCACTCAGGATGATCCTTTCCAGGTCCCACCATTTACCTGCAAATTTCATGATTTCCTTATTTTTCATTGCTGAGTAACACTCCATTGTATAGATGTACCACAGTTTCTGCATCCATTCTTCAGCTGAGGGGCATCTGGGTTGTTTCCAGCTTCTGGCTATTACAAATAAAGCTGCTACAAACATGGTTGAGCAAATGTCCTTTTTGTGTACTTGGGCCTCTTTTGGGTATATGCCTAGGAGTGGTAACATCTGTACATCTAAACAAACTAAGCAAAAGAGAGGACCCTAACTAAAATGTTCAATCCCCATCCTGAAAGGCAAAGAGGATGGACATCAGAAGAAAAACAAAATAGGAAACAACCTCGGAACCTGCTACAGAGGGCCCCTGAAAGCCAGAAGAAAACAGGAAACAACCTTGAAACCTGCCACAGAGGGCCTCTGAAAGCTTTTGCAGTATAGACTGTCAAAGCAGATGCTGAGCCTGATGGCCAACTGATGGGCAGAGTGAATGGAATTCTATGTAAGAAGTGGGAAATACTAAGAGCCTGGAGGGGATGGGAACTCCACAAGGAGAGCAACAGAACAAGATAATTTGAACACAGGGAATTTCCCAGAGACTCATACTCCAACCAAGGACTATTCGTGGAGATGACCTGGAACCCCTGCACAGGTGTAGCCCATGGCAGTTCAGTGTCCAAGTGGGTTACATAGTAATGGGAAGAGGGACTGCCTCTGACATAATCTGATTGGCCTGCTCATTGATCACTTCCCCCTGAGGGGGGAGCAGCCTTATCAGGCCACAGTAGAGGACAATGCAGCCACTTTTGATGAGAACTGATAGACTAAGATCAGAAAGAAGAGGAGAACCTCCCCTATCAGTGGACTTGGGGAGTGGCATGCATGCAGAAAGAGGAGGGAAGGTGGGATCAGCAGGGGAGGAGGGAGGGGCTTATGGGGGGATACAAAATGAATAAAGTGTAATTAATAAAAAATTTTTTTAAAAAAAGCTAAAAAGCAGCAAACCAAGTAATCCATTTAAAAAATGGGGAACAGAGCTAAACAGAGAATTCTAGACAGAGGAATATCGAATGGCAGAGAAACACTTAAAGAAATGCTCAACCTCATTAGCCATCAGGGAAATGCAAATCAAAACGACCCTAAGATTTCACCTTACACCCATCAGAATGGCCAAGATCAAAAACTCAAGTGACAACACATGCTGGAGAGGTTGTGGAGAAAGGCGAACCCTCCTCCACTGCTGGTGGGAATGTAAACTGGTACAACCACTCTGGAAATCTATTTGGCGCTTTCTCAGACAATTAGGAATAGTGCTTCCTCAAGACCCAGCTATACCACTGCTAGGTATATACCCAAAGTTTGCTCAAGTACACAACAAGGATATTCGCTCAACCATGTTTATAGCAGCTTCATTTGTAATAGCCAGCACCTGGAAACAACCCAGATGTCCATCAACAGAGGAATGGCTACAGAAATTGTGGTATTTTTACACAATGGAATACTACTCAGCAATCAAAAAAGAGGATATCATGAAATTTGCAGGCAAATGGTGGGATCTAGAAAAGATCACTCTGAGTGAAATATCCCAGAAGGAGAAAGACAAACACGGTATATACTCACTTATATAGACCTATAAGATATGATAAACATAATGAAACCTACACACCTAAAAAAGATAATCGAGAGAGTGGACATGGGGTAAGGTGATCAATCCTCGTTTAGAAAGACAGATGGGATGTGCATTGAACGTATGACAGGAGTCTACTGAGCACATGTGAAAGACTCTAACTAGCAGTGTTTTCAAAGCAGATACAAAGACTCATGACCAAACCTTTGGCAGAGTACAGGGAATCATATGAAAGAAGGGTAGTTAGTATGATGAGGAAAGGATAGGAGCTCCACAAGGACCAAATATATCTGGGCACAGGGTCTTTTCTGAGACTGACATTCAACCAAGGACCATGTATGGATATAACCTAGAACCTCTGCTCAGATGTAGCCTGTGGTAGCTCAGTAACCAATTGGTTTCCCATAGTGAGGGGAACAAGGACTATTTCTAACAGGAACTCAATGACTGGCTCTTTGGCCTCCCCACCCCCCAAGGGAGGAGCAGTCCTGTTAGGCCACAGAGGAAGGCTTTGCAGCCTGTCCTGAAGATACCTGATAAAACAGGATCGGATTAATGGGGAGGAGGTCCCCCCCCATCAGTGTACTTGGAAAAGGGCATGGTGGAGATGAGGGAAGGAGGATGGGATTGGGAGGGAATGAGGGAGCAGGATAAGGCTGGGATACAGAGTTAATAAAATGTAACTGATAAGAAAAAATAAAATTAAAAAAATAAAAAAAAGAAAATGAAAAAAAAAAAGTTTTGTCATATGAGTGTTAAGGATAGTGAAGAGTAAGACTATCTACATCAGTGGAAATTAACAGTGATGGGAAGTTTTCAACCAATTATCTCTCTTTTCTAATGTTCTAATATCTTTCACTATGTATTGATTTTGTATTTATGTGTTCACTGGATTTTTTTTTTAATTTTTATTTTTGTTTTTAGTTACAATTTGTTAACTCTGTATCCCAGCTGTATCCAACTCCCTCATTCCCTCCCAACCCCACCCTCCCTCCCTCCTTCATCTCCACCCTGCCCCTTTCCAAGTCCACTGATAGGGGGGACCTCCTCCTCATTCATCCGATCCTGTTTTATCAGGTATCTTCAGGACTGGCTGCAAAGTCCTCCTCTGTGGCCTAACAGGACTGCTCTTCCCTGGGGGGGAGGGGGGGAGGTCAAAGAGCCTGCCCTTGAGATACTGTTAGAAATAGTCCTTGTTCCCCTTACTTTGGAAAACTACTTGGTTACTGAGCTACCACGGGCCACATCCGAGCAGAGGTTCTAAGTTATATCCATACATGGTCCTTGGTTGAGTGTCAGTCTCAGAAAAGATCCTGTGCCTGGATATATTTGGTACTTGTAGAGCTCCTATCCTTTCCATATCATACTATCTCCCCTTCGTTCATATGATTCCCTGCACTCTGCCAAGGTTTGGTTATGAGTCTTAGTGTCTGCTTTGAAACACTGCTAGGTAGAGTCTTTCAGATGCCTTTTGCGGTAGACTCCTGTCATACATTCAATGTATTTGTCATCCCATTTGTCTTTCTAAATGAGAATTGAGGAGAAAGACAAACTTGGTATATACTCGCTTATATAGACCTACAAGATATGATAAACATAATGAAATCTACACACCTAAAGAAGATAATCAAGAAAGTGGACATGGGTGAAGATGATCAGTTCTCATTTAGAAAGACAAGATCACAATGCTGGGCAATAGTTATTCCATACTAACCCTTCAAGCCAACGTAGTTTTCTACCATTCAGATTTTACCCATTATACTTGATTTAGTGGTCCTGTCCATCTCTCCACCTCATTCCAAGACCTCTCCTCCAGCTTCTGCTCTCCCAGCCTCTTCTCTTCTTCCTCTGCCTCCCACCCCTTCCTGTCCTCTGGCTCCTCACCTCTCCCTCCTACTCTTTCCTCTCCATTGCTCAACATTGTGGCTGTTTTTTTTTTTTGGGGGGGGGGCATATTTACACAAAGTTGAAACAGGTGATAAAATATAAATTACTGACCCATTTCTTCAAAAAAATATGGATGTTATAGATTAAAGAACTGAAAATCACATTTGTGTTGTATCAATTGATTGTACTATTAAAGTCAGCTGAATAGAAAAAAAAAAGAATAGGGATGGGCTTGTCACATTCTGTGATGGAAGTTCATTCTCAAAGCATGTTTTGTTTTTCTGCTTGTTATTGAGAAATAAGAAGGGATACGGACATGAGGAAAATGTGTGTGAGAGATGCCATGACTTATTCTGATGTGACAGAACAGATATGAGAAAAGATGGACGGCTCACCGTATATATTTAGGATGTATTTGCACTTTCATTCCATAACCTTATAATATTTATTAAATTATATCTTATATCTTGGATATGTGACTCTTGAAGTATTATTTAAAATGATATAACTCAGTTTTTAATCTATAAAATGTAGTAGTTACAGACATAGCCCACAGTTTATTTCAAGGATTGAATGAAGTAATACTTACAAAATATTTTTAAAAGTTTCTGGTACATCCTTAATTTTGGATTTCAAGTTTCTCGAAAAACATGTTAATAATATATCAAAAACTAATATTTCCTAATCAAGTTTCACTCTGTATTGTTCCAGACATTGAGTTAATAACAGTGGAAATATGGGTTTGTGACTTTTGACTTTGCAGGCTGAACCCAGACCCCTCCACCACTCCTCCTAGTTCCAACCTCCTTCCCCATCTCCCTGTCATTTTCTTCTCCTCCTCCTTCTCTTCTTCCTCCTCCTCCTCCTTCTTGTTCTTCTCAGAAAAGGGGAGGCAAACCAACCCTGGCACCCCAAGTCTTAGCAGGACTAATCCCATCCCCTCTCATGGAGGACAGAAAAGGCAGCTCAGCAAAGGGAAACAAATCCAAAAGATGGCAAAAAAGGGCCTTTATTCCAACTGTTAGAGAACACCCAGTCAAGCCACATGATGACCAAGCTACACATCTGCTACATATGTGTAGGGGGTCTAGGTCCACTGCATGCTTGTTGGTTGGTGGTTCAGTCTCTGTAGGCCACTATGGGCCCAGGTCAGTTGATTTTATAGGTCTTCTTATAGTGTCTTTGACACTCTTGGCTCCCTCAAGCCTACCACAAAACTTGCCTAACTCAGACCATTGATTGGCTGTGGATATCTGAATCTGCTGGATGAAATTTCTCAGAAGTTATGCTATGCCCCAGTCAATAAGCATATCAGTTTCATTAATAGTGTCAGGGGTCAGAGCTCTTTCATGGGGTGGGTCTCAAGTTAGGTCAGCCATTGGTTTGCCACTCACTCAATCTCTGCTCCATCTTTCTCCCTACATTTCTTGTAAGTGAAACAGATTTTGAACAAAGGCTTTATGAGTGGGTTGGTTGTCCTCTCCTTCCACTGGAAGCCCCACCTCACTACAGGAGGTGGTGCCTTCAGGATCCTGAACCCCCGCTGCTGGGAGTCTCAGCCAGGGTCACCTCCATTGATTCCAGGGATCAAAAAACTCAAGCCACAACACATGCAGGTGAGAATATAAAGCAAGGTGAACACTCTTCCATTGTTTGTGGAAGTGCAAACTTGTAAAACCACTTTGGAAATGATTCTGGTGGCTTCTCAGAAAATTGAGAGTGGTTCTATGTCAAGGCTGAGCTATACCACTCCTAACAATATACCCCCCAAAACGCTCTACCATACAACAAAGGTACTTTCTCGACTATGTACATAGCAGCTTTATTCATAATAGCCAGGAACTGGAAACAACCTAGACATCCCTCAACTAAAGAATGGATAAAGAAAATCATGCATTTCCACATTGGAATACTACTCAGTTTTTAAAAGTTTATTAAAAGTTAAAAGATTGTACAAGTTTACATTCCCACCAGCAGTGGAGGTGGGAACCGCTCCAGCATGTGTTGTTACTTGAGCTTTTGATCTTAGCCATTCTGATGGGTGTAAGGTGAATCTCTGGGTCATTTTGAATTTGCATTTCCCTGAAGAACTAAGGACACTGAGCATTCTTTCAGCGTTTTTTGGCCATTCGATATTCCTCTATTGAGAATTCTCTGTTTAGCTCTGTACCCCATTTTTTAAATCGATTACTTGATTTGTTGCTGTTTAACTTCTTGAGTTATTAATATACACTGGATATTAGTCCTCTTTCATATATAGGGCTGATGAAGATCCTTTCCCAGCCTGTAGGCTGTCGTTTTCTTCTGACGACAGTGTCCTTTGCATTATCTGGACAAACGGTTCTCAGATGAATGTTATGATCTGCCACTCTCCCAGGCCTTCCTCTCACTTGACCTTTATAGGACAGAGGTTTAATGCATCTCTGCACCTGTTCCCACTTACTGCTCCACATTCCTTGAGGGCTTTTCTTATATTAAAGCTCACGAAGAATTGAAAACGTGTATTGAAGACCAATTCACACAATTACTTAAAAATATAACATTGCCCATAAATTTGAAAAAAAAAAGTTTGCTGATCAGAAAACAAAGGCATTTTCTACTAGTTCAGTTAGTACTGATTAATGATTTTGTAAGTTTTATTGGCACCAGTTGTGATGGTTTTTGTTTTTGTTTTTTTTTAATTCCAGTTTTATTAACTTGGATTTTCTCTCTGTGATTTAATTTGGTTGAAGGTTTGTCAATCCTATCAAACTTTTCTAATAACCAATCCTTTCTCTTTTCATTTTTTTAAATTCTCTGTAGTGTTCCTTTGCTCTTGTTTCTCTTTCATAAACTTCCAGCCTCGATTTGATTATCTTTTCTCGCATTCTTTGGGGGAGAAGTATTAAAAGACATGGCTTTTCTAAAGTACATCGTTAAGTCATTAATTTGAGATCTCTCAATAGTCTTGATGTAGTCACGTGGTGCTGCAGCCATTCCCCCAAGGACTGGCTTCATTATGTTCCACAGATTTTAGAATGCAGTGTTTAACGTGACACCTCAGTAATTGCTGCAGTTTGTTCACAGGAGAATACTATTATCCTAACCGCACCATGATTAGTTTAGTCTCATTCCGGAAGCTAAGATCATCATGGGAATAAGAGATAAGGTGTGATGCTGTTAAGAATAAACAACCCTTCCCCTACCTAGGTAAATTAAAAATGATAATGTATGCAGGAGGAAACAGGATGAAACAAAAGTAGAAATAACATGATCCGGATTTCTTTGGTACATATAACAGGTAAACCACTAATTTCAGAAATAAGAATGTCTGATTAACTATCTCTTATTAAAAAATTAAGAAGTATGAGGCATTGCTGGGAAAAGTCTCTCAAAGGACAACTCTGAGAGGCTCCAGTTTGCAGGCTTAGCCGAGTATCATTGATAGTGTTAGATGTTGGCACTCTCCCATAGGGTGGGTCTTTGGTTGGGCCAGGTATTGCGTGTACAATGCTTTCAAACTCTTCTCTATCTGTTCAATATTTATCCTTGCACATCTTGTAAGCAAGGTAAAATTAGGATCTAAGTTTTTTTTGGGTGGTTTAGTGTTCTTTTCCCTCTACTAGGAGACCTGTCTATTCAGTGGGTGTTCTCTTCTGTCCCTATGCTCTATGCTATTAGGAGTTTCTGCTTGAGTCCCCCTCATATCCTCCCAGGAGCTTCTCTTGACTTAAGTCTCCAGCTTGTCACAAAGTTGCCCTCATCCTCAGTTTCTCTTGCTGAGACTCACAGTCAAACATTGGACAATGCATAGGGAGTCTTGTGGAAAAATGGGAGGAAAAAGAAAAGGACCTTGATATGACAGGAGCTCCACAAGAAGACCAAAACAGAACCAACTAACCAGGACCCAGAGGAACTTGCTGAGGCTGAAGCATCAAACAAGGACCATGCATGGACTAAACATAGACTCCCCTATAAAATGTTTCAGATGGGCAGCTTAGGTTTCATGTGTGTCCTCAAGGAAAGCAGGGATTGCATCTAACATGAACTTTTTTGCCAGCCTTTTTTGATCACTTCCTACTGGTAGGACTCCCTTGCCAGGCCACAGGGCAAGAGGCATATTCAGTACCTGTGCACTTTAAGGAGCTGGAATAGACAGGAAGCAGAGGCTCCCATTTTCTGTGGCATAGGGAAGGATGGAGGAGGGAGTGAGGTGGAACTAGGAGGTGAGGTGGGATGGGGCTACAACCAGGATGTAAAGTGGATTAAAAATAAATTTAAAAAGAAATTAAGAAGTAAAGATAATCTATTAGCAAGGATATTATAAATTCAGTTGGTGTGACAAAGACACTTAAGCTATTGCAACTTCTGAATTTTGTTATTCCCTTGCAGTAAAAACACACAAGACTTTTACATGTGACATTAGAAGTATCATGTGATTTCATTTTTACTTACATTAAATACATAGAAATACCAGAATAGTAATATTCTCATGTGCTCTGTTTTCCATTTCTTTTAAAGATTGAAAGAATGATTGGTAATATAAATGAGATTCCATATAAATTCCATGATCATCAGACATTCAGAGCTAGAGTCATTATTCCCACAGATCGATATTTACACCCAGGATGTTATTCAGGAATACAAAAATGATAAACATTTGTAATTTAAAATACATGTAATCTAGATGTATTTTTCTCATTTGTTTACAATTTGAAAGTGTCCAGATAAATATATTTTGTTTGTACAAGTATTCCTTTTAAGATAAATAAATTCACACACATGATGACATGCAAAACATTTGCATCATTGTCGATTTTCCAGTTACAAGTTTACCTCCTTTAAATTACTTATTCTTTAAGATCAATTTTATATGAATACCCACCAAAGAATTTACTATGGTGTTGTTGGTATGTAAGAGGTTCCTACTCCAAATTCAGCTTTTCCCATATCATTAGATAATTCACCATAACAGCAATGTGGCTAGGCAATATTCTGCTCATATTCATATTATTATTTATCTGTTTTGCAAAATGGCTTCCCATGAATTTTTCTTTTCCACTTTATGATATCATTACCACTAAATTTTCAGTTTTATCATTTGATGTTTTACCACTGTAACTATTTCTACATAACTCAACCAATGACATTCTATCTTCTATTCATATATAAGTCAGCTGCATTTTTTTAAATTTTAAGTAACCTTTTAACTCTCTATCCTTGACTTTGCAATACCTCACTTACTGAAATTTTTGTTAATATGTATGGCAGATAGTCTAAGAACAGCTATATAATGTTCAGAATTTTTGTATACTAGTATAATACATGTCTGTTTTATATTCATTCTATACTAATATATTACTACCATGAAAGATGCAAACTAACATTTAATGTAATCTTAGTGTTTCATTGTATTCATTTCAGAAGTAATTTTAAAAGTAATACTGCAGAAGAAGATAACTGAATAATTCACTTATTAAAATTAATTCAATAAATTTTCTTGTCTGACTTATAAGTACAGTTCTTGATTACATGTTTACTTTTCCAAAACCAGTAAATTAAATAAAATAGAGGAAATTACTTTCTATTTGTAGCAAATGAAAACAAAGGAGGCTGGTAGTGGAAAGATTATTGATTTATAAGGTTGATTATTTATGTACTGTTACTAGCTTTAAGATTTTTTGTGAATATAATTTAACCCGTATATGTTTGTGTTATCAGTATTTAGTTAGATTACCTTTTCCCTGCATTGTTTAGGACAATAATTTTCATTAGGGTTTTAATTCTAATATATACAAAAACATTTCAGAGATAATCTTGTATAGTTTTAGACTATCTTAAAATATTTTTAATTATTCTTTGAGAATTTTATATATGCATACAATAAGTTTCATCAAATGTGAAAGCTTATTGCTAAATTTTCATGGTAAGACATAACAAATTTCCAAAAAATATATATATATAAAAGTAAAAACCCACATAACTTTAGACATATTCATTTTGAAGTTTGTTTTAAAAAATTCAAAGAAATAATGTGCATGTTTTTTAAAATGTACACTAAAAATGATCCCCATTTTCTTTGTGCCTAAATACTAATTCTATGCTTTTTTTGTGAGATTATTTTGTCATTTTCTTTTCCAGAGCTGAGGACCTTACCCAGGGCCTTGTGCTTTGTAGGCAAACAGTCTATCACTGAGGTAAATCCCCAACCCCTTTTTTTGTGAGATTAAACAGAATGGGATATTTCAAACTATTAGGAAGTGAGGCTCTAATATTTTCAGAAATGATGAAGAGCTTTGGTGTTGGGTTTCTTCTAGCATACATGATAAATTTCTGGTAGAAATACTAGTGTCTAGATTTAAAAGAGAATACTAAAATATATTGATAGCAAACCCACAGATCTCAAGAAATGCACTTTGTGTTTACTTCAAGTGACTTTGTATTTCCCTGGTTCCCCAAAAGTAAACAAAGCAAACAAAGAAACAAAGAAAAATACAGTAGAACACACGTTTTCTCTCGGCATGTTTAAACAGGGGTCTACAGGAACAGAGCTGTTGTTGGTGTCTGTGTTTCTGTTGAAACCTTTATGTAAGAAGGACAGGTCTGCAATTATCTCATCTATGACAGAGTAGGCTTCTGGGAGGACATAGGGGTGATACTATCAGAGACTCCTAGTAGCAAGGGTCATGGAGATTAATGGGGATACTCTCTAACTAGATAAGACTCCTAGTGGAGCAAGGTAACCCACAGGCAAAATCTTCAACCCAAAATTTACCCTGCCTACAAGATACACAGGGGAAAAGAACAGAGATTGAGGGAATGTCCAAGGAATGCCACGCCCAACCTGAGACCCATCCTAAGAGAAAGGGACAAACTGTGACATTATTAATAATACTATGTTGTGCTTGCAGACAGGGGAAAAAGTTAATTAAAAAATAATTTAAAAAAGAACTGCTGCTAAGGGCATTCCTTGGGAACCCACTAGACACACAAACCAAAGAAGCATGAGGGTAACTACAGATCTTCACTTCTACTCCAAAACAAATCCTCCAATCTTACCCTCTAGCTCTGTAGCTAACCGCCTGCTACAGGCTCTATTTTTGCCTCTTATTCTCGAATATCAAGCAGATCTTCTCCTCCAAGCTTCCTCCTTTGTCTCAGCTCCCAACTCAAAAAGGCATTTCCTGTGAACTTGGTGGTCAAGCTTGCCAGAAAAGCAAGTAGGCTAGCACAGCAGGTAGGCAAGCTTCAGATCTTCACTCTATATTCTTTCTTCCAGATCCTCCAAGTTTTATCCCCAGTTCTACAGCAGATTACCCGTTGTGGCCTCTTCTAACTCTCCCTATCCACCACCCCCAGGGGACTAAGCAGATTCTGGTGGAGTTCCCAGCGGTTCACTCTTGCGGATCTGTTCAGCCACTGTCAATACCTAGATAAACAAGGGACCCAGAATCTGCAGTGGCAAGGACTAGCAGGAGCCCCGAAGCATTCCCTGCCATACAACATACAGCCGTTATCTTTTCCCAAGAACTAGAGATCGCAACAGAAACCAAGGAATGAATACCCTACCAACAAAGAAAAGACCAGATATCAGCCCCTGAAATTACAACCTTCTCAAACACAGATGCCTAAACTGCAGTGCAAAATCAAAATCAATTGCAATCAGGACAGTATCTCTCCACTAGAGACCAGCAACCTAATCACAGTAGGTTCTGGGAAATGCAAAAATGGCTGAAACACAAGACAAGGAACTTCAAATAGCTTTTACTGATATAACAGAGGGCCTTAAAGAGGAAATAAATTCCTTAAAGGACACTAGTCTCATCAGTCTCTGTGGCCTCTAAGAATAAGAGTCTCCCTCTCATAGCCACTCAGCAGCCAACCCTGACTTAGGTCTCCAGCTTGCATTAGAGATGTCCCCACACTCAGGTTTTATTTTCTCTACAGGCCTTCTCTGCTCTGTGCTCCCGCACCTTTCTTTGGCTGATCTCCACCCTCTTAACTCTCTGTGCCGCCCCCCTCCCAAGTTCCCTCTCTTCAGCCACTACTTCTGTTTATTCCATCTCTTCTCCAAAGTGAGATTTATGCACCCTGCCTTGGATCCTCCTTGTTATTTATCTTCTTTGGGTCTGTGCCTCATAGTATGCTTATCCTGCACCATATGGCTAAATTTCCCTTATAAGTGACTACATACCATGTGTGTCTTTCCGGGTCTGGGTCACCTCACTCAGGATGATATTTTCTAGTTCTAACCATTTACCTGCAAAGTTCCATCATTTCTTTGTTTTTAATATCTGAGTAGGATTCCATTGTATAAGTGTGCAGTTACTTTATCCATTCCTAAGGTGAGGGACATTTAGTTTGTTTCCAGATTCTGGCTATTACGAATAAAACTGCTATGGACATAGTTGAACAAATGTCCTTGTGTATGGTAGGTAGGGCATCTTTTGGACATACACCCAGGAGTTGTATAGCTGGGTCTTGCAGTAAAGTTATTCCCAATTTTCTGAGAAAGCACCAGATTGATACTCAAAATGGGTTGTACAAGTTTACGCTCCCACCAACAATGGAAGAGGGTTTCCCTTTCTCCACATCATCTCCAGCATGTATTGTCACCTTAATTTTTGATCTTAGCCATTCTGATAGGTGTAAGGTGAAATATTAGGGTTGTTTTGATTTGCATTTCCTGGATGACTTGCCAGCATGGTTGCTGGGAATTGAACTCATGATCTTTGGAAGAAGAGCCAGTGCTCTTAACCTCTGAGCTATCTCTCCAGTCTTAGAAGAGTTCTTTGTACTTTTTTTTTTTTTTGAGACAGGGTTTACTCTGTGTAGCCTTGGATGTCCTGGACTCACTTTGTAGACCAGGCTGGCCTTGAAATCACTCAGATCCTCCAGCCTGTGCCTCCCCAACTGCTGGAATTACAGGTATAATTCCACCACCGAGCCCAACTTGACTTGCCAGCATGAGAATACCAATCCACCCACAAAACTCTGACCCCAAATTTACCCTACCTACGAAGTGTGCAGGGGTAAAAATAAAGCAGATAGAGCAGAGATGGAAGGAATACCCAACTAATGCCTGTCCCAACCAAAGACCCATCTGATAGGAAAGTGCCAGCCTCTGATACTATGAATAATATTCTGCTAGAGACTCTACCCAGCATCACCTCAAAACAGATGCTGAGAATCATGGACAAACATTAGGCAATGAGTAAGGAGTCTTGTGGGAAAGTTGGAAGGAAAGAGAAAAGAGCAGGAGATGACAGGAAATCCATAAAAAGACCAACAGAGTTAATTAACCAGGACCCAGAGGATTAGAAAGATGAGAAGTTGTAATCAGGAAACTTTATATGAAAAAAGGTCACTAAAAAGAAAGGGAGAACAAAAACAGAAAATGAGATTTTTCACTTAAATATAACCTTTCTATTGTATATATCTGAAAATACAATGAAAATACCACAGTGCAAGTGAATGGTCTTAAATTTGAAGAGGAACTTATAAGATCACAAACAGATAGATGCTAGGTATCTGAAAGAAACAGAGAATTAATATTTGAAAAATATCTGTAATGGTGAAATAAATAATACACAGATGCCATAGATATATCCTACAAGAAAATCTGTGATGATGGGTAGAGTCTCTCAGAGGACAACTCTGACAGGCTCCTGTTTACCAGCTTAGCAGAATATCTTTCATAGTGTCAGGGGTTGGCATTCTCCCAAAGGATATTACATCTGAGCAGGGTGTTTAGGTCCTCTCCGTGCATGGTCTTTGGTTGATTCGCCAGTCTCTACAGGACCCCTTAGGCCCAGATTTTTTGGCTCTACCCATTATAGAACAGTGCAAGTAAACACCTTCAGATTTTACCTTGATGATTACATGAATGAGCTGTCTAAGTAACAGGGATAGTGAGTTAAATAGATAGTATATTTATCAAGCTTTATGACTAAGTGCATGCTGGCACAAATTAAGACAGTTATAATAATGAGAGTATAAAGCAGAAATATCAGAATGAATCATATTATTTGAAATGTGCAATAGGAAACAATAACTTTACAATAAAACAGAATTTTCAGATTCAGCCCACAAACACAAAATGGTCATATCATATTTTTAGCAAAAAATTATAAAATGATTCCTAGGACCAAGTATGGTAAATACTACTGTTAACATTGAAAAATAAAAATAAATGCAAGAAAATGGGATGGGAAAAGAAAGTTCAATCAATAAAAGGTATAGTGTACAAGAGGACTGCATTCCATGCCCAGAACCACTTAAAAACCTGGGCATAGTAGCAACGCTCCTAATGCCTGAGCTGGAGAGGCAGAGACAGAAACATTTGTGAGGCTTGTTAGGCCCCAACTAGGCCAGTAAGAGACCCTAAAGATGATACTCAAGATTGATGTCTCCTCTGCATGTATGCACACACAAGTCACATAATACTTAACACACTTGAATATACATGCACAAAAAGCAAACAATACAAATTAAAATATAAGATCTACAAAAATTGTCAAATACAGAAAGTGGTAGTTATGAAGTCTAAATTAATGACTAGTTTAAGCATGGTTAAGAATGAATTTACTACAAAAATATGCTTGCACCAACACATAATAGTTTATGGAAAATATTCTATTATAAATAATAGAAATATAAACACATCATGAAATATAGACATACGTTTATCAATTTTAAAAGCATAATAGAAAAATGCCAATGTTTGAGTAACTGAAAATTGATTAAAATATTTGGATTAATTGATGTGTAAACCTTACAAAATTTGAACAGAAAATATTCAGATTTAGAGAAAAAGTCATTCCTTATCAAGTTACTAACGTTGAAACAAAATATTTAGATGCAATGAGGAAGACCTCATTAATTTTAATGTTAAAATTAATGAAATTCAAAACACACTGATGTGTTTATTATAATTATATTACAAAGTTTGACCAGTTGCCTGAAGTGTCATGATGTCTTTGACAGAATTGGAATACCAAGTCAAAAGCTAATTATAATTAATAATAAGGTATTTGGTATTATAAACTCAAGGATTCATTAAGGATGTGAGAAAATAAATTTATAGCAATATGCAGAAAAATGACTGAATTTTCAGATGCATATTTTGCCTTAATCTTTACTAAATGTTATACAACCACTGACAGGTCATTAAGGTTACATGAGGTCTTAGGTATCAGGTCCTCATGATAGTATTATGAGAGACAGAAAATATAAGTTCACTGTCAACTCAAGTGAAGAATGTTCTAGAAGGCATCTGTCACTAAGCCCTGGAGAGGGTCATCTTCAGGAGGATAATCAGCTGGAGGATTTCTTCCAACTTCTGCTCTGTGAATATAAGTATCTGCTGTTTAATTCACCTAGTTGTGGTATGTTATTATAGCACACTGAGATGACCACTGCATAAGGGTTCATAAAAACTGAATGTCATCAAGGCACTAAAGAAGATTTCGTGATAAAAATTGATCTCAATTATAAAATTTCAGGAGATCAAATAGCATAGATTAATTGAAAATATCTACTGTTTGAACTCAATTATCATAATAATAGTTCACAGCTCTGCAGCAAACTAAAGAGCACATCATCTCAACTGAAATTATAATGCATTTATGAAAATCATGAATATGTGAGTGCAGAGGAAATTACACGCTGGATCACAGTAGAATGATACTGGGGTATAATGTGAATGAGAAAAGAGCCACAGCATGATACAATAAGACAAAAGACCTAAAAGAAGGTGCAATTTACTATATTTTGTAGTGATGGGAGCAAGGGTTGTCTCTGACATGAACTCAGTGTCTGGCTTTCTAATCACTTCCCCCTGAAGTGGGAAATAGAGCTGGAGAGGACAGGAACCACACAAGGAGAGCAACAGAACAAGATAATTTGAACACAGGGAACTTCCCAGAGACTCATAATCCAACCAAGGACTATTCATGGAGATAACCTAGAACCCCTGCACAGATGTAGCACATATCAGTTCAGTGTCCAAGTGGGTTACATAGTAATGGGAAGAGGGACTGCCTCTGACATAATCTGATTGGCCTGCTCTTTGATCACCTCCCCTTGAGGGGAGATCAGCCTTACTAGGCCACAGAAGATGACAATGCAGCCACTCCTGATGAGATCTGGTAGACTAAGATCAGAAGGAAGGAGAGGAGGACCTCCCCTCTCAGTGAACTTGGGGAGGAGCATGTGTGAAGAAGGGGGAAGGAGGGTGGGATTGGAAGGGGAGGAGGGAGGGGCTTATGGGAGGATACAAAGTGAATAGAGTATAATTAATAATAAAAAAAGAAAGTCCCTAGCTTGCTGTTCACAGCTCTAATAATAATAATCATAATAATTAATTAAAAAAAAAAACTCAAAATGGGTCTGGAACAGGGTGATGGCTACTTCCCCTGTCTGCATGGAAGTCCCTTGGGTGATGTCAGACCTGAACATCCACATAGTGGCATTGAGGAGTCCAGTTTCTGTTGATTGCCCATTGGTTCAAAAGCTGTATTAAAAGTTTGCTGCTGAACAGTAAAAGTAGATATGCATCTCAGTGTTGGCCACTGGTGTCTGTTTTCTGTTGGCCACTGGTGACTTCTATATTTTACCCCCCTCCTGGATCCTGTTTCCCACATGTTCTTTTATGGAAGATGAGACTGAAAGACATAAAGCCAGATAACCAAAGGCTAGCCTCTTTTCACTCTCAGGAGGCTGAGAATAGGATAACCACCAACTCAGGCAATCCTATGTTCTTTTCTTTATTTATTTTCTTTATTTTTTAAAAATTAATTAATTAATTAATTAACATTTTTTTAATTTTTTTCTTCACATGTATTCATTATATATTCTGAGTAAAGCCCTCTCCCTCAAGTCTCCCAGTCCCCCACTCTCTCCTTTATCTCTTTCCCCTAGTCCACTGAAAGGGGGAGTTCTCCACTATCACCATCTGTCCATAGCATGTTATGTCATGAGGATTACTTGGATTCTCTTCCTCCTTGGCCTGGCAAAGCTACATCATCAGAGGTGAGCGACCAGAGAGCAGTCAACTGAGTTCATGATAGAGGAAGCCCCTGATCCCCTCCCTCAGAGATCCCATGGAAACTGAGCTGCCAATTGGCCACATTTACAGGGGGTCTAGGTCCTCTCCATTCGTGGTCCTTGGTTGGTGCATCAGTCTCTTCAGGACCCTTTGGGCTCAGATCATTTAGTTTCGTTGTTCTCTTTGTGGGGCTCCTGTCCACTTCATGTCCCTCTAATCCCACCCCTCTCTTCCTCAATAAAGCTCTGCCCAAACTTTGGTCCCAAGTCTCAGCATCTGTTTTTATTTCCTGTTGGGTGAATCTTTTCAGAGAACCCTCTATAGTAGACCCACCCCCATTTCCTCTCTTCCACTGCTTCTGGTGTCTATCCTGTTTGCTATTCTGAATGAGATTTAAGCATCCTGCCTAGGGTCCTCCTTAGTTTTTAGCTTCTTCGATAAGGATGTTTGCTCAACTATGTTCATAGCAGCTTTGTTTTTAATAGCTGGAATCTGAATACAACCAAGTTGTCCCTCATGAAGGGATGGATACAGAAATTGCAGTAATCTACATAATAGAATATTACTCAGCTATTAAAACCAAGGAAATCATAAATTTGCAGCCAAGTGGATGGAAATAGAAGAGATTATCCTGAAGGAAGTAACCCAGAAACAGATCAACAGGCGTGGTATACATTTACTAATAAGGAGAGATTAGCAGTATAATATAGGACAGCCATTTAGAGATACTAATTACTTTATTTTTTATTCACCTTAACTTTATATCCTGGTTGTAGCCCAATCTCTCCTCTGCTCTCAGTAATACTCTTCTCTTCTTCTCCTGTTGTGTCAGATTCACAGGACCCCAAAAGACCATCAGGAGTGGAGTCCATTGCAAAACACGTGAGAGTCTTTTTTATTATAAGCTATAGCTTGGGCTCACACACCCTCACCAACATAGCAGATGAGAGCAGAGAGCTTTATGCTCAGGTTAGGTGGTTGATTTAAAGAGCCCAGTCCAGATTATATCAGAGGCAGTCCCTCTTCCCATTACTATGTAACCCACTTGGACACTGAACTGCCATGGGCTACACCTGTGCAGGGGTTCCAGGTCATCTCCACGAATAGTCCTTGGTTGGAGTATGGGTCTCTGGGAAGTTCCCTGTGTTCAAATTATCTTGTTCTGTTGCTCTCCATCACTTCCCCTGAGGGGGGGAGCAGCCTTATCAGGCCACAGTAGAGGACAATGCAGCCACTTTTGATGAGAACTGATAGACTAAGATCAGAAAGAAGAGGAGAACCTCCCCTATCAGTGGACTTGGGGAGTGGCATGCATGCAGAAAGGGGAGGGAGGGTGGGATCGGGAGGGGAGGAGGGAGGAGCTTATGGGGGGATACAAAATGAATAAAGTGTAATTAATAAAAAAATAAAAAAATAAAAAAAAGAGCCCAGTCCATCCCAACATGACCAAAGCTGGGGGATTCCTGCCTGGCAAGCAATCTAAACCAAAAGGGGATGTTGCATTTTGAATTTATTGTCTATAAGAAGGTCCCCAATCATTTAGGGTCTGACTTCCCTTGGTTGGCTGTACTAGGGGATAGGGGTTGGTTTCCTACCAACTGTATCAATAGTGGGCAGGAAAGAATGCAGTTCGGCTGGCCTTTGTTCAGGCTTGTACTTTAAAATTTAAACCAATCCCCCCTTCGAAAAAAAAGCCTAAATTTTAATTCTTTAGTCTCTCAGTCCTCTTTTCCCCTCCCCCTTTTCTCAGAAAAGAGGAACTCCCTTTCCTATCCACCCGAGGTCATCTAGTTGCATCAGGAATGAGCATATCCTCTTCCCCTGTGGCTTGGTAAGGCAGTCCTTCCAGGAGGGAGTGATCAAAAAGCTAGTAAGTTAATTCTTGTCAGATGCAGTCTCCACTTCTCTTGCTAGGGAACCCACATGAAGCCTGCGCTGCCCATCTGCCACATCTTTGTAGGGGGCCTATGTCCAGTTTGTACATGTTTCTTGGTTGGTGCTTCAGTCTTAGCAACCCCTCTGGGTCCTGGTTAGTTGGCCCAATTGTTCTTCTTGTGGAGTTGGTCACCTCCTTATACTTTTCTCTTTCCTCCCACTTTTCCATAAGGCTCCTTATGCATCAATCAATATTTGACTGTGAGTCTCAGCATCTGTTTTGAGGAAGTGCTGGGTAGAGTCTCTCAGGGAACTAAGAAATAAGGAGCAGAGAGTTAAGAGGGTGAATATCAGACCTGGGGAGAGTGAATGCGAGAGGACAGAAAGCCTGTAGAAAAAATAAATAAAAATGGAGGGTGGTGGTATTTCTGTGATAAGCTGGAGAACTAAGCCAAGGTAGGCCACGGGAAGGATATGAGGGGAATTTAAGCAGGGACTCCTGGTAGCAGAGGCCATAGAGACTGAAGAGGACATCTTCCAAGTAGATTAGCCTCCTAGTAAAGGGAGGGAAACTCCAATCCACTCACAAAATCTTCAACCCCAAATTTATCCTGCCTAAAGATGTGTAGGGATAAATAAAGAGCAGATAGAGCAGAGGTATAGGGAATGTCCAACTAAGGCATGATCCAACCAAAGACCTACCCTGTTAGTGTGCCAACCCCTGACACTATGAATAATACTCTAATAAGCTTGCAGATGGGAGCCTGACAGAGTTGTTTTCTGAAAGTTTCTACATAGCAGAACCCCATATTCTTTAGAAAAGGTTACCAAACAAAGAAATAAGAGAGAAAAAATAGGGAAGAAAAAGGAAAATGAGAAACTACAAAGAGACTAAGACATTGTTGCCATGCTAAATTGGTCATGGTCATGAAAAAGAAAGAAAGAAAAAAAGGAAGAAAGAAAGAAAAACAAAGAAACAAAGAAACAAAGAAAGAAAGAAAGAAAGAAAGAAAGAAAGAAAGAAAGAAAGAAAGAAAGAAGAAAAAACAAAGAAAGAAACAAAGAAACAGAGAAAGAAAGAAAAAGTGAGTGCAAAGCCTGAACTTGTACTTTTCTGCCAGACTCTAGCCATTCATTAATTCCATAATAGCTTTTGTTCAGGTTCAGTTCAGTCTGTACTCAATAACAATTTTTATCACTATTTTCTGCTGAAAAAAAATGCAGACCTCATGAAAAATGGGACCTCATGAAAATGAAAAGCTTCTGTAAAGCAAAGGACACCATCATCAAAACAAAACGACTGCCTACAGATTGGGAAAGGATCTTCACCAACTGTTTATCAGACAGAGGGCTAATATCCAGTATATATAAAGAACTAAAGAAGCTAAAAAGCAGCAAACCAAGTAATCCAATTAAAAAATGGGGAACAGAGCTAAAGAGAGAACTCTCTGTAGAAGAATATCGAATGGCAGAGAAACACTTAAAGAAATGCTCAACGTTATTAGCCATCAGGGAAATGCAAATCAAAATGACCCTGAGATTTCACCTTACACCCATCAGAATGGCCAAGATGAAAAACTCAAGTGACAACACATGCTGGGGAGGTTGTGGAGAAAGGGGAACCCTCCTCCACTGCTTGTGGGAATGTAAACTTGTACAACCACTCTGGAAATCAATCTGACGCTTTCTCAAACAACTAGGAATAGCGCTTCCTCAAGATCCAGCCATACCATGCCTAGGTATATATCCAAAAGGGGCTCAAGTACACAATAAGGACATTTGCTCAGCCATGTTTGTGGCAGCTTTATTTTTAATAGCCAGAAGCTGGAAACATCCCAGATGCCCCTCAGCTGAAGAATGGATGCAGAAATTGTGGTACATCTACATGATGGAGTATTACTCTGCAATGAAAAATAAGGAAATCATAAAATTTGCAGGTAAATGGTAGGACCTGGAAAGGAGTGAGCTGTCCCAGAAGCAGAAAGACACACACGGTATATACTCACTCATATGGTCATATAACATAGGATAAACCTACGAAAACCTGTACATCTAAAGAAACTAATCAAGAGAGAACCCTGACTAAAATGCTCAATCCCTATCCCAAAAGGCAAAGAGGATGGACATCAGAAGAAGAAGAAAACAGGAAACAAGCTAGGAACCTGCCACAGAGGGCCTCTGAAAAGCTCTACCTTGCAGATTATCAAAGCAGAGGCTGAGACTTATGGCCAACTGTTGGGCAACGTGCAGGGAATCTTATGTAAGAAGTGGGAAATAGTAAGATCTGGAGAGGACAGGAACCCCACAAGGAGAGCAACAGAACCAGAAAATTTGAACACAGGGGTCTTCCCAGAGACTCATACTCCAACCAAGTACCATGCATGGAGATAACCTAGAACCCCTGCACATTTGTAGTCCATGGCACTTTAGTGTCCAAGTGGGTTACATAGTAATGGAAGAGCGACTGCCTCTGACATAATCTGATTGGCCTACTCTTTGATCACCTCCCCCTGAGGGGAGAGCAGCTTGACCAGGCCACAGAAGATGACAATGCAGCCACTCCTGATGTGATCTGATAGACTTTCAGAAGGAAGGAGAGGAGGACCTCCCCTATCAGTGGACTTGCTGAGGGGCATGTGTGAAGAAGGGGGAGGGAGGATAGGACAGGGAGAGGAGGAGAAAAGGCCTTATGGGGGGATACAAAGTGAATAAACTGTAATTAATAAAAATAAATAAATTAAAAAAAAAAAGAAAATATTGAGGAGTACAGCCAAGGAAAGCAAGTCGTTAGTTATCACTGAAAAAGATTTAGGCTGGAATTCCCTTATCTATGATGTTCCCAACATTGTGCTACTACCAGTCAGGCTAGCTTTGCTCATTTTCTCCTTTGCAGTGGGAGCAGGGAAAGAGACTGTTCTACTGAGTTTTGATTAATCAGCCAAATTAAACTTGTAGAAGCATGAAGAATGAAGTACTACTGCTGAAGAATTGCAAATATTTTTCTCTTGCAGGAAAAACACTAAGGAAAAACATCAGTTTGATATACTATGTTGCATAATACTCATCCAGAAGCTTTGTTCTGGTATATCTACCACTGGTATGTTCATAAATTATTCAAATGATTGAAATACAATATTTGCATTGCAATGAAATTTAACATCATTTTTTACATTTTTATATTGTAACCTACACTATGGCGAATTTTCCTCCTTTGTAAAACATTTGAAAGAGATCCATTCTTCAAATCTTTATTTAAATCCACAAATCATACTTTTTGTTTCTCACTAATGAAATGCAATAGCCAATTGGTAACAGTTTGACAGCTTTATTCTAATTTGCTTTCTCCTGTAGTGACACACACCAAATACAAAAGGTACTTTGGGAGGAAATGGTGTATTTTATCTTGTAGGTTACAGTCAGTCATCTAGGAAAGCCATATAGGAACTCAAGGCAAGAACTTAGAGCAGAAACCAAAGAACAACATTGATTACTGGCTAGCGTCTGAGTTCCTGAACTACCTTTCTTTTATAGCCCAGACTCAATGATATAGAGCTGACACTATTACCCATAGTGAGGTAGGCCTTTCCACAAAAAAAGGCCTCACAGGCCCACAGGCCTATCTGGTAGAAGCACTTCCTCAATTGAAGTTGCTTTTTCCAATGTGCCTCTAGGTTTGTGTCTAATAGACAGCTAAGGCTAATGAGATATATTACGTTCTAATTTGCATTAAAGACACAGTATTTATGTCTTCTAAGGCATTGTAAATTCAGCGCAATTTTTTCCTGATTAATCTTGTTTTTTTGTGTGTTTGTTTGTTTGTTTTTCCAGACAGAGTTTTCTGTATATCTCTCGATATCCTGGAATTTACTATGTAAATGGTGCTGGAACCACACTCAGTGGTCTGCCTGCCTCTGTTATCCTCCACCCCCTACCATCAGTGCTGAGACCAAGGTGTGTGCCGTCACTGCCTGGCTCCTGTTTAATTACTGCATCTCTCTAAGAACTTACAACTGTGATTTAGATCTAGTGGTCCCCATTTAGTGCATGTCAAGTAGAACAGGAATGTGAAAACTGATAATAGAGGAAGAATGAAAGATTTGGTCAATTAAGCAAATTTAAGTGTAGAATAAATAACACATCATGATCATTAATTTGAAGTGAAGTATATGATACTACTAGAATGTAGAACGCTCAAGCTTTGATAAATCTTTATGAGAAAATTAAAATGTCTCAATTGTATTTGAATAATAAGATCTGGAATTGTCTTGATTTATACTATTCCTTAAGCAAATTCTTTTTAATTTAAATTTCAAAATATGAAATGGAAATACTGTAGTTAAGAATATGAGTGGCGTCTGGGGATGGGTCCACAGTTAAGAGCAAGTTCTGCCCTTACAGTTTGCTTCCCAACACCTATGCCTATCTGTTCACAGCCACGTGTAACTCCAACTCCCAGAGAACCAGAAACTTCTGTCCTCATAGGCATCTAAGCTCACAGGCACATGCTACATACAAAAGCAGACATGTATATGTATATATATATTTTTAAAAAGAATTTTAAAAATAGATATTTTATTTAAGCCACTATTCTGATTGTGTAGAAGAAGCATGGCATATTTATATCCTATAATGTGGTTTGTTTGTATATGTGTTTGATTACATGATGTGTGAGAGAGTACTTGTACATTCATGACCACAATACACAAGTGGAAGTCAGAGAACACCTTCGAGAAGCTCATTCTCTCCTTTTATCCTGCCGGAAGCAAAACCTTTTATCTGCCGAGTAATTTAGCTGAGGCAATTCTTTATTTAACACTGAATATTTAACACAAAACACACATGTATATAGTGTCTGGAAAAAAATAAATATGAATATGACAAAGTCTCCTAAAAACTAGCATGGTCAGTCTGAAGAGGTAGAGGGTTTAATATGTACAATATATGATCATGGGTGTTATCACATGATGCATTACAGAAAGATTACATGGGAGACCACTATGAAAAAATCAGAGCTTTCCATGTAGCTGATTGCAGTGGGTCAGTACAGATGGAGGGACAGCTTGTACAAATAACACTTTTGGACATATTCATGATGTCTCCAGTCTGATAGTACGTTGTGTACTAATTTCTGTGCTCTAGCCCCAAGAGCAAAAAACAAAATAAGACTAGTAAAAAGGAAAAGGAGACAATCTGACTACCTATCAATGTTGTATGAATGATTTTATACTTTTTTTGTAAATAAATTAAAAATCTGAAGGTGCTAGAGAAGCTGTTTGCTTGAAAATAAAATATTTGCTCTGCAAGCATGAGAACCTGAGTTCATTCCTCACCACACATGCAAATACCTGGGCGTCCTGGTGTACACTGCTCATTCTAATGCTGGGAAGGTAGACACAGGCAGGTCCCTAACACTCTCTACTCAATTATCTGGCCAGCCAGGGTCTCCCATCTGTCACATCTCAAACCGGTGAATGATCCTGTCTCATAAACAGGATGGGCTGAAGAAGAAAAAGGATTTGTCACCAAGCTCATGACCTCAGCTTAACCCTGCAGTCCAAATGTCTAAAGGAGAGGATTCACACAGCTGTCCACTGGGCAAATGTAGATGTATGTGTGAGCACGGGTGTGCACACATACACACTCACAAACACTCACACATACACACATAACACACTCGCATAAACTAAATACCTATCATATTTTATTAAAAATAAAATTATAATAAATGGTTGAGAGTCTGCCTCCATTATATCATTTGTATATGTGCACAAGCATCTGCACACACACACCCACACTCTACACACACACACTCTACACACACATAATCATCCTAACGTTAGCTTTGGTCTTTTGAAGGTGAAGAAAGAAATGAATAAAGTAATAATCACTTGTTACACAAGGAAATGACAAATTCACTCTAGATAATTTCTGTCTGTATTATACATATGGATGAATAAAGTAAATGTGAAAGGATAATCTTAAGTGCTATCACCTAGAAGTTATGTATGATGCCAGCTGAATACACGATGGCCTCTTTGATCATCAAAGAACACTGGTACAATCTGTTCATGAGCTTTCCACCAGTTTTTGTGTTTCATAAGTCTGTGTCCACCTGAGCCTTTTCTACACATAGCAGTTTTTGGCGCTGTGCAGCCTTCTGGCCTGTTCTCTCTGCAGGAGACTGCAGTTAACAGTGTTCACCTTTAGAGGTTTCCATAGGCAGTAGAAACAGAGGAAGATGGCGTGCTTCTTTATGTTCCATCTGCATTTTCTAATATTAGCAATAATTGCTTATTGTCTTCAGCATTCACCTCCAGCAATGAGAACCAACTGGCACAATTTATTTTTAATGAGCTACTTTCCTTTATCTCTGCAGCCTAAATATTTTAGAAGTATGCTGACAGGCAATTATTCCATTTATTAATGCCTAGATGCGAAGGCCAAGATTACACTTTTCAATGGAGGAAACTTGTCTGTCATTTCTGCCTTCACAATTTTAAGACACCAATTGATCCTTGTTAGCACACATTCACTTTGGCTGCTACTCGTCAAAAGCAGCTAAGAAAGTTTGGAAAGAAAAACAGATTTTTGTTTTTGTGGAGACAGGCCATCAGTTGGGGAAACTGAGTGCTCATACATAGATTATGAGGCTTCTTAAATAATTTTTCACAAGTTTTTTCTAGTGATGCAACTTGTGACTTTGGTCCTTGACTGGATGATAAAATAAAAATCATTTGTGAGTTAAAATATAAAGACATAGTTTCACAACAGCAAATAAACTTGCCAAAGTTTGTGACCTATAGCTTTTTAGTACTGCAATGTTTAAATAAATGGCTAATTAGAAAAATGATTGCATTAATTTTATACCACAGGACTTCCTCAATTTATGATGATAAGATAGACCTACTCATTTTACTGGATAGTTCACAATAGACATTAAAGAATGGCGTCTTAAGAGGAATTTAATAAATCCAATGCTTTTATACTTCTATCAACACGATCCCTGGGAATCTACATTTAATTAAACCAAAACTAATAAAAGTCAACAAAGGCAACAACAGATTAGGAAGCATATCAGTGACAGAATGATTGAGCGGTGAGTGCATGAGGTGGTAGGATAAATTATTAATGACAAAAGCTGAATAAATAAACCTGAAGTAATTACAGAAATTGAAGGCAAGATCTCTTGGTTCTTGAGTCTATCTTTTCTTGAAGACTTCCCACTATTTGTCAGTCTAATTGGATACATATCACTGAAATATAAAGCACCCTTAAATTATTTGCTCAGTGTCTAGGATAAAATTATGTACATAGAAATATACTGTGGGCCAGAGCTTGATAAGATGTTTCATTTTTCTAGAAGAAATCACAGTTACAAAGATTTTTTAGTATCCATCCTGTAAGCATAGATAAATTGCTCCATTTCTGAGCTTCAGTTTCTTGTTTATAAGGTTGTAGAAAAAAAAAATACCTCGTGGAGGCTGTTATGGAAATTAAATTGGAAATAATGTTTAACATGACAGACTAAGTTTCTGACATTCAGTTGTGAGTGTTAGTATTAGTCTTAATTTGACTTCAGAAAGTGACACTCAAAAACAAGATCAATTTCAAAAATATCGTAGGCAGAACAACAACAACAAATTGTCTGCATTCATCATAGTCTATTTCCTTCTTGTTCCATTTATCCTATTGTCCAGGTCCCTGTTTTTATTTTTTATAGTGTCATATTTGCATTGTACACTTATCCTAAAATACAGTATAGAGTTACTGCTGGAACTTCTCTAACAATCAATATATTTCTTTTATTAAAATTAAATTTTTTCCATTTAATATATTCTGATTATGGTTTCCTCTCCTGAAATTCTCCCATAGTCATCTCTTCCCCATCCAAATGCACCCCTTTTATGTTTCTTTTTAGAAAAAGAAATATAAATTTAATACTAAAGTAATATATAATATAAACAAATTAGCTAGAGTTACCCACACAGATTCTAGGGAGCCTCCCCTCTCCCAGAGATAACCCTCTCACAGATTTCTGTCATCTCTCAATCCAAGCTCTCCCACACCTGATCCACATTCCAATTGCGTAACCCATGCCCTCTCACACCCAGTTCCCTCCTTCCATCTACTTCAGATGTCTATTTTTTTTTTCTCTTTGGCATGAGGTTCTTTTTTTTAAATAATTTTATGTTTTTATATTAATCACAGGTTATTTAATTTGTATCCCAGCCATAGACCCCTCCCTCATTCCCTCCAAATCCCATCCTCCCTCCTTAATCTCCTGCCCCTTTCCAAGTCCACTGATAGGGGAGGTCCCCCTCCCCTTCCATCTGACCCTAGCTTATCAGAGTGAGATTCTAGAATACTCCCCTGGACCCTCCTTGGCTTCCTTGGGTCTGTAGACTATAGCCTAGTTATCCTGTACATTATGGCTAATACCTACTTATAAGTGACCCTGTTTGAGACTCCTAGCAGAGAGGGATATGGAGACCGAAGTCACCAACTCCTGTAGCCAGGTGGGACTTCCAGTGGAGAAATGGGAACAGTAACTTATCCATAAAAACTTTGACACAGAGTAAACTAACCTAGGCCCATGGAGGCTCATAAAGACTGAGCAGCCAACCAAGAAGTATTCATTGGCTGGACCTAGACCCCCTTACACATATGTAAAGATTTCCAGGTTGATCATCACGTGAGTCCCCTAACAGTGGGAGTAGAGGCTATCTCTAACTCTGTTGTCTGGCTTTGGATCTGCTGCCAGCTCTGTTGCCTTGTCTGGCCACAGAGGTAGGAAATGCACTTAGTCTTGCCTTGGCACTTGAGGTGCCATGATGGGGTGGTACCCCATGGGGCCTCCCCTTCACTGAGAAGGTGAAGAGAAATGGGGCATGGGGGAATGAGAGTGGGCATGGGAGGAGAGGAGGAGGCTAGGAACAGGCTGTAAAATGATTCAATAAACATGTGAATAAATAAATAAATAAGTAGATAAATAAATAAATACATAGGAAACAAACAATCAGAATAGGACAATATGTAGAAGACAATGAGAAAAGGGAAAAGCATAAGAAACATATATGGACACAAAGACACACTTTCACATACATAGGAATCCCATAAAAATACAAAACTGGGAGTCATAATATATACACAAAGAACTATATTTTCAGTTTACACTGACTGAAGCAAAGCATTTATATTTGTTATGGTTAAAGAATATATCTTATGTCTACGGCCATACCACCCTGAACCATGCCCGATCTTGTCTGATCATGGAAGCTAAGTAGGGTCGGGCCTGGTTCATACTCAGATGGGAGAATATATCTTAAAATATTTAGTTGAATTTGTTATATACAATTGTCACCATAAAATATAAAGATTAATAAGAATAAAAATCATAAAAGCTTGTTACAAAAAATAAGGTTGATGTTTAAATAAAAAACTAACAAACGTAAAATGAAAAACAATCGAGGGGACGCCAAGATTTCAGTGACCAACACACACTATTTCTGAAGGGCATAAGATCTGAAAGTCTAAAACTGAATGGAGAGGCTGAAATAAATAAATTAGAAACAAGTAAAATAATTCAAAGAATCAATGAAACCAAGAGCTGATTATTTGAGAAAATCAACAAGATAGACAAATCCTTAGCCAAACTAAAAGGCAAAGAGAAACTATCCAAATTAACAAAATCAGAAATGAAAAGTGAGACATAATGACAGACATAGGAAATTCAAAGAATCATTATGTGTTACTTCAAAAGCCTATAAGCCACAAAATTTGAAAATCTAAATGAAATGGACAATTTTCTTGATAGATTCCATTTATCAAAGCTAAACCAAGATCAGGTAAATAGTTTAAATAGTCCTATACCCCCAAGGAAATAGAAGCAGTCATCAAAAGTCTCCCTGTCAAAAAGAGCACAGGGCCTGATGGTTTCAGTGCAGAATTTGATCTGACCTTCAAAGAAGAGCTGATACAAATACTCTTCAAAGTATTCACAACATAGAAACAGAAGGAACATTATGAGGCCACAGTCACCTTGATGCCTAAACCTCACAAAGACCCAACAAAAAAGAACTTCAGACCTATTCCTCTTATGAACATTAACACAAAAATATTCAATAAAATACTCACAAACCAAATCTAAAAACACATAAAAGATTTCATCAACCATGACCAAGTAGGCTTCATCCCAGACAGGCAGGGATGCTTCAATATATGGAAATCCATCAATGTAATCCTCCATATAAACAAACAGAAAGAAAAAAAAAAAAAAGATCATCTCCTTAGATATTGAAAAAGCATTTGGCAATGTCCAATATCCATTCATGTTTAAAGTTTTGGAGAGAACAGGGATACAAGGCACATACCTACACATAATAAAGGCAATATACAACATAGTAAACACTAATGCAAACATCAAATTAAACAGAGAGAAATTAAAATCAATTCCACTGAAATTGGGGGCAAGGCAAGGCTGCCCAAACTCTCCTTGTCTCTTCAGCATGGAACTTGAAGCCCTAGCTAGAGCAATAAGACATGTAAAGGAGATCAAGGGAATTCACACTGGAAAGGAAGAAGTTAAAGTATCACTATTGGCGGATGGTATGATAGCATACATTAATGACCCCCAAAATTCTACCAGAGAGCTCCTTCAGCTGATAAATGCCTTCAGCAAAGTGGCTATATAAAAAAAATAACTCAAAAGAAAAATCCATAGCCCTCCTGTATACAAAGGACAAAAGGGTTGAGAAAAAAATTAGGGAAACAACACCATTTACAATAACCACAAATCCTATATTGTATGGCTAGTATCGATTTATAAGTGTGTATATACCATATGTGTCTTTCTGATTCTGGGTTACCTTACTCAGGATGATCATTTCTAGTTCCCACAATTTGCCTGCAGATTTCACAATTTCCTTGTTTTAAATTGCTGAGTATTATTCCATTGTGTAAATGTACCACACTTTCTGTATCTATTCCTCAGTTGAGGGACATCTAGGTTGTTTCCAGATTCTGGCTGTTAACAAGTAAAGCTGCCATTAACATAGTTGAACAAATATCCTTATTGAATGGTGGGGCATCTTTTGGGTATATGTCTAGGAGTGGTATAGCTGGATCTTGGGGTAGCACTCTTCCTAATTTTCTGAGAAAGCACCAGATTTATTTGCAAAATGGCTGTACAAGGTTACATTCCCACAAGCAACTGAGGAGAGTTCTCCTTTCTCCACATCCTCTCCAGCATGCATCATCTCTTGAGTTTTTGATCTTAGCCATTCTGATGGGTATGAGGATAAAGAAAACAAAATTATTTTTTTGCTGTTGTTGTTGAGTTATTGTTGTAGTGGAGGAGTTTTTTTTTTTTTTTTTTTTGTATTGTTGAGAAAATGTGTGCTAGAATCTAAAAACACTTGGAGGGAAAATAAACAGTATTACCAAAATATATTTTAATTTAAAAATTGTTTCAATTAAAAACATAAACATAAAAATAATGAAAATAATTTATATCACATTGCAGAAAAATGTGCACATATATGGTCACTCAACACCTACTTTGAGGTTTAAAAACTTGGAATGCATTTTGACAATGTGAACATTTTATAAAATCAAATTAGCAGGTTCTCACCGTGGGCTTCTCAACCCAACCCAAGACCTTCTGACAAGTTTTACAGTGCTAGGCATATATTTGTTCCTGTGTATATACCTCAAATCTAATTAGAAAGTGGTGGTTATTCCTATAATATTCCTGTGTCCATTGTACTAGTGGACACATCTTATCAGTATTTTGATGTTTCTATGAAATGCTTTTATTGTAACATAAGTAATTAAGTTTCAAAACTTATAAGCAAAAGGATATAATGACAAAAATTTCACTAAATCAGTTACTAAAACATCACAAATATACATATCTACATAATACAGTTGGATATTTATATATTTCTCTTTAGTATTTTTTGATACAGCAAATATATATCGTGAGAATCTATAACATTTATTTTATAATGCTATATTATAAAAAATAGGATATGCTAGAGAAAATTAGAAACTATATAATTTGAAATGAGATATTCATTTATCTGTAAGGTAAGTTAACTGGTAGCTCTTATAACATAAATTGTACTAAATTATATAACTTTTAACTAAATTACATTACTGCTGGCTGAGGAGAAAGGTTAGCTTCCTGGGAGAGTAAAGCAACTTAAAGCTGAAGTTCTGTACACCACCAGGCAGGCACCTTCCAGGTCTGGAGAGCATACTCCACAACAAACCCAGGTGTGAATTTAATTTGTTTATATATAGTAATGAGACTTTCGTTTAAATGCACTACAAATCCAGGCTTTCCTCCAGGATGACCATACCTACTGGTGCAATAGTAAATTCGATGAGTTGCTGGAGAATGAAGCAAAACTGAAAATCAGAGCAGGTTAGACAACCAATGGCCAAGACAAAGTAGAGTATAGCAAAGAAACAAATTTGTGGAGAATGTCAGGCCAGCTTTGCCAACAGAGACATAAGAATCTCAACCACACAGTAATATCTTCCAGGACCTAAGGAACCTCATTTTAAATATTAAGGTAGTATTTAAATAATGTTGAAACTAAATGACTATAGACACTTTTGAATTTGAACTAAATGTAATTTACATTAAAATTTAGCTCTAAGCCTGAGGAGGTCTGGTAGGACAATGTGGTAGTTTAAATGGCAATGGCCTCCACTGGGTCTTATGCTGAATACTGAGTACTCAGTTAGACGAAGTGCATTACTAGGGAAAAATCATTGAGGTTTCAAATAATGAATTCATTGTGGAGATGCAAGTACTCAGCACACAGCTCCATCTGCCTGACATAATGCCTTCATTTCACCATTGTTGATTTTAACCCTCTGGAATCAAAGCCTAATTAAACTCTCAATTTTATAAATTGCCTTGGTATTTTAGTTTGGGTTCCCTAGAGTCATAGAACTTGTAGAATGAATGTCTTTCTAATCTATATCTACATCTATATCTATATCTATATCTATCTCTATCTCTATCTCTCTCTCTCTCTATCTCTCTCTCTCTCTATCTCTATCTCTATTTAAATCTATATCTATATCTATATCATCTATATCTATATAATATATATAATATGAGTTATTGGAATGACTTATAGATTTCAGTCTGGTTAATCAAACAATGGCTAGCTGTGAACACAAAGTTCAATAACCTAGTAGTTGATCAGTCCAATGAGGCTGGTATTGAGACACTGGTCTTCTTTATATTATGGAATCCTGAAAAAATAGGTTTCCATGGCTATGAAGAAATGAATATGCTATCAAGGAAAGAGAAAGCAGACAAAGAAAAAAGATTCCTTCTTCTATAACCTCATATAGACTTCCAGCAGAATGTATGCCCTTATTAAAGATGTCTTTCCACCTTTGATCAGGATCAAAGGTGTATGTATTCCTACCTCAAAGGTCTGGACTGGAAATGGATTATCCACTTCAAACCAAGCAACATAATAGAAAACTAACAATCTATCTATCTACATATTACACACACACACACACACACATATATGTATATACATGAAAATACATATATATATACATATATATAAAATACATATATATATATACATGAAAATTTTAAATAAGCTTATTTTAAGAAAATAGTTAACATTTCATTTTCTTAATTTTTGGATTTAGGTAATGTTTCTCTTGATTTTTTTAATTTTTTTATTAATTACACTTTATTCATTTTGTATCCCCGCATAAGCTCCTCCCTCCTCCCCTCTCAATCCCACCCTCCCTCCCCTTTGTGCATGCATGCCCCTCCCCAAGTCCACTGATAGGGGAGGTTCTCCTCTCCTTTCTGATCTTAGTTTATCAGTTGTCATCAAAAGTGACTGCATTGTCCTCTTCTGTGGCCTGGTAAGGCTGCTCCCCCCTCAGGGGGAGGTGATCAAAGAGCAGGCCAATCAGATTATGTCAGAGGCAATCGCTCTTCCCATTACTATGTAACCCACTTGGACACTGAACTGCCATGGGCTACATCTGTGCAGGGGTTCTAGGTTATCTCCACGAATAGTCCTTGGTTGGAGTATGAGTCTCTGGGAAGTTCCCTGTGTTCAAATTATCTTGTTCTGTTGCTCTCCTTGTGGAGTTCCCGTCCCCTCCAGTTCTTACTATTTCCCACTTCTTACATAAAATTCCATTCACTCTGCCCATCAGTTGGCCATCAGGCTCAGCATCTGCTTTGACAGTATACTGCAGAGGCTTTCAGAGGCCCTCTGTGGCAGATTCCAAGGTTGTTTCCTGTTTTCTTCTGGCTTTCAGAAGCCCTCTGTAACAGGTTCTGAGATTGTTTCCTATTTTCTTTTTCTTCTGATGTCCATCCTCTTTGCCTTTCAGGATGGGGATTGAACATTTTACTTAGGATCCTCTCTTTTGCTTAGTTTGTTTAGATGTACAGATTTTAGTGGGTTTATTCTATATTGTATGTTTATATGAGTGAGTATATAACATGCGTGTCTTTTTGCTTCTGGGACAACTCACTCAGGATGATCCTTTCCAGGTCCCACCATTTACCTGCAAATTTCATGATTTCCTTATTTTTCATTGCTGAGTAATACTCCATTGTATAGATGTACCACAGTTTCTGCATCCATTCTTCAGCTGAGAGGCATCTGGGTTGTTTCCAGCTTCTGGCTATTACAAATAAAGCTGCTATAAACATGGTTGAGCAAATGTCCTTTTTGTGTACTTGCGCCTCTTTTGGGTATATGCCTAGGAGTGATATGGCTGGATCTTGAGGAAGAGCTATTCCTAGTTGTCTTAGAAAGCACCAGATAGATTTCCAGAGTGGTTGTATCAGTTTACATTCCCACCAGCAGTGGAGGAGGGTTCCCCTTTCTCCACAACCTCTCCAGCATGTGTTGTCCCTTGAGTTTTTCATCTTGGCCATTCTGATGGGTGTAAGGTGAAATCTCAGGGTTGTTTTGATTTGCATTTCTTTAATGGCTAATGAGGTTGAGCATTTCTTTAAGTGCTTCTCTGCCATTCGATATTCCTCTACGGAGAATTCTCTCTTTAGCTCTGTTCCCCATTTTTTAAGTGGATTACTTGGTTTGCTGCTTTTCAGCTTTAGTTCTTTATATATACTGGATATTAGTCCTCTGTCAGATAAAGGGTTGGTGAAGATTCTTTCCCAATCTGTAGGCAGTCACTTTATTTTGATGACAGTGTCCTTTGCTTTACAGAAGCTTTTCAATTTCATGAGGTCCCATTTATTAATTGTTGCTCTTAGAGCCTGTGCTGTTGGTGTTCTGTTCAGGAAGTTTTCTCCTGTACCAATGAGTTCTAGGGTATTCCCCACTTTTTTTCTAGCCGATTTAATGTGTCTGGTTTTATGTTGAGGTCTTTGATCCACTTGGACTTTAGTTTTGTGCAGGGTGATAAGTATGGATCTATTTTCATTTTTCTACATGTAGACATCCAGTTGGACCAGCACCATTTGTTGAAGATGCTATCTTTTTTCCATTGTATGGTTTTGGCATCTTTGTCAAAAATCAGGTGTCCGTAAGTGTGTGGGTTTATTTCTGGGTCTTCTGTTCAATTCCATTGATCCACCATTCTGTTTCTATGCCTTTACCATGCAGTTTTTATAACTGTTGCTCTATAGTACAGCTTGAGATCAGGGATGGAGATACCTCCAGAAGATCTTTTATTGTAGAGGATTGTTTTAGCAATTCTGGGTTTCTTGTTATTCCATACGAAGTTGAGAATTTTTCTTTCCAGGTCTGTAAAGAATTGTGTTGGCAATTTGATGGGAATTTCATTAAATCTGTAGATTGCTTTTGGTAAGATGGCCATTTTTACTCTGTTAATCCTGCCAAGCCATGAGCATGGGAGATCTTTCCAGCTTCTCATATCTTCCTCTAATTCTTTCTTCAGAGACTTGAAATTTTTTTTCATACAAGTCTTTGACTTGCTTGGTTAGGGTTACACCAAGGTACTTTATGTCATTTGTGGCTATTGTGAAGGGTGTTGTTTCCCTAATTTCTTTATCAGCCCTTTTGTCTTTTGTATACAGGAGTGCTACTGATTTTTTTGAGTTAATTTTGTATCCGGCCACTTTGCTGAAGGTGTTTATCAGCTGTAGGAGTTCCCTGGTAGAGTTTTTGGGGTCACTCATGTATACTATCATATCATCTGCAAATAGTGATAATTTGACTTCTTCCTTTCCCATCTGTATCCCCTTGATCTCCTTCAACTGTCTTATTGCTCTAGCAAGGACTTCCAGCACTATGTTGAAGAGATATGGAGAGAGTGGGCAGCCTTGTCTTGTCCCTGATTTCAGTGGGATTGCTTTAAGTTTCTCTTCGTTCAGTTTGATGTTGGCTATAGGCTTGCTGTATATCGCCTTTACTATGTTTAGATATGTGCCTTGTATCCCTGATCTCTCCAGTACTTTAAACATGAATGGATGCTGGATTTTGTCAAATGCGTTTTCAGCATCTAGGGAGATTATCATGTGGTTATTTTTCTTTCAGTTTGTTAATATGATATTTTCTTTAAATAAAGTTGAAACAATTTTTTAGCAATATAAATTACTTTCATATATATATGAAAGTAATTTGTTATGTATATATATGTTATGTATACATATATATATGTTATGTATATATAATACTATATATATATACAATCTTGTTGCAACATTCTTGAACTTAACAAATTTAAATTTTGTCAGAAGAAAGATTAAGAAATGTAATGGCCAATATCTTGTCATAAAAAAATATTTTTCTTAGAGCCCTCTAAAATATGAGTTGGTGAAACAGTCACTCTTAAAAGTCAGTATAAAAAACAAATAGAAGGGGAATTCTTAAAACCACTGAAAGGAAAACTAATAAGTGTATACTCTTTTTTTTATAGAATGCTTTTTATAGGATACTTCAATGTGGTAGGCATGTCACTGGATGTAGCATCATAAGAGGAGTTCAAATCTTAATTCTGTTACCCCTAGCTGAATGATGTTAAAGAGGACACTGTCATTTGTGAATCTCGGATTACCTGTTAATTGAAGAGTTTGAGAATGAAGAACAAAATAGAAGATTATAACAAAGAGTAATAGTTCTAAATAGATGCATGCATCAGAAAATGATTTTAAAGTTAACAGCCTATTATATACTGTTGTTTTAATAAAATCAAAGCATAACAAAAATTAAGGTTGTAAAGTATCTTTATCTTGTCTTTAACATAATTAAATGACAAAAATCAGGACATCATGACTTTACCAGCAACCCTAAAAATCAATGGATATTTTAATATATTGGAAACGCAGGAAAATTATTTTAAAGCTATGTTTATCCATTTATTATAGGCAAATAAAGAGGAAATGAACAAAGCTTTCAAAGAAATACAGGCAAATACAGCCAAACAAACAGAGGTACAGGTAGAGGCACAAGTAGAAGCATATATAGGGGAAACGAATGACAATATAGAGGCAATCATGGAAAGACAGGCATCCACAGTGAAACATATGAAGAAAATTGTGCAAGACATGCAAACAGAATTAGAATCCAAAAGGAAAACACAAACACACATACCTAAACATAGTAAAGCCAATTTACACCAAACCTATAGCCAACATCAAACTAAACTGAAAGAAATTTAAATCAATCCCACTGAAATCAGGGACAAAGCAAGGCTGCCCACTCTCTCCATATCTTTTCAACATAGTTATTGAAGTCCTAGCTAGAGCAAAAGACAACTAAAGGACATCAAAGGATACAAATCAGAAAGGAGGAAGTCAACGTATCACTATTGGCAGGTGATATGATAGCATACATGAATGACCCCAAAAATACAACCAGAGAACTCCTATAGCTGATTAACACCTTCAGCAAAGTGGCTAGATACGAAATTAACTCAAAAATATCAGTAACCCTCCTGTACTTAAAGAAAAAAGGGCTGAGAAGGAAATTAGGGAAACAACACCCTTCACAATAAACACTAATAACATAAAGTACATTGGTGTGACTCTTACCAAGCAAGTGAAAGACCTGTTTGAAAAAAACTTCAAGTCACTGAAGAAAGAAATTGAAGATGGAAAAAGAAACAGAAACAGAAACAAAAAAAGAAACAGAGGATGAAAAAATTTCCCATGCACGTGGATCTGTAGGATTAACATAGAGAAAATGGCCATTCTGCCGAAAGCAACCTACAGATTCAATGCAGTTCCCATCAAAATACCAACACAATTATTTACAAGCCTTGAAAGAACAATTCTCAACTTCATATGGAAAAACAAAAAACCCAGAATTGCTAAAATAATGCTATAAAACAGATCTTCAGGAGTTATCTCCATCTCTGATCTCAAGCTGTACTACAGAGCAATAGTAATAAAAACTGCATGGTACTGGCATGGAAACAGAATGGTGGATCAATGGAATAGAATAGAAGACCCAGAAATAAACCCACACGCCTATGGATACTTGATGTTTTACAAAGAAGCCCAAACCTTTCAATGGAAAAAAGATAGAATCTTCAATAAATGGATGTCTACATGTAGAAAAATGCATATAGACCCATAGTTATTACCATGCACAAAACTAAAGTCCAAGTGGATCAAAGACCTCAACATAAAACCAGACATACTAAATCTGTTAGAAGAAAAAGTGGGGAAGAGCCTTGAACCCATTGGTACAGGAGACAGCTTCCTGAACAGAATACCAAGAGCACAGGCTCTAAGATCAACAATCAATAAATAGGACTTCATGTAAACGGAATAGTTTCTGTAAAGCTAAGGACACTGTCATCATAACAAAATGACAGCCTACAGGCTGGGAAAAGATCTTCATCAACCCTATATCTGATGGGGGCTAATAACAATATATAAAGAACTCAAGAAGTTAAACAGCAACAAACTAAGTAATCCAATTTAAAAATGGGGCACAGAGCTAAACAGAGAATTTTCTATAGAGGAATATTGAATTGCAGAGAAATGTTCAACATCTTTTGTCATCAGGGAGATGCAAATCAAATTATTTCACCTTAAACCATCAGAATGGCTAAGATCAAAAACTCAAGTGACAACACATGCTGGAGAGGATGTGGAGAAAGGGGAACCCTCGTCCATTGCTGGTGGGAATGTAACCTTGTACAACCACTTTGGAAATCAATCTGGCTCTTTCTCGGTCAATTAGGAACAGTGCTTCCTCAAGATCAAGCTATATCACTCCTAAGCATTTATCCAAATTATGCTCAAGTATACAATGAAGACATTTGCTCAACCATGTTTGTAGCAGCTTTATTTTTACTAGACAGAACTGGAAACAACCCAGATGTTCCTTAACTGAGGAATGGATACAGAAATTGCAGTACATTTACACAATAGAATACTACTCAGCAATTAAAAACAACAGAATTTTGAAATTTGCAGACAAATGGTGGGAACTAGAAAAGATCATCCTGAGTGAGGTATCCCAGATGCAGAGAGATACACATGGTACTTACGCACTTATAAGTGGATGTTATACATATAATATAGGATAGACATACTAAAATCTGTACACCTAAAGAAGGTAAGCAAGAAGAGGACCCTGGGTAAGATGATCAATCCTCACTCAGAAAGGCAAGTGGGGTGGATATGGGAAGAGGGACAAAACAGGAAACAGGACAGAAGCCTACCACAGATGTTTTCTGAAAGTCTCCACTCCTTAAGGTATCAAAGCAGATGCTAAGCGTAATGTCCAAACTTTGGGCAGAGTGCAGGGAATCTTATAAAGAAGGGGGAGATAGAAAGATCTGAAGGGACAGGAGCTCCACAAGGAGAGCAACAGAACCAAAATGTCTGGAAACAGGAATCTTTTCTGAGACTGATACTCTAATCAAGAACCATGCATGGAGATAACCTAGAACTCCTGCATACATGTAGCTCATGGCAGCTCAATCTCCTACTGGGTATCCTTAATAATGGGTACAGGGCCTGTCTCAGACAGGAACTCGGTGGCTGGCTCTTTGATGACCTCTCCCTGATGGGGGAGCAGCCTTACTAGACAACAGAGGAAGACAAAGCAGCCAGTCCTGATGAGACCTTATAGGCTAGGGTCAGAGAGAACAGGAATTAGGCCTCCCATATCAGTGGACTTTAGTAGGGGTATGGGAAGTGTTGAGGCAAAAAGGGTAGCATTGAGGGGATTAGGAAGGGAGCTACAGCTGAGTTACAAAGTGAATAAACTGTAATTTATTAAAAAAACTATATAATTAAAAATAATTAAACAAACAAATTTCAACCTAGAATAAGGCATTTTTTTATTTTCTATTTATTATTAATTATGACTTATTCACTTTGTATCCCAGCTGTGGTCCCCTCTCTCATCTCCTCCCAATCCCACCTTCCTTCCCTCTCTTCCTATCCCTCCCCTAGTCCACAGAGAGGGGAAGTAGGTTGTTTATAAAGTAGAATTTCGTAGAAGTCACAGTGAAGTTTAATCATATGTTACATCGAATGTTACCTCTAGTAATTAGCAATGTAGTGAGATTCATGATACTATTCAATGAAAAAACACTGAACAGTAAAATGAGATTTTACAATTTCATCAAGCTAGTATATATAACTAGTACATTTATTGTAATAGCAAAGAAGCTTTGCATGAGGTATGTATTGTGATTTCAGGCTCTAAAATTTTTTCATAAATGTTTCCCTGAACAAGAATACAAATCAATGAATACATCAGTGAAAATCCAAGCTATCTATTCAGTAGGTAACATGACATTGTATTCACAGAAGATGAAATACACAAAGCTTTTCATTTTCTAATAATAGTTTTCACTGCGTAGAGATTTATTTTTGGATGGTAGAGCTTTACATTCAACTTTGTTTTGTTAGAATTATTACTAAGTTACAAATTATATTTTCCCAAGCATCTAGTAAAATGAGCAAAAATAAATAAACTTGGAACTTTTATTTTATAAAAGTTGGAACTTGGAGCTTATTTATATTGTATCTATGTAAGTAATAATAAAATAGTATTTTGTGGTTACCTTTTGATTTAGCTGTTCAAGGCAGAGATAAAAATTATCTACCTGTAGTCTCTACAGAATGACTTTAAGAATTTTCTGTGTTTATTTGTGACCTGTAGATAGGAAATAAAATGAAAGCACTGTGTGCATATTCATCTTTAGAATGTGTGTATGTGATCTCAGTTGAGAAGAGATGCACTTGCTGTCAAAAGAATCCTCCCTTTCAGTTGTACACCTAAAATATTTCCCCTTTTTATATGTTTTAATATCTGAAAGATGGTATCAAATACACTGCTTCAAAATCTATCTCCTGTGAAATCTTGCACATTTCTTAGGTGAGACCTTCATTAAAAAATGGGTTGACCTAGTCTAGTAAATAGTTAATCTTTAAGTAAAAGAGACACAAAAAGAAGAAACACACAAGCAAATATCAGAAACAAGTGTGTATTTCTCTGTATTTGTTTCTCAAGATTAATTATAAAATCTTCTAGCCGGATCTATCGCTCTCTCTATATAGATTGCTCTATTTGAATTTCAAAGTATGTTATACAAATAATAAATATGTAAGTTGAATCATTTCTTTAAATGTGTTTTTCTTTAATTTTTAACCCATGTTATTATATTCTTTTGGATAATAAAGTATCCATAATCTACTTCACTTAATATATTGGTATATTTTGTATATTCTGTATTGATGTTACTAGTGTGTTGGTTGGTAATTTAAAAGAAAAGCACAACATGTTTATAGAGTGATATATTATGTAGTTAGGAGTTAGCAACTACTTGCTGTATAAAAACGAATATGACTCATACATCTGAAAAGATTATATTAGCATCCCACAACTTACATGTAATATATAATTTGGGGGAAGCTGGTTAACCTGTAAGCAAACTTGTTTCACATTAGAAGGTCCTTTTATAAGCTAATAAAAAATAATAATATTTAGTGATGACGTATATAAATATATGCAGCTCAAAATAACAAAGAAAACGATACATGTTCTGTCACTCGAATTCAACAGACAATAATGGGAAATGTATGCGAGCATTCAGATTAAAGAACCTAGCTAGCACAGCTAATGCTTACTTTAGTGGTGTCTCCATCTCCTAGCATACTTCCATAAGTATAATAATCACGGGGTAGTTAAGAATGGGAGTTGAGAAAACTCTACTTCTGTTTCTGCTTTCAATCTTCCTCATTCAATTTTATAAAAATACCTTACATAAAAATGTTTAGTGTAAAGTTTTTTTAAAGGTTTGTTTTAAAGGTTTATTCTAAATTCTTTTATGAGTTAACTGAAAATATGAATTATTTCGCCTTTTAATACACCTCTTAAAGACTAAGGAGAGTGTCAGAAGAGAGAAAAGAGCAAACCTTGTAGCCACCTGACCAGATACTGGGGCAGAACTATAAAAACTATTGCACTAATGTCTGTCAGGAGAAGTTGGGGCCATCTAAGTGAAAGCAAAATGCTGGCTGAAACATATTGAATAAAAGGACCATTTCCTAATTCAAAAGTAAGAATAAATTATTTTTCTTGTAAGTAGTTCTACTCATTAGAGTATGTGCACTGTGTTGCACATAAAATCAAATCACATAAGAGCAGAACAAACTTTGCTATATATTTCCTGTATTGCCTGCTGATGTGTAGACAGCCCAAATTAATCAGTCATTATATAACTCAATATACTCTTCCACAACAGAACCTTATGTAAAGTAAAAAGTATTGCTTTATTAAATTTTATACAATGTAAAAATGCCAAAATATAATTTTATAATCATATGTTTTATAGACATTCTTGTTGTAATAAAAACTTGTAGCAAATTGAAAACACATTGACTTAATTAGTGAGAATCTCTAGGCAGACACTGAGATCCCTTGACACCACAAAGTTAATTTTCATATAATTTTCATAGGCTAGGTTACCTATTAGAAGGTGCCTCCTTAATTCATTGAAAGCTATAAAATATTTTAAACTCCTAATCATCTCTAGTAATGAAAGTACTCTTGGGATTACCTCATAAACCACACACACACACACACACACACACACACACACACACACACACACACA
>NW_026591086.1:33484270-33484938 GCF_907164565.1 Psammomys obesus
ACACACACACACACACACACACACACACACACACACACACACACACATCAGGAAACTAAGAGCAAAATTCTTTTTTTTTATTTTTTTTAATTTTATTTTTTTCTTATCAGTTACATTTTATTTTTTTTTCTTTTTAGTTACATTTTGTTAACTCTGTGTCCCAGCTGTATCCCGCTCCCTCATTCCCTCCCCAACCCCACACTCCCTCCCTGGTCTCCTCCCTGCCCCTTTCCAAGTCCCCTGATAGGGGAGGACCTCCTCCACTTTCATCTCACCTTGTTTTATCAGGTATCTTCAGGGCTGGCTGCAAAGTCCTCCTCTGTGGCCTAACAGACTGCTCCTCCACTAGGGGGGGGGGGGAAGGGTCAAACAGCCTGCCCTTGAGATCCTGTTAGAAATAGTCCGTGTGCCCCATACTTTGGAAAACTACTTGGTTACTGAGCTACCACGAAACACATCCGAGCAGAAGTTCTAGGTTATATCCACAGATGGTCCTTGGTTGAGTGTCAGTCTCAGAAAAGACCCTGTGCCCAGATATATTTGGTCCTTGTAGAGCTCCTATCCTTTCCATATCATACTAACTTCCCTTCTTTCATATGATTCCCTGCACTCTGCCGAGGGTTTGGTTATGAGTCTTAGTGTCTGCTTTGAAACACTGCTAGGTAGAG
>NW_026591086.1:33489938-33490474 GCF_907164565.1 Psammomys obesus
CGTTTTGTTTTGATGACAGTGTCTTTTGCTTTACAGAAGCTTTTCAGTTTCATGAGGTCCCATTTATTGATTGTTGCTCTTAGAGCCTGTGCTGTTGGTGTTCTGTTCAGGAAGTTGTCTCCTGTGCCAATGAGTTCTAGGCTGTTTCCCACTTTTTTTTTCCCAGCTGATTTAGAGTATCTGGTTTTATGTTGAGGTCCTTGATCCACTTGGACTTTAGTTTTGTGCAGGGTGATAAATATGGATCTATTTTCATTTTTCTGCATGTAGACATCCAGTTGGACCAGCACCATTTGTTGAAGATGTTGTCTTTTTTCCATTTAATGGTTTTGGCTTCTTTGGCAAAATTCAAGTATTTATAGATGTGTGGGTTTATTTCTGGGTCTTCTATTCAATTCTATTGATCCTCCTTTCTGTTTCTATGTCAATACAATTCAGTTTTTATTACTATTGCTCTGTAGTACAGCTTGAGATCAGGGATGGAGATACCTCCAGATGATCTGTTGTTGTACAGGATCGTTTTGGAGATTCTGGGT
>NW_026591086.1:33490574-33514173 GCF_907164565.1 Psammomys obesus
GTTCTGTTCAGGAAGTTGTCTCCTGTGCCAATGAGTTCTAGGCTGTTTCCCACTTTTTTTTTCCCAGCTGATTTAGAGTATCTGGTTTTATGTTGAGGTCCTTGATCCACTTGGACTTTAGTTTTGTGCAGGGTGATAAATATGGATCTATTTTCATTTTTCTGCATGTAGACATCCAGTTGGTCCAGCAACATTTGTTGAAGATGCTGTCTTTTTTCCATTGAATGGATTTGGCTTCTTTGTCAAATATTGAGTATTCATAGGTGTGTGGGTTTATTTCTGGGTCTTCTATGCGGTTCCATTGATCCTCCATTCTGTTTTTATGCCAATACCATGCAGTTTTTATTACTGTTGCCCTGTAGTACAGCTTGAGATCGGGAATGGAGATACCTCCAGATGATCTGTTGTTGTACAGGATCGTTTTGGAGATTCTGGGTGTTTTGTTTCTCCATATGAAGCTGAGAATCTTTTTTTCAAGGTCTGTAAAGAATTGAGTTGGTATTTTGATGGGAATTGCATTGAATCTGTAGATTGCTTTTGGCAGGATGGCCATTTTCACAATGTTAATCCTACCAATCCATGAGCACGGGAGATCTTTCCATCTTCTGAGATCTTCTTCAATTTCTTTCTTCAGAGACTTGAAGTTTTTCTCAAACAGGTCTTTCACTTGCTTGGTTAGAGTCATCCCAAGGTACTTTATGTTATTAGTGGCTATTGTGAAGGGTGTTGTTTCCCTAATTTCTTTCTCAGCCTTTTTGTCTTTGGTATACAAGAGGGCTTCTGATTTTTTTGAGTTGATTTTGTATCCTGCCACTTTGCTGAAGGTGTTTATCACCTGAAGAAGTTCTCTGGTTGAATCTTTGGGGTCGCTCATGTATACTATCATATCATCTGCAAATAGTGACACTTTGACCTCTTCCTTTCCGATTTGTATCCCCTTGATCTCCTTTAGTTGTCTTATTGCTCTGGCTAGGACTTCAAGTACAATGTTGAAGAGATATGGAGAGCATGGGCAGCCTTGTCTTGTCCCTGATTTCAGTGGGATTGATTTAAGTTTCTCTCCATTGAGTTTGATGTTGGCTATAGGCTTGCTGTATATTACCTTTACTATCTTTAGGTATGTGCCTTGTATCCCTGATCTCTCCAAGACTTTAAACATAAATGGGTGTTGGACTTTGTCAAATGCTTTTTCAGCATCTAAGGAGATGATCATGTGGTTTTTCTCCTTCATTTTGTTTATGTGGTGGATTACATTGATGGAGTTCCGTATGTTGAACCACCCTTGCATTTCTGGGATGAAGCCTACTTGGTCATTTTGGATGATATCTTTGATGTGTTCTTGGATTCGGTTTGCAAGTATTTTATTGAGTATTTTTGCATCAATGTTCATAAGAGAGATAGGTCTGAAGTTCTCTTTTTTTGTTGGATCTTTGTGTGGTTTAGGTATCAAAGTGACTGTGGCTTCATAGAATGAGTTTGGTAGTGTTCCTTCTGTTTCTATTTTATGGAATAGTTTGAGGAGAATTGGTGTTAGTACTTCTTTGAAGGTCTTGTAGAATTCTGCGCTGAAGCCATCTGGTCCAGGGCTTTTTTTGGAGGGGAGACTGTTAATGACTGCTTCAATTTCCTTGGGAGATATAGGACTATTCAGTCTTTCTACCTGATCTTGACTTAATTTTGGTAGATGGAATCTGTCAAGAAAGTTATCCATTTCATTTAGATTTTCAAATTTTGTGCCATATAGGCTTTTGTAGTATGACCTAATAATCGTTTGGATTTCCTCAGTGTCTGTAGTTATGTCCCCATTTTCCTTTCTGATTTTGCTGATTTGTATGGTTTCTCTCTGCTTTTTAGTTAGTTTGGCTAAGGGTTTGTCTATCTTGTTGATTTTCTCAAAGAACCAGCTTTTTGTTTCATTGATTCTTTGGATAATTTTATTTGTTTCTAATTGATTGATTTCTGCCCTTAGTTTGATTATTTCCAGCCGTCTGCTCCTCTTGGGTGTATCTGCTTCTTTTTTTTCTAGGTTTTTCAGTTGGGCCATTAAGTTGTTTGTATGTGATGCTACGGATTTCTTCTTGCAGGCACTTAGTGCTATAAATTTTCCTCTGAGCACTGCTTTCAATGTGTCCCATAAATTTGGGTGTGTTGTGCCTTCATTTTCATTGAATTCTAGAAAGTCTTTAATTTCTTTCTTTATTTCTTCCTTGACCCAGCTGTCATTGAGTAGTAAGTTGTTCAGTTTCCATGTGCGTGTTGGCTTTTTGTTGTTTCTGTTGTTGTTGAGGTCCAGCTTTAGTCCATGGTGGTCAGATAGTATACAAGGGATTATTTCAATCCTTTTGTATCTGTTGAGGCTTGCTTTGTGACCAACTATATGGTCTATTTTGGAGAAGGTTCCATGTGGTGCTGAGAAGAAGGTGTACTCTTTTGAGTTTGGGTGAAAAGATCTGTAGACATCTATTAGGTCCATTTGATTTAGGGATTCTGTGAGTGCTTTTATTTCCCTATTTGGTGTCTGTCTGGTTGATCTGTCCCTTGATGAGAGTGGGGTGTTGAAGTCTCCCACTATTAAGGTATTAGGATCAATGTATGATTTAAGCTTTAATATTGTTTCATTTACGAATGTAGGTGCTCTTGTATTTGGGGCATAGATATTCAAAATTGTGATGTCCTCTTGTTGGATTTTTCCTTTGATGAGAATATAGTGGCCCTCCTTATCTTTTTTGATTAACTTGGGTTGAAAGTCTATTTTATTAGATATTAGGATGGCTACTCCAGCTTGTTTTCTGGAACAATTTGCTTGAAAAACATTTTTCCAGCCCTTTACTCTGAGGTAGTGTTTATCTTTGTTGCATAGGTGTGTTTCTTGGATGCAACAGAATGTTGGGTCCTGTTTCCGTAACCATTCTGTTAGCCTGTGTCTTTTTATTGGTGAGTTGAGTCCATTAATATTGATAGATAATATTGACCAATGCATGTTAGTTCCTTTTGTAATGGAGTCGATGATCTTACCTTGTTTCATTGCTTGTTTTCTTTTCATTTTTGTTGGGATATTATCTGTATGCCCTGTTTTCTTGGGTGAATTCGTTTTCGTTGGATTGGAGTTTTCCTTCTAGTATCTTCTGTAGGGTTGGTTTGCTGTATAGATATTGCGTAAATTTAGTTTTGTCATGGAATATTTTGTTTTCTGCATCTATGTTGATTGAAAGCTTTGCAGGGTATAGTAGTCTCGGTTGACATTTGTGATCTCTTAGAGTCTCCATGATGCTTGCCCAGGCCCTTCTGGCTTTCATAGTTTCTGATGAAAAGTCTGGTGTGATTCTGATAGGTCTACCTTCATATGTTACTTGGCCTTTTTCCCTGGCTGCTTTTAATATCTTTTCTTTGTTCTGTAGATTTAGTGTTTTGACTATGATGTGACGTGATGTGTTTCTTTTCTGGTCTAGTCTATTTGGTGTTCTGTAGGCCTCTTGTATATTTATGGACATCTCTTTCTTTAAGTTTGGAAAATTTTCTTCTATGATTTTTTTTGAAAATATTTTCTGGACCTTGGAGCCTGGAGTCTTCTTTTTCATCAATTCCTATTATTCTAAGATTTTGTCTTTTCATAGCATCCTTGATTTCTTGGATATTTTGTGATTGGAATTTTTCTGATTTTACTTTTTCTTTGAGAGAAGTATCAATTTCTGCAAGTGTGTCTTCAGCTCCAGAGATTCTCTCTTCCATCTCTTGTATTCTGCTGGTGATGCTTACTTTTGTGGTTCCTGATCTTTTCTCCAAGTTCTCCAGCTCAAGAGTTTTCTCATTTTGTGTTTTCTTTATTGATTCTAATTCTGTTTTCATGCCTTGCACCATTTCTTTCATGTGTTTGAATTTGGATTCCTGTCTCTCTACGATGGACTCTATTTCTTTGTTCATTTCCTTTTTGTATGCCACTAATTTTTTCTCTACTTGTGCCTCTATTTGTTTGGCTATGTTTGCCTGTGTTTCTTTAAGGGTTTTGTCTATTTCTTCTTTCTTTACCTCCAATTGACTGGCCAACTCTTTGAAAGATTTGTTCATTTCCTCCTTATGAGCCTCAAATAATTGAGCAAGCATGGCTTTAAGGTCATTTTCCTGTGCTTCTGATGAATTGGAGTATCCATCGATTTTGGGGTTTGCTGGTGAAGTCATGATGTCCTGATTTATGTTGGAAGTGTTCTTTCGCCTACCCTGGTCATTGGCTTATCTGAGACCTTCCCTGTTTGTTTTTGGATTCTGCCGATCAGACTGGTACTGTCTCTCTCTCGAGTCTGGAGAATTCTTCAGGAAGTTGAGAGAGGTCCCGTGTCCTTAGCGTATGCTGAGGACTAGCTGTACCTGTGGGAGGAAAGTACGCAGGTGCAAACAGAGGCAAATGCAAGCGTGCGTGCGTGCGTGTGTATATGTGTGTGTGTGTGTGTGTGTAAGTGGGTGTGGGCATGTGTCTCGAGGGACAGAGTGATGGCTAATGTTGAACCCTTGAGTGTGTGGGAGGGGCTCTGCAATGTATATGTCGCAGGCGCTAGTGATGATCGCAGCGCAATTTCTGGCCTTAACTGCCTTAACTCCTCAATTAGACCCACAGAGCAGGAACTTCAATGTTCCAAGTGCCCCTCTGTTTCCCAAAGTGGGTATATGGGTGGGAGGGGGTTTGATGCCTGGCTTCTGTTTTAGAAGAACCCAGGATCAGTGGAGCTGCAGATTCTCAAGGGTACACTCACTTACAGGCAGGTCACTTGGCAGAGATCGGCGTATCTGGGCTCTCTGCTCTCTGGTTTGGCCCTGCTTCTTTGATGTGCCCCGCCAGTTCCGTGCTGCTGTCACTGCCAGGTTATGAGGTCTTGCTGCAGCTGGAGATTTCAGGGTGGTCACGTCAGTGGGAATCGGGGTAACCAGCCTTTCTGTTCTCTGGTTTGGCCCTGGTTAGTCTTAAACTGGAGGGCTGATGTGCCCCGCCAGCTCAGTGCTGCTCCGCCGCCAGGTTAGAAAGTCCCGCTGTAACTGGAGACTGGGTTGCTAGTCCAGATGCTTTCTGGGAAGTCCTGGGGTCTCTTTACTGTGCTCTCCAAGCTTCGGAGGCCCAGCGCCTGGTGTGTGTAGCTTGTATGGCGTTTTTGTCTGGTTTTGGTGAGTATATAGCGTATTCTCTGTCACTGTGGGATTGGGCGGGCCGTACAGTCAGTGATGGCGCTCCTGCGGAGCTAGTATGGAGTCTAGCAGACTCGGGCCCTGGGAGGATGGTGCAGCTGCCGCGCGAATCTGGGGCTCCGAGACACAGTACTGCTGGCCTTTGCCGATAAAGGGCTTGGGGCTCCGCCTCAGTGGCTGCAGGCCCCAGGCAGTTAGGTCTGCGCTGAGAAAGGCGAGTCCGCTGTGCCGAGGAGGAGGGAGGTCTGGGGGAGGGGAGTGCCGAGAGATCAAAGGATTGTTTCTCACCTTCCCCAAACAAGTCCCTGGGTGACCGGAGACCAAGGTTTTCACCTCCTGCGATGTTCCCTGTTGTTTAGAAAGTCTCTCCATTGTTTCCCTGGCTTCAGAAGTTCTTCCACTCATCAACTCAGAACTTTTATCTCTTCCACAGCTAGGAAACTGTGTGTGCTAGTCGCCATCTTGGCTCCGCCCCCCAGTTACATTTTATTAACTCTGTATCCCAGCTGTGTCCAGATCCCTCATTCCCTCCCAGTCCCTCCCTCCCTCATCTCCACTGTGCCCCTTGCCAAGTCCACTGATAGGGGGAACCTCCTCCCCATTCATCCGATCCTGTTTTATCAGGTATCTTCAGGACTGGCTGCAAAGCTCTCCTCTGTGGCCTAACAGGACTGCTCCTCCCTTTGGGGGTGGGGAGGCCAAAGAGCCAGTCATTGAGTTCCTGTTAGAAATAGTCCTTGTTCCCCTCACTATGGGAAACCAATTGGTTACTGAGCTACCACAGGCCACATCCCAGCAGAGGCTCCAGGTTACATTCATACATGGTCCTTAGCAGTGTTTTCAAAGCAAAGACTCGTGACCAAACCTTTGGCAGAGTGCAGGGAATCATATGAAAGAAGGGGAGTTAGTCTGATGAGGAAAGGATAGGAGCTCCACAAAGACCAAACGTATCTGGGCACAGGGTCTTTTCTGAGACTGACATGCAAAATTCTTGGTAACTCAAAAATACTTTGATTTTTATCTTTCGTTGATAAATTTCACTTCATATTTATTATTTGAATGTAAATTTTGTACCATATATGCAAATTTTAGCAGTTTTGATCATGGAGAATTCGCTGTGTGATGCAAGTCTGCAATAACTAAATTTGTGAAGGAGTATGGGTCAGTGTTCCAGGGACACTGCAGCATGTTAACCTCTCCAGGTTTCAGAGAACCCTGGAACACACATACTGCTAACAAGGCAGATAGGCACCCCTTCCACAGAAGATGTCTTCCGGAACTTGGCAGGACTTCTGAAATTATGAACTCACTGCATCTGTATTTAGCTTCACAAGATAAGTACAAGACTGGGCATCATGGATGGGAGAGGGGCTTCAGAAACTAACCTTACTTAAAAAAATTATTAGAAATTAATGGTTATAGAAGGACGAGTGTGGTTTTCTTCAGTGGTGTAGCCACAAAAAGCCGTCTATGCTCACAGAGCCTCATGCAAACAACCCAGTCAGAAGCTGAGGGCCATGCACAAAAGGGAGACAGGAGGGGGCTAGAAAGACAGCTCAGCAGTTAGGAGTTGGAGACCCAACCAAGTTCAATTACCAGCACACACATGGTATCTCACAACTGTCTGTAACACCTGTTCCAGGAGGTCTGACATCCTCACATAGACAACTCACACACACACACACACACACACACACAAACACAAACACAAAAGGAGACACGACACACACACGTATGAAAATATCAAAGAATAAATTAAAAATAACGAACAAAAGTCATGAAGTCAGTTGTAACTTCCGGAGTGAGATGAACATTTAGACAATAAACTTAGAACTTTTTTTTTTAACTTTTATTAATTACACTTTATTCATTTTGTATCCCCCATAAGCCCCTCTCTCCTCCCCTCCCGGTCCCACCATCCCCCCTTTCTACATGCATGCCCCTCCCCAAGTCCACTGATAGGGGAGGTCCTCCTCTCCTTCTTTCTGATCTTAGTCTATCAGGTCTCATCAGAAGTGGCTGAACTTTTAAGAGAAAAATTATTTATATAGTGCTTTCTTTTTTTGTTAATCTTTATGTTACATAATTCTCCTGTAAGGAATCACATATTTATCCTTGAGTTAATGAAACATCAGTTTTAGAACTTGCCAAAAACAGTCTGTGACAATGAGGATGACATCAATGACTAGCTTTAATGAGCAAATGCTAACATCAAAGCAACAGACACTCATCCTGAGTATTGTGATCTCTTCTTAAGTACTGGCTTTAAAGTTAGGCCATCTGCAGCAAAGACAATATCAAGGGATGTTGGTACAAAACAAGTAAAGGAAGATTTGCCTCTGTTGCCTCTATTTGAAGGACAACAGCAGGTGATCCTTGTGAATTCAGATTTCAAGCTCAGGGTTTTGTATTCAGAAGTCAGTCTTTCTTTTATGTGAATTAATACTAAACAGGTGCAAAGAAACCCAGGGATGGGATCCTTCTTGATGTAATTATCTTACATTCAAAGCACCCATATGAAAACTCAGAAACACAATTGTGTATTTAATTGGCCAATACCGGTAAAAAGAAATGGAACATTAAAAGACAAAGAAAATTGAAGAGGAAGAATAACAGGAAGAAGGATTAGGAAAAGGAGAGGAAGAGCAGGAGGAAGAAGAGTAACAGAAAGAATAAAGAAAAGAACTTTCTCAATGAAGATTGAACATCTTATCCAGGGTCTTCCTTCTTCATTAGCTTCCTTAGTTGTACAGATTTTAGTATGTTTATCCTATATTATATGTCTAATATCCACTTATAAGTGAGTATATACCATGTATGTCATTCTTCTTCTGGGATACTTCACTAAGGATGATCTTTTCTAGATCCCACAATTTGCCTGCAAATTTCATGATTTCCTTGTTTTTAATTACTGAGTAGTATTCAATTGTGTAAAAATACCACAATTTCTGTATCCATTCCTCCGTTGATGGAGATCTGGTCTGTTTCCAGTTTCTGACTATTAAAAATAAAGCTGCTATGAACATGGTTGAGCAAATGTCCTTGTTGTGTACCTGAGCATCTTTTGGATATATGCCTAGGAGTGGTATAGCTGAGTCTTTAGGTAGCACCATTCCTAAGAAAGTCTGAGAAAGCGCAGGATTGATTTCCAAAGTGGTTGTACAAGTTTTCATTCCCACCAGCAATGGAATAGGATTCCATTCAGAAAGGCAAATGAGACAGACAATGGAAGAGTAAGAAAACAGGGAACAGGACAGGAGCCTATCACAGAAGGCCCCTGAAAGACTCCATCCAGCAGGGTATCAAAACATTCTGAGATGCATAGCTAAACTTTGGGCAGAGTGCAAACTTTGGGCAGAATCTTATGAAAGAAGAAGAAGACAGAAAGACCTGGAGGGAACAGGAGCTCCACAAGGGGAGCAACAGAACCAAAAAATCTTGGCACAGGGGTCTTTTCTGAGACTGATACACCAAATAAGGACCGTGCATGGAGATAACTGAGAAGCCCTGCACAGAAGTAGCCCAAGGCAGCTCAGTATCCAAGAGGGTTCCCCAATAATAGGTCCAAGGACCATCTCTGACATGAACACATAGGCTGGCTCTTTGATAACCTCCACCTGAGGGGGGAGCAGCCTTACGAGTCTGCAGAGGAAGACAAAGAAGCCAGTCCTAATAATACTTGCTAGACTATGGTCAGATGGAAGGGGTGGAGGACCTCCCCTATCATTGGGCTGGGGGAGGGGCATAGGAGAAGAAGAGGGAGGGAGGGTGATATTGAGAGGGGTTGGAGAGGGGACTAAAGCTGGGATACAAAGTGAATAAACTGTGATTAATAAAAAAAGAAAAAAGAGAAGGACTAAAGTTGGCTACAAAGTAAATAAATTATAATAAATAATAATAAAAGAAAATCACTTCAGAAAAAAATCCAGCTTCTGATTTCTCTAAAATAAGAAATTAAAAAACAATAGGGCAAAACAAAACAAAACAAAACAAAAAAACATAGGGAGGAAAAATAACAGAAGGCTGAAGGAAGAATTGGATAGTGCAGAGTGGACAGGGAAGTGATCATTTAGCATAAATTAAAAATAATTTAGGAGACAAATACAAATTTTCAAAGATTTATAGTATCTTCACACGGACAACAGAGGGCATTAAGACTGTTATAAGAAAGCAAATATAGTGAATTGCCAAGTAGCAACAATGTGACTTTATAATTCCAAGGTAATTGAGATAAAGGCACTGCTGTAGACATTGTCCTATATGTAAATTGTAAACAATTCAAAAGACTGGATATCAGTAAATCAAGATGAACTGGGAGAGGAAGAATTAAAGCCTAAAAAAATGACTGACTCGATAAGCAATGTCAATACTGACACAACATAAGCACAGAGAAGATAACTATATAACCTTGGATGCTCACTGTTCTTGGTTATCATAAGTTCGCTGAGCTTTCTGTCATTCAACGGTTCATAACAGGATGCTTGCATCATCAGAGAACTCAGTATACACTTTATTTCCTAAACCAAACGCCATTTTCTACATACAGATTTTTGCTGACCATCGACTGGGGAATTTAAAAGGAGACAAAACACAAAACAGTCAAATTCACTTTTCCCACACAGTGGGAGGTGCCATCTTATGTATCTAGTTTTACTATCAGCCCTCCTTGCTCTGGACTTCAGCATTTTGTCTGTCTAGTACTTTGTCATTAGTATTTTGCTAATAATTCATCTTTCTCATACCAAATGTAAGAGTTTATGAAAATGTTAGGGACAGCTTAAGCTCTTCACCGTTTTCTTGGTCTGCTTTCTCAACAGCTAAATGCACAGTTACCAGTATAGGAAAAGTTGAAAAGCCTAAACATTGTACTCCGAATAAACCACTTTATATAAGAATTAAAATATATTTGTATTATCATTTAAATATTTTTTAATTATAGAAATAAGTATAGACCTTACCTAGACCATGCCTATGTGTTGACATCGGAGGTAAAACAGTCCATGTCTTGGTTTTGGGATTGTAACATTCAACAGTGTTCAATGTCTTTAAGCCATCGCGACCTCCAATTACAAAGAGCTTGTCATCAATAACAGCCACACCAAACTGAAGCCTCCTGCCATTCATCATTCCTGCCTGGATCCATAGATTCGTTCTGAGGTCGTACTTCTCTATAGTTGTAGCTCCTGATAGGACATAAAATCAAACAGTCATCAATTCCAATGAATCAATAAACAGCTTTTGCAATACAGTATAGATTGGAATGTGAAGACACACTAGTCACATCCATTTTTCTAAAAGAAAAGCCTGTCACAAAACAAAGGAAATAATAAATTATTAACTTTATTTTCTTCTCTTCGTGGATACAAATGATCAAAATAAACACATTACATCCAGTGCTAAACTATTGATTTAATGGTGACAGTGTTGGGAATGAAACCATTTTGTGTCTTAGTGTTTGTCTTTCACAGAATGTTTTAAAATCTCAGCTTGAAAAAAAAAAAACCTGAAAGTCCTTTTAAATGACAAAATTATGTGTGCTATCTGTACAACATCTTAAGGTTAAAATATGTTAATTGAATCAAATATTAAGGGGCTGAAAATATGTCCCCATTTCATTTTACATGTGTGGTACAGCATAAACAAACAAACAAATAAATAAATACCTAACAAACAAAACAAAAAAACTGTCACTGCCTGTGAGGTAGTTCAGCTTGTAAAGTTGTATTCAAACATGTAGTTTGATTACATGTATTTGATATTTAGAGCCCATGCAGTAGAAGGAAATAAATGAATACCACAAGTTTCCCTTTACCTTTACATAGGCACCATGGAATATGGGTCCACCACATACAGTGCACAAACAAAAGAAATGTACTTTAATTCTCAATTGTAAAATGTTTCATAAGTATCTACCATGATATTTAAGCTTGTTTAGAATTATTTGAGGAATATAATAATAATAATATTTAGATATATAAAATTTTGTTCTATCTTTAATAATTATGTCATAATCTCTAATCTCTAATAATGGCTCTTTGTGTGATATATATATATAATTATGTATATATATATATATATATATATATATATATGTATGTATATGTAAATTTGAGAAAGAAAACTAACTCTAATAACAGAAAAATTGAAAAGGTCTTAGCCAAAGTGGTTCCTAAGAGAAGTAGTAGTGCATTTTTCTACTTGATTTACATAAAATACGACTGCTTATGATAGAGATCAGCTAACAGCTTATAATGTCATCTCACTGTTTGACCTCTTCGTTAAGCCTCACATTCTACAACATAACCTCTACACAGGTGAGCCACGACTTTTGTGTGCTTTCATTCAAACACTAATGCCCTATTTTATTTGCAACGTGATAAAATGTTTTCATTTAGGGAACAAATATCTCTGGGACTCAAATACTTTTTAGACTATCACCAGCAATAAACAAACAAATATGAACATCCAAATATGCCAGTTGAAAATTTGCAACGAATGGTAATATGATAAATTACATTCTCAATTTTTTTTTCAAAAGTAAGATAATAATAGTATAGAATTTTAAATAATGGATTATCTAATTAATTAAAAATAAAAGCATTATAAAACCATTAATTAAAAATATATTAATGTTTATGATATCATTTGATGTTTTTTTATATACATATATTTTTCACAAATGTGGATGTGTCTGTGTGTGTATGTGTGTTTACTTTTAGATTAGTGTACATTTTCTCTGTTTCATTCCACTGTGTATAAATACATTTTCTGAGGTGAACTGTATCACTGGATAATTTCAAGATTGCCTAACTATTGCCAAAGCTACACTGTCTGCTCTCCAGGAAAGGTAAGGTCCTTTTGCTGAGGACAAAACCTGCATAACTCACTGAAGGTGATGAAGTCAAGCAGGTGTCTACCTAGAACCTTAACCCTGCTGCCTAGCTTCTGTTCGTGTCACTGGAAATTTCTCTTTCTCAGGTGGTTGAAGAAACTAAGACTTGTTAATCTGGGGACCTAGGAAAAACTAAATACTCCTGTCTGATAACAGAACATAAAATGACTTCTAATGACATTCATTTATACCCATAGATCTGTGCCTCTTTCAGCTATCATTAGAGAGGTTTCCTCCTGCTGTAGATGGAACTCATCTACAAATGCACAATGTGCAGAGAATGAGAAGCCTTGGAACAGCTCAGTTCTGACTTGGATATTTCTATGAATCCCTTCTTTTTTAGTTCAGGGAACTATGCAGAAGAGGAAGCAAAGGATTGTGAAACCCAGTACTAATGGAAGACAGCAAGAAAATAACACCTAGACACAGCAGTCGTGATACTCATATGAACTCACAGAGCCTGGCAGCGTGCACACGGTCTGAACAGATGGGTAACAGATGGTCTAGACTAGTTGGGGTGTCAGCAATAAAAGGGGACTTGAACAACCCTTATCCCTAACCTAGATGTTATCTCTAACTGATAACTGCATGCGCGCACACATACACACACACAAAATAGTTTAACCCAAAGGAGTCTTACTGCATAACCACATTTAGAGGCATGCCTCACGCTCAGCAATAAATGGCCAACACAAAACAAACAGTACTTTGGAGACTTTTTTGTCTTGGAATTTCTTTGCATGGCATTTTTTAACTACATATATTTTGCTTATATATTGTAGTTTCTGAGTTTTTGTCTTTAGGGTTTTTCTTTGTGGGTGAATGTGTGTGTATCTCTCTGTGTATTTCTTGTGCTTTTTCCTTTTCTCATTTTTTTCCTTTCATTTATTAATTTTGCCCTATCCAGTATGTTTGTTTTTATCTTCTTATATTTCTCTTTTCAGATGCCTTTTTCTTTTTTTTTTACTAATTAGAGAGAGGAAAGAGTAAGACAGGGTCTGGTTTTTGTTGGGTGTGGGGATCTGGGAGGAGTTGTAGGTAATCTGTAAACATAATATATCACATAAAGAAAAAAAATCTAATTTTTAATTAAAAATATTGCCAGAATTTTCAAACTTCATAGTACTGATATTAAATGCATCCCTTAATAGAAAGTAAAAACTATATTCAAGTGTATGTCTTTTGTAAATAGGTATTGACAGGTGTTAGCAAAAGAGCATAACTTAAGTTTGATCAGCCCATTCCCTCTAGACTCATACTACAAGAGTAGGTAGAAATGCAAGTTTTTGAAGGAATGTGCTGCCTTTATTTCCCCATATAAATACTTTTTGCTGGAAAGTATTTCAGAGAACATGAAAAGCTGTTATGCTCATCAGGGAAATGGGTTGAGTACAGATGGATTTAATCTGACATGATCAACCACATGAATTATTTGTAAGGGAGTGTGTGGATTTGCTGTGAATGTCAGGCATTCTCCAAAGAAGTTGAACGCGTCTTATGTCTCAATACATGATTTTGTGGTTTCAGTTTTATGCTAGCCTCAGCATTAAAGGTGATCCATTTGTTTATCTCAAGTTGTCACAATAGAAATAGCAGCTCATCTCTGTTTTCATTATTTAAATTCTATTCCACACCTGTATTTTATGACTACTGTAAAAAAAAAAAAAGAAAAAAACTATCTCAAACTTAAAGGCTTAATAACACAAATATATTTTCTAGCTGCTGACAGTCAAAAATATAACAAACACTGAAATCATATGTTGATAAGGTTGCATTCCCTCCAAAGATCCAGGGAAAAAAAAAATAATTTCTAGCCTTTTCTATGTTCTATAGGATATCCATGTTCCTTCCAGATTCTTCTACACACATGGATCCCACAGCACTGAATCGTTCCAACATTGTCCACTATGATTATATCGGGCTTACCTATGGTGTTCTCTCTCATAAATATATGTAACCTATGGGTGTTACTACCAACATATTAGTAACTTTATTCTTAGTGTAATATTTATTTAATTTTCGTGTGTCCTTTTATGGGTGCATGCATGTTTGAGTACAAATGGCTATGGATGCTTAAATGGTGGCAACATGGGAACCACAACTGAATAATCCACAGTAACATTAGGCATATTTTTTTCTTGAACTTCAGACATATCTCTCTTATGAACATTGATGCAAAAATACTCAATAAAATACTTGCAAACCGAATCCAAGAACACATCAAAGATATTATCCACCATGACCAAGTAGGCTTCATCCCAGGCATGCAAGGATGGTTCAACATACGGAAATCCATTAATGTAATCCACCACATAAACAAAATGAAGGAGAAAAACCACATGATCATCTCCTTAGATGTTGAAAAAGCATTTGACAAATTCCAACACCCATTTATGTTTAAAGTCTTGGAGAGATCAGGGATAAAAAGCACATACCTAAAGATAGTAAAGGCAATATACAGCAAGTCTATAGCCAACATCAAACTCAATGGAGAGAAACTTATCAATCCCACTGAAATCAGGGATAAGACAAGGCTGCCCACGCTCTCCATATCTCTTCAACATTGTACTTGAAGTCCTAGCCAGAGCAATAAGACAACTAAAGGAAATCAAGGGGATACAAATCAGAAAGGAAGAGGTCAAAGTGTCACTATTTGCAGATGATATGATAGTATACATGAGTGACCCCAAAGATTCAACCAGAGAACTTCTTCAGCTGATAAACACCTTCAGCAAAGTGGCAGGATACAAAATCAACTCAAAAAAATCAGAAGCCCTCTTGTATACCAAAGACAAAAAGGCTGAGAAAGAAATTAGGTAAACAACACCCTTCACAATAGCCACTAATAACATAAAGTACCTTGGTGTGACTCTAACCAAGCAAGTGAAAGACCTGTTTGAGAAAAACTTCAAGTCTCTGAAGAAAGAAATTGAAGAAGATCTCAGAAGATGGAAAGATCTCCCGTGCTCATGGATTGGTAGGATTAACATTGTGAAAATGGCCATCCTGCCAAAAGCAATCTACAGATTCAATGCAATTCCCATCAAAATACCAACTCAATTCTTTACAGACTTTGAAAAAAAGATTCTCAGCTTCATATGGAGAAACAAAAAACCCAGAATCTCCAAAACGATCCTGTACAACAACAGATCATCTGGAGGTATCTCCATTCCCGATCTCAAGCTGTACTACAGGGCAACAGTAATAAAAACTGCATGGTATTGGCATAAAAACAGAAAGGAGGATCAATGGAACCGCATAGAAGACCCAGAAATAAACCCACACACCTATGAATACTCAATATTTGACAAAGAAGCCAAATCCATTCAATGGAAAAAAGACAGCATCTTCAACAAATGGTGCTGGACCAACTGGATGTCTACATGCAGAAAATGAAAATAGATCCATGTTTATCACCCTGCACAAAACTAAAGTCCAAGTGGATCAAGGACCTCAACATAAAACCAGATACTCTAAATCAGTTGGAAAAAAAAGTGGGGAACAGCCTAGAACTCATTGGCACAGGAGACAACTTCCTGAACAGAACACCAACAGCACAGGCTCTAAGAGCAACAATCAATACATGGGACCTCATGAAACTGAAAAGCTTCTGTAAAGCAAAAGACACTGTCATCAAAACAAATAGACAGCCTACAGATTGGGAAAGAATCTTCACCAACCCTTTATCTGACAGAGGGTTAATATCCAGTATATATAAAGAACTAAAGAAGCAGAAAAGCAACAAACCAAGTAATCCACTTAAAATATGGGGAAGAGAGCTATACAGAGAATTCTCGAAAGAGGAACATCAAATGGCAGAGAAACACTTAAAGAAATGCTCATCCTCATTAGCCATTAGGGAAATGCAAATCAAAACGACCCTGAGATTTCACCTTACACCCATCAGAATGGCCAAGATGAAAAACTCAAGTGATAGCACATGCTGGAGAGGTTGTGGAGAAAAGGGAACCCTCCTCCATTGCTGGTGGGAATGTAAACTTGTTCAACCACTTTGGAAGTCAATCTGGAGCTTTCTCAGACAACTAGGAGTAGTGCTACCTCAAGACCCAGCTACACCACTCCTAGGTATATACCCAAAATTTGCTCAAGTACACAACAAGGACATTTGTTCAACCATGTTCGTAGCAGCTTTATTTGTAATAGCCAGAACTTGGAAACAACCCAGATGTCCATCAACGGAGGAATGGATACAGAAATTGTGGTATTTTTACACAATGGAATACTACTCAGCAATCAAAAAGGAGGAAATCATGAAATTTGCAGGCAAGTGGTGGGATCTAGAAAAGATCATTCTGAGTGAAGTATCCCAGAAGGAGAAAGACAAACTTGGTATATACTTGCTTATATAGACCTACAAGACATGATAAACATAATGAAATCTACACACCTAAAGAAGATAATCAAGAAAGTGGACACAGGTGAAGGTGATTAATCCTCATTTAGAAAGACAAATGGGATGTGCATTGAACGTATGACAGGAGTCTACCACAAAAGGCATCTGAAAGACTCTACCTAGCAGTGTTTCAAAGCAGACACTAAGACTCATAACCAAACCCTCGGCAGAGTGCAGGGAATCATATGAAAGAAGGGAAGTTAGTATGATATGGAAAGGATAGGAGCTCTACAAGGACCAAATATATCTGGGCACAGGGTCTTTTCTGAGACTGACACTCCACCAAGGACCATCTATGGATATAACCTAGAACTTCTGCTCGGATGTGGTCCATGGTAGCTCAGTAACCAAGTAGTTTTCCAAAGTAAGGGGAAGACGGACTATTTCTAACAGGATCTCAAGGACAGACTGTTTGACCCTCCCCCCCGCCCCCCCAGTTGAGGAGCAGTCTGTTAGGCCACAGAGGAGGACTTTGCAGCCAGCCCTGAAGATACCTGATAAAACAAGGTCAAATGAAAGGGGAGGAGGTCCTCCCCTATCAGTGGACTTGGAAAGGGGCAGGGAGGAGACCAGGGAGGGAGTGTGGGGTTGGGGAGAGAACGAGGGAGCGGGATACAGCTGGGACACAGAGTTAACAAAATGTAACTAAAAAGAAAAATAAAATAAAAAAGAAAAGAAAAACATAGCATTTGATTAGGGGCTTGCTTACAGCTTTAGAGGTTTATTCCGATATCATCACAGCAAGAAGCACATAGGCATGCTTCTGGAGCAGTTATTGAGAGCTTTACATCCTTATCTATCCGTATCTCTCTGCAGGGAGAGACAGAGATGGGGCCTGCAATGGTTTTTGCTTTTGTTTTTTGTTTTTTTTTTTTAATTTTTATTTTTTTCTTCACCATTTACTCATTATATATCCCGATTGAAGGCGCCTCCCTCAACCCCCCCAGTCCCATCCGCCCTCCCTCCCCCCATCTTCTTCTCCTAGTCCACTGAACGGAGGAGTTATCCAATATTGCCATCTGTGCATAGCTTGCTAAGTCTCATCAGCCCTGCTTGGATCCCATTCCTGGCAAGGCTGCATCATCAGGGGCAAGTGATCAGAGAACAGTCAACTGAGTTCATGATAGAGGCTGCCCATGATCCCCTCACTCACAGATCCACATGAAGACTGAATTGCCGGTTGGCCACATCTGAGCAAGGGGTCTATGTCTTCTCCGAGCATCTATAGACCTAAAGAAGCTGAACACTAAGGAGGACCCTAGGGATGATGGTTAAATCTCATTCAGAATGCAAAGGGCTTTTTAAACCTCAACACACAGCCAGTGACAAATCTCCTCCCACACGACCACACACAATTCAACAAGACAACACATCCTAATCTATCTCCAACAGTTACACCACACAGAGAAATAAAAAGAATAGAGTCACTTCAAGTAAGTACTCAAGTGTGCACGTGAGCACCTATGGTGGAAGGCTTGGTTTTCTGGTGGTTCTGTCAGCACTGTTATCATCAACAACAGAAAAGTGAAAGAAGAATTGCAACTCAGAGCAACAAGTGCCTGGCAGAAGAGGCACAGAAGGTTGTCTACACAGTGATCATCCATGTACAACCAGGTAAATGTACAGTCCCATCAGACTTGTCCTTATGGTGTCTTAGCATCACCACCCGCCACATTCTTTAGGTTACAACCATCATACTGAAAGCAGCCAGTCTATCTACTTTTTGTGGGCCATGGGAAGGCCTCACTGAAGAGGCACAGAGAAAATGTTGAATTTGGGTGGATGGTCCTCAAACACATTGCCAACTATACCCTCTTCCCTTCTCCCACCCTCTGTATTTGCTGGAGTCCCATTGGTATGCCTTCTTAGTCACTAAACCATGCTACCAGCACCTCAAAACGTGAGCTTTTCTACAAATAACCGTCTTATTGGTATGTAGCCTAGTGTAAACAGATTTCAGTGATGAAAAGATGGATGGGTTCTGTGACACACTGGCTACCAAAAGTAGTTAAGCTGTATTTCACCTCATTCCTCAACAGTGTTTCATCAATACAGCTTTGAAAACAGACAGGACAGGAAACAATTGTATTTGAGGAATATACATATTTATGGCCAAAATAATTGGTATTTTCTTATTTGGTTACTATGCTTATAAATGTTTTACATATTTGTGTTTACATTGTGTATGTGTGTGTGTTTATGGGGGGTAGATGGGTATGTGGGTGAGTGTGCCTTTTGTAGGTATGTGTGCGGGTATGCATGCCAATGTAAACAATCATTTATCAAGAGGACAGAGTGATGTCTTCCATCCTGCCAGTCTTGCTCTGCCAATCCCTGAATTATTATCTTGGGACAGGGTCTCTCATTGAAACTGAAGTGTGGTTAGCAGTCAGAAATCTTATTTCTCCACTGACAGTTATATGGATCACACCTGGCCTTTGGTATGGATATTGTAATTCAGTCCCTTATTATTTCTCATATGCTCTTCAAACTGAGGCATTTTTCCAGGTTCCAATTTTTAATTATCCAAAAGTCAAGTATATTATCAATAAACACATTTTACACAATTAGTTAGTAGTAATACTTTTTTCTTTTTCTTTTTTATACTAATTACATTTTACTTGCTTTGTATTCCAGCTGTAGCCCCTCTCATTCCCTCCCAATCCCACCTTTCCTCTCTCATCTCTTCCTATGCCCCTCTCCAAGTCTACTGATAGGGGAGGTCCACCTCCCCTTCCATCCAACCCTAGCCTATCAGGTCTCATCAGGACTGGCTGCAATGTTCTCCTCTGTGTCCTGACAAGGCTGCTCCTCACTCAGGGGAGTAATATTCTTTAATAAATATCCTTACTGGTTTATTTTATTGTCTGGGTGTATTATATTACAATTATTATCATTATTACTTTTACATTTTTTTAGTTTCAAAATGAATTCTGTTCTTCCTTTTGTTTATGAGAGTTATGCATTTCCTTCAGTGTTTACTGTGCTACAGAAAGAACAAATTTATTCAGGTTAATTTCCGCTTTTGTTCCTTAAATAAAAGCAACACTTGGCATTACGTAGACTCAAACATCAGTATGAACAGGGCTAGACCACTATTGTAGTAACTAATCATTTTGTAAAGAAATTAAAAGGCAACGTTTATGTGGAAACAGAATAGTTCATGTCTACTTTTAATAAAATAATCATGCATTGTCTTCAATGTCTAAGAAGGTAGGGCACATCTTTCAAGTGTGTGTTATGAAATTGGTCCAAGAACACCTTGATAACTTTTCCAGCCTCTAGAATACTTTCTTTGTCTAATGGTACCAACCATTGCCATTGGTAAACTCTGGATCAGTACTTCCAACACACAAAAGAGAAGTAGAAGTATAGATCTAGTTAATCTCTGCAATCACCCAATAACAAATGCATGCAGCTAGTCTAAAACAATGTGCAGTTCCATAGAAACAAGTGCATGGCAGCATCCACTTGGAGAGATTGTAGTTTCAAGGTCGTTGATCTATACATACTGTTTTAGGTTGCTTAATAATGTTATATTATTTTGATGATTACCTTATTTTTATAGAAAATTTTGCTTTCATCCTGTGAGGTTATTCTGTACAGTAATAATCAGTGAATATATATACTTTAGTGAATCAAAAGTATCCTAAATTTATGTAGCAATTAAGTTCAATGGGAAAGCTCATTTTTAATATACAGAACATGTGAAATAAAGTTAAGGAAGATGTTTTTGCCTAAGTGTTTTTATATGCTCAGTTTTGATAATTCTTAAATTCATAAGTAAACATGGGCCACATGAGAACTATTTGTAAAGCATAGAGTTAGATGATAAAATTTCTGTGATGTTATTTGAATAATGAAACCAACAGTAAAAAGTTGTCATAGTTCCAAAAGAAACTGTAAAAAAAGTAATTGTGTTAGTACTTCTATTGCAATGATATAACTCTGAGAGGAAAGGGTTTATTTCAATTTACAGTTCTCATGTCACATTTTTCTTTATTCAGGGAATTCAAAACAGCAGACCAAGGGAGGAAATTAGAGCAGAGGCTCCAGCTCAGGTATAGTAACTAGATAATAAATCCTTTAATTTTTTTAATTTTATTTTTATTTTTTATTATTAGTTACATTTTATTAACTCTGTATCCCAGTGGTATCCCTTTCCCTCATTCCCTCCCAATCCCACCCTACCTCCATCATCTCCTCCCTGCCCCTTTCCAAGTCCATTGATTAGGGAGGACCTCCTCCCCTTTCATCTGACCCTGTTTTATCAGGTATCTTCAGGACTGGCTACAAAGTCCTCCTCTGTGGCCTAACAGGACTGCTCCTCCCTTGGGGGGGTGGGGAGGTCAAAGAGCCTACCATTGAGTTCCTGTCAGAAATATTCCCTGTTCCCCTTACTATGGGAAACCAATTGGTTACTGAGCTACCAGGGACTTCATCCGAGCAGAGGTTCTAGGTTATATCAATACATGGGCCTTCGTGGAATGTCAGTCTCAGAAAAGACCCCTGTGCCAGATATATTTGTTTCTTGTGGAGCTCCTATCCTTTCCACGCCATACTATGCTAACTCAACCTTTTTTCATATGATTCCCCGCACTCTGCCGAAGGTTTGGTTATGAGTCTTAGTATCAACTTTGATATACTGCTAGGTAGAGTCTTTCAGGGACCCTCTGTGGTAGGCTCCTGTCCTGTTACTTGTTTACTCCTACTTCCAATTGCAGCTCCCATTTGTCTTTCTAAGTGAGGATTGATCATCTTACCCCGGGTCCTCTTTCTTGTTTATCTTCTTTAGGTGTATAGATTTCATTATGTTTATCATATCTTATAGGACTATATGAGTGAGTATATACCATGTGTGTCTTTCTCCTTCTGGGATACTTCACTCAGAATGATCTTTTCTAGATCCCACCATTTGCCTGCAAATTTCATGACCTCCTCGACCCCAAAAATTCAACCAGAGAACTCCTTCAGCTGATAAACACCTTCAGCAAAGTGGCAGGATACAAAATCAACTCAAAAAAAATCAGAAGCCTTCCTCTATACCAAAGACAAAAGGGCACAGAAAGAAATGAGGGAAACAACACCCTTCACAATAGCCACTAATAACATAAAGTACCTTGGGATGACTCTAACCAAGCAAGTGAAAGACCTGCTTGAAAAAACTTTAAGTCTCTGTAGAAAGAAATTGAAGACCATATCAGAAGATGGAACGATCTCCCGTGCTCATGGATTGGCAGGATTAACATTGTAAAAATGGTCATCATGCCAAAAGCAATCGACTCAACGCAATTCCCATCAAAATGCCAACTCAGTTCTTTACAGACCTTAAATCATTTAATTTAAGAAAAACTGAAAGGTTATTAAATTTTATTGAAACATGTTAAAGATTTAAGGAAGAATTTTTGGGTAGTGATATATAAATAAGTTATTAATTTATGATAATTATTGAATATTTTGTTTGTTTTAAATGCTTTTCCAGAATTAGTGAATTACATTTGTATAGAAATATAATAATAATTATGACTATTTTATAAAGAAAACATTAGTCATTTACGGAGTATTGGATGATCAATTTTACTAACCTAATTTTCAAGCTCAGTATAACAAAGTTTACTCTTTTCACTTATCTCAATTTAGAAATAGTTCATTTCCATTAAATGTAAATGAATGGTAGAATTTTAAAACCTTCCCACCTCCAGTACCTGAGATTATAATAAAATATTACTTCCCTGACTTATATGAGTTATAGTTCAAAGGACCAGAGACAATGGTTTTTCCTTTGTAATTCTGCTGACATGACCATTGGAAAATGGAACTCTTTGCCTAGTGATTAATTAAAAGACAATCTGTATTCACTTTCCAACACGAATAGAAGGTAGAAGATACAACAAAAACATAAAATCATTTCCTTCATGAAACAGGTAGCAATTTTCTCAAAATTGAAAAAATCGTCAAAGTGTCATGGAGCACAGTACTCAGTCTCTGTACATGTATTCATTGATACAAGAAAATGTGATGACAGAAATCAGTGCTTATAGATTCTGCCTTGGCACTACAGAAGGCAGGGTTTGTTCTAATATGCATTATTCAAATATTTAGCAACATCGTTTATCTTGAACACAGACAGCACAAAATTAAGTGGTTTTTATTTTTTTGAACTGACACAATAGATGTCAAAAAAGACACCTGATGATCAATCTTTTCTTTTCAACTCACTAGAAAATCCCTGAGGTCCTTCACGAAGCCTTTTGACTATGATTTTAATGGAACATTAATAAACTCAGTAACCCGACTTCTATAGCTTCTATAGTAAACCATAAGTTAGAAAGAACCAGGATGGCTGCAAGATGCAGTAGATAGCACTGGGAGAGTAACTATGAAAACATGCATTGATCTACCACTGAGTAATCATTTATTGCTATTAAGTGGGAAAAATCAACTTCTAAAATATTTAGTTCAATAATGTTGATCTTGGAGCAATAAAATCGTTACAAGATGACTACAACTCGGCATACATACTCTTTAAGAAGGCAGCTAATACTGAAAAGCATTTCAGAAAACATATTGAAAACAAGTTGTTTTTTTATGACGTATAGACATGATATCAGAGACCAAAATTTGAAGTGATTGTGGCAATGACCATCATTTACTTATTTTTTTGAATTTTTCATAGAATAAACATTTCATCAGTTGACACACAGCCACATATTTATAAAAGAGAAAGAGAGAGAGAGAAAGCTATAGAACACATACTTTATATAAATGCACATGACATCAGGTCTCTTAAAATTTTGTTCAAACAGAGAGGAAAAATATTATATTCTTGCAATTTTATTATATAAGGAAATCCTATAAGCATTACAACTATCACATTAATTTTGCATGTGCAAGGAAATCAACCAGAAACTTCATTCTACTGGTGGATGACATTGGTGCTAGGGAACCAAATTAGAAACTTCTGTAAGAGCTGCAAATTCTCCTAACTGCCAAGCCAACTCTTGTACTCCACCGCAATTTCGTTATAAAAGTAAAACACACCAATTTTGTGAAAAAAAAAAAGGCTGCTTAAAAGAAATTTGCAGGCAAGTGGTGGGATCTAGAAAAGATCATTCTGAGTG
>NW_026591086.1:33514573-33640335 GCF_907164565.1 Psammomys obesus
ACACAGAGTTAACAAAATGTAACTAAAAAGAAAAATAAAATAAAAAAAAAAAGAAATCATCACTGAGTGATTATGTAAGAATAAATTCAGCATGCAATGTACAGATGAAGGATGAAGGGAAAAATTGCTGAAAGATGTCAGCTGAATGGTTAAAATAAATTTAGAATGATGATTTATTTTGGATATTAGTATATTCTATAATCATATTTACATTGTAATAGCATTTTACCATTGCTAATTTAAAAGTTAAATTGTAACTTACTAGAAAATAAATTCTTAAAATTGAACAGTCTCTAATAGGAAGCAAAACAAAAGAAAATAACATACTAAATAAACAATACCTTTCAAAACTTGCAAATACAGCCATTTGATTAGTCTCAGTCAGAGAAAGAAATACTAATATTAATTAATTATAATTAAAAGTTATATTTATTCATGGCACATTATTAATTGATTATTATTAACAATAATAAAATGATGACTTTCAGGAGCATGGCCCAGATAAGTGGGCAGTACTAACCATAACTAAAATCTTTCCCATTGAGTCAGAGTAAATCATTCCTCCTTTTACTTTACTGTCAAGTCCTTTGTCACAATGCGAAAAGTCTGACTAACACTGGAAATTATTAGCAGATATATGAAGTCATTGCTATGACTAACCCTGATAATGGGATTATTTTCTTTCTTTACTATTTTTATTTCATTTTATTTTTTATTTATTACAATTTATTCACTTTGTATCCCAGCTATAGTCCCCTCCCTTGTCGCCTCTCAGTCGTACCCTCCCTCACTCTTCTCTCTTATGCTTTTCCTCTAGTCCACTGCTCGGGGAGGTCCTACACCCTTTCTAACTGACCATGGACTATCAGGTATCATCAGGAATGGCTGCATTGTCATCCTCTGTGGCCTGGTAAGGCTGCACCCCCTGGGGGGAAGGTGATCAAAAGCTGGCCACTAAGTTCATGTCAAGACAGGCCCTGCTCCCCTACTAGGGAACCAACTTAGAGAATGAGCTGAAATTATCTACATCCAAGTAGGGTTTCTAGGTTATCTCCATGCATGGTCCTTCGTTGGAGTATCAGTCTCTGTAAAGACCCATGAGCCAAGATTTTTTCATTCTGTTTGTCTCCTTGTGAAGCTTCTGCCCCACCTGGTCTATCTTTCTCTTCTTTCATAAGATTCCCTGTAGTCTGCCCAAAGTTTGGCTATGAGTCTCAACATCTGTGCTGGGTAGAGTCTTTCAGTGGCCCTTGGTAGGAGGCACCTGTCCTGATCCCTGGTTTTTTACACTTCAGATATCTATCCTATGTACCCTTCTGAATGAGGATTGAGCATCTTCTCTAGAGTCCTCTTCTTTGCTTAACCTCTTTAGGTGTACAGATTTTAGTATGTTTATCCTACATTATCTGTCTACTATCTACTTATAAGTGAGTATATACCATATGTGTTTTTCTGATTCTGAGATACCTAACTCAGGATGATAAAGATATTCACCAACCATATATCTGACAGTACAGTAATATCCAGAATATATAAAGCACTGAATCAAGTAAACCAATTTAAAAATGTGTTACAGAGCTAAACCGAGAATTCTCAACAGAAGAATATAAAATATCAGAGAAACACTTAAAGAAATTCTCAGCATTCATAGTCATCAGGGAAATGCAAATCAAAACAACCCTGATATTTCACCATACACCCACCAAAATGGCCAAGATAAAAAACTGAAGTGACAAGACATGCTGGAAAAGATGTGGGGAAAGGGGAACCCTCCTCCACTGCTGGTAGGAATCTAACCTTGTATAACCACTTTGGAAATCAATCTTGTGTTTTCTCTGAAAATTAAGAATAGTGCTACCTCAAGATACAGCTATAACACTCCTAGGCATATATCCAAAAGGTGCTCAAGTATACAACAAGGACATTTGTTTAACCATTTTCATAGCAGCTTTATTCATAATAGCCAGAATCTGGAAACAACCCAGATGTCCCTCAACTGAGGAATGGCCACAGAAATTGTGGTACATGTATACAATGGAATATTGCTCAGCAATTAAAAACAAGGAAATCATTAAAATTGACAGGCAAATGGATGAAATTAGATAATGTGATTCTTAAGACTATAGGAAAAGATGGTGGGAGGAAGTTTAAAATTTTGGGAGAAAAACAAGCTATATACAAATCCTAGTAAGTGATCCTTTCGCTACTTAGAAAAATATAGTAATGATAGGTATATAAAGAATAGAAATTGTATTTATGAAGTTTCAGATGCTGAAAACGACTATGCTGCAAAATGAAAAAAAATCTTCCATTCTACAGTCTGTTAATTAACTTGGTTTCATTTTCTCAGCTTTCTAAAACCATATGGTAGTCTGATTTCACAGAGAACTAACTAATCAGATTAGAGGAGGAAACTTGAAGGCTCCCAAGCACCGAGTCTTCCTAACACATAGCATTGGTTTAGGTTGCTGCTTTTAGCCATAGTTACATTGAGCACTATGAACAAAAAAAGAAAGGGAAAATTTGCAGATTTCCAGGAACAGCTGCATGCTTAAGTTGATGCTACAGAAGTTGAACTTTAGAGAGATATATGCACCATTAAAAAATGAGCCAAGAACTTTACCTGAGGACAATAGGAAAGACATCTCATGATTGTTTAGGAACTGATTTGTTAAGACGGCGCTGATCGTAGGAACTCACTTGCAAGTTTTGGAAGAATGCCCTTGGATATGATAATACCCTCCTACAGCCATGATGCAGGGAGGACAAGAGAAGTTACAGTTCCTGTTTAAAGCCAGGTTTTGCAAGAATGCAGATTAGGGACTTGACATAGATTTCAAATGGAAGCATATGACCCAGACAAGGTTTAGTAGGATCAGAGTTCATAGAGGTAGCAATTCACAGGATTAAGCATGAAACTCCATGCTTGAGGTAGAAGATGCAGTGGAAAACTAGAACCTCACACTTAGCAAAATATTTGCCAGGGAAAATGCAGATGATTAGGACTTGCACACAGGAAAAGACCATGTGGGCTGCAACTGGAAAGTGAATAGGGGTGTGGTTGCCTAGACCTTTATAAATCCATCATATGTTTCAGATGCCAGAGGAAGAGTCCAGGGCTTTGAAGCTTGTAGTCTTAGGGAAGGCAAAACATTTGTCATGTCTATCATTTTCATGTACTCATTTCTTGTTCCTGGAGTGAGAATTTAAATTATTTTGCTTCTTAAAAGCCCCTAAGGTTATAAATTTGCCTCTCATCTCACAAGAAACCCTCAGCCTAAATTTTTGAGCACTATTGGACCCACTAGATTTATTTGAATTCTTAAAGATAGAGTAAAGTATTCCATATTATGTGGCCATAAGCCTTTAGGGAATAGGAGCAAATTTTATGGTTCAAACAAAAAGTGTCCACCAAAGATATTATAGGGTGAAGCCTTAGTTCTTATTTGGTTTGACTATTTTGGGAGATGGCAAAAACTTTAATAAGAGACATAACCTAACTAGCGGATATAGAACTCTGGGATTAAATCTCATCTTCTATTTTCTGTCCAGGTCTTCTTTCCCGAGTTGCAGGAAGGGAAAGGGGTTTCTGCTTCACTGCATCACTCTGCAATATCACCAGTTAACCATTGGCTGAAAGAAATGAAGGTGCTGCTCTGTGTTTCTACATTGTACTGTTATTTTCCCTTATGCAGAAAAATTCTCAACTTCATATGGAATAACAAGAAACCCAGAATTGCTAAAACAATCCTCTATGATAAAAGATCATCTGGAGGTATCTCCATCCCTGATCTCACGCTGTACTATAGAGCAACAATAATAAAAACTGCATGGTACTGGCATAGAAACAGAACAGTGAATCAATAGAACTGAACAGAAGACCCAGAAATAAACCCACACGCTTATGGACACCTGATTTTTGACAAAGGTGTCAAAACCATACAATGGAAAAAAGATAGCATCTTCAACAAATGGTGCTGGTCTAATTGGATATCTACATGTAGAAAAATGAAAATATATCCATACTTACCACCCTGGACAAAATTAAAGTCCAAGTGGATCAAAGACCTCAACATAAATCCAGACACATTAAATTGGTTAGAAGAAAAAGTGGGAAGACCCTAGAACTCATAGGCACAGGAGACAACTTCCTGAACAGAACACCAACAGCACAGGCTCTAAGAACAAAAATCAATAAATGGGACCTCATGAAACCTCATGAAACCTCATGAAAAGGACACCATCATCAAAACAAAATGTCAGCCTACAGATTGGGAAAGGATCTTCACCAACCCTCTATCTGACAGAGGTTTAATATTCAGTATATATAAAGAACTAAAGAAGTTGCAAAGCAGCACATCAAGTAATCCAATTAAAACCTGGAGGACAGGGTTAAACAGAGAATTCTCAATAGAGGAATATCGAATGGTAGAGAAACACTTAAAGAAATGTTCAACATTCTTAGCCATCAGGGAAATGCAAATCAGAACGACCCTGATATTTCACCTTACACCTATCAGAATGGACAAAATAAAAAAAACTCATGTAACACACATGCTGGAGAGGATGTGGAGAAAGGAGAACCCTCCTCCACTGCTGGTGGGAATGTAAACTTGTACATCCACTCTGGAAATCAATCTGGTACTTTCTCAAACACCTAAGAATAGCGCTTCCTCAAGATCCAGCCATACCAATCCTAGGCATATATCTAAAAGAGGCTAAAGTACACAATGAGGACATTTGTTCAACCATGTTATTTGTAATAGCCAGAAGCTGGAAACAATCCAGATGCTCCTCAACTGAAGAATGGATACAGAAATTATGGTACATCTACACAATGGAATATTACTCAGCAATAAAAACCAAGGAAATCATGAAATTTGCAGGTAAATGGTGGGAACTAGAAAAGATCATCCTGAGTTATCTATCCCAGAAGCAAAAAGACACACATGGTATATACTCTCTTATATAGACATATAATATAGGATAAACCTACTAAAATCTGTATACCTAAGGAAACTAATCAAGAGGGAGGACTCTTACTAAAATGCTCAATCCCCATCCTGAAAAATTCTGAATAAAGCACCAGCCACCTTGATGTTGTGCTCAGGTCCTAAAATTGTGAAAGCATAAACACCCCTCCCCTGTTTTTAAGTGTTAATAAAATTAGCAAGTCATTCATTGGAAGTCAATAAGCATATACAAACAGGAAAAACGGAATTAAGTTTCTACATTAGAAGACCAACAAATTTGTATATTGTTTCATTATTATTATTTGTGGACGTCATTTCTTTCATTCATGTATATAGTGTATTTTGAAGAAATTCACCACAATTCTCTTCCACTCAACTCGACTCCTATCACATTACCTCCACCAATTTTCTTTCTCAGTTCATATGTTGGCTTTTTTTTTTTTTTAAACCTGCCTAGGGTTACCTCCAGTAATATCCCCTGGCGCATGAGTGACCTCTCAGAGACCACATCCCTGGAGGAAACTGATTGTTCCCTCTTCAAAGAGACAGAAAGCACTTCACTGGCTGGCTGTCATTCTTTGCAGGATTTTGGCTGGCTTGATAGGGGTAACAAAACAGGCAGCAGGCTTTAAACAACAAATATAATACTTCTTTGTGCACATGGGGGCGCATTTAATAACATGCTTTAGTAAGAAAATATGGAATGTTACTTTTTCACATATAACTGTGTATAATATTTTAATATGAATAGGGAATCTATAGTCAGTATTATAACCTGTTATTTTCTATGTCAGGTAGTGATATTAAAGGGGAAATTTTAATGATTAGCCAAATTTAAAATTATTGCATCTATGGTTGTTGCATATGTACCTTTTTAGATCAAAAAACTCATCATCATTATATCTTCAGAGAAAAAAACAAATATATTAAAGTGTTATTCAGAATTAATTTCCAATTTTCATGTTCTTAATAAATATTCACTCAGCACAATAGATTCATACTACTTGACATTTTTATTTAAGTAGCATGATATTTACAAATTAAATAATCCCTACATTATTTGCTAACTCAAGCAATTATTCTTTAGGTCAGCATTAAGGTGCTAATATCTCTACAAGCACCTTTCATATAATGTTATTTCACTTCTTTCCAGACTTTGTTGAAAATACAGGAAAAGTGAATGGAAGGAAAAATTGAATGTCATGCAGGTTGGCCACCAGTAAATTTGAATCTTTGGCAAAAATACACATTGTATCTGCAGTGCTGTGAAGAGCTAAAAGTCCCATTCATCTCTATCTACAGTTATAAACACTTGGAAAATACACTTTTTCCCTTTTTTATAAATGAGTATTTACTCTAAGAAAATATAAAGCTTGAGTCTTTGTGACCCAAGTCTCCACACTTCACAGTGATTTATATTGCCACATTTGGTGGCAGCTTGGTGACTTCTAATCTCTATTTTATTTTTTGTCTTTGTTTTGCTCATGGTAATTGAGCCTTGGGGAGTCTCTTTCTCTACCAGAAAATAACTGCATAGTGGAATCCTGTGGTCTAAGTGTATGTGAAACATAAGCAATACACATACTCAGAGGTGTAGGCCCTGCATTAGCATAGAGAGAATATTCCTTATGAGTAACTACGTATTTTCAGTAAGATTGATCACAATGAATACAGAGTACTCAATGATTTACAATTACAGTGGGTACTTTATCACAAGATAACCCTCACCCATTCTTCATTTCTTGAAACACCTGGAGTATATATAATAATATGGTCCAGATCCTCTATCATTAGGTAAAATAGTGATATCACTAGATGAAATGCAGATTAATGAGATCCAGATGTCAACCAACTATCATCAGAAGTAATAGATAGATTTATAATTTCAACAGCTGCAAGGATTTATCACTTTCCAGAGGCAATACAGCTGGGAAAGGAGGTGTTGTGGACAGGTAATTCACTCTTCGCCTGAAGACCCTCCCACTTTATTCCCCTTGAGGGCTGCAGCTACTTGACTTACAGACTCTCTGGGAAAGACATAAACACAAAGTTCACTTAACTCATGAGCATATTTCCTAACTCTAAACATTATTTATTGAGGAAGCAGATATTGTGATTTACCCCAGCCTTTCCCCGGTGTCCTTGGAGACTGTGATTCTCTGGAAAGTATCTTTTAACAATCTTACTAGTGGACAGCAATTCCAGAAGACAGCTCTTGTATGAAAAGCAAAGCCGGCTTAGGCTGACAAGCTGTTATTCTTGGTTCTGAGCTGTTTCTATATCGTTGCAAAAACTAGTGACCTTGAACTAGTAATCTCCATGATGTGCTTCAAGTTCAAAGAAAAATAGCTGAAGTGGAACTGAAGTGACTGACTGGGGTTACAGACAGAGTATCCAGTAGGCCAGTCCTCAAAAGGGCAAAACTAAAAAGAAAATAAAGAGTTCCTTTTATTATATCTTGTTTCTTCCAAAGGAAAAAAAAATCTAGAGTTATTAAAAGATCTTAGAGTTATTGTAACTTTATATTGCAAAGTTTTAGGTTTCTTGACACAGTATTATATGTGAATGATTTTCTTAAATGCAAGTGGAATTATGTTGAGTTACATACATGAAAATATCCAATTATAGAATTTCAGAATGAAGATCTCTGCTTTCAAAGTTCTTGACAGAGTTGCCTATGCATTTCAAGCCAAAGGATTAAAATAATCAGACCAAATGGCTAATTTCAGCTGATATATCTCTTTCCATTTTGTCTCTCAATGGTATTGATCATAATAGACAAATTCAGGATAAAATGATCTTGTAAAATCCTTTAATTAGAAAGGAAGAAATCCCACTATGTTTACTCCTAAAGAGAGAAAAAACCTTTGTGTAAAATATATGGAACTACAAGGCATAGATTGAATATCAATATATCAGGTTTCTTACTATAAGATGATCAAAGGATAGTAACTTCTATTTTTAAGTTTTTAGATGGTAATTAAAGCTCTCCATGCTGAAATTTGCAATTTCTTCCTTCCCATTTTATGCTTAATATTAAGCATAATATTATGTGTATTATTAAGCACATTTGTTTGTTATTCACATAGAATATTTAAGGCTTGCTGATTAGACCATACATTTTTGTTATTAATTATATGCCTTTGACTGCCAGTAGGCCATAAACAAGAAGAAATTAAAACTTATTTAATTCTTCTCGTCCACTCAGCAGATTGTGATCTGAACACATATGCTGCTCCCGTGGGCTTGACATATCAACACAACTGGTATTTTCATTTAGTATCCACTGCCATCATAAGTAATATATTAAATAGAAAAACACAACAATTCAATTGTCTTACTATTTCCTCTATTATATTCTTATAGGAATATAATTTTGAAAGATTCTTGGATTTTTAACTTAATTTGTTTCCTGAAACCAAATAGTCAGAGGTGAAATGGCTATGTGCTAGTCTGCTATTACACTGTAGTTAGATACATACATGGTGGAATTGTGTCAACAAGAGAACAGTATCTTTCAAGAATTTTTTTTTCTCCTTCAGACAAAGAAGTATAATTTTAAGAACCTTGCAGGTACCTGCAGATCATACCAAGATATATTAGCTCTATTTCCTCCTCTCAGGTAGCAAAACTTAGCCTCATGTCTAACACAGACAGGCCTCAGTTTTATGATTCTGATATGCATGATACTATTAAGTCCAATAACACCAGGCTCCAAGCAGCAAAATTCACATTTAATAAATCATTATATTATTACTGTGAGTAATTTCATAAAGGATTCACTTTACCATTTGTTCCCCAGTCCACAAATCACTCCTTTATATATTCTCACCATAAGTTCATCTCATGGCATTACATCCAATGTCTAAGAGTAACTCCTTTTGAGTCTTTTATATTTCTATTTTGTTTCTTTGTGGTAAAGCTCTTGGAAAGCCACACACACACACACACACACACACACACACAGAGAGAGAGACAGACAGACAGACAGACAGAGACAGTGACAGAGAGAGGGAGGTACAGAGAGGTGGGATAGAGAGAGGGCAGAGAGAGGGAGGAACAAAACTGAAAATGGAAATTTCTAACAAACATCAAAGATGGTAAAAGGTAATTGTGGACAAGCAACCAGAATGGACTTCCATGTCCAGTTGTTTAAGGATTGCATCCAAGCATTTAACCTTGTTGTTTCAATTTAACTCTTTTGTTTCCTATTTAACAAATAATTGCTGAAGGTGAATTTCCTATCAAAACTTCTAAGAATGCTCTTAGACAGAGAAGCACACTGCTTAGAGGACGTCTTTGGCATTACACTGTAAAATTGCTCACTAATGCCCGGCCACAGAAGAGGACAATATAGCCAGTCCTGATGAGACCTGATAAACTAGGGTCAAATAGAAAGGGAGGAGGACTTCCCTTATCAGTGAACTTGGAGAGGGGAATGAGAGGAGATGAGGCAGGCAGCGTGGGATTGTGAGGGAGTGAGAGAGTGAGCTACAGCTGGGATACAAAGTGAACAAGCTGTAATTAATAAAATTAAAATTTTAATTAAAAAATAAAAATAAAATTTTAATTTAAAAATTGCTTAGTCAGTTGGTATATTATATTTGGGTCAAATTAATGTAATATTAGGATCAAGATTTTCCTAGAAGTACAGAAATAAATGATTACATTATCAATAAATGAACCTCCTATTCATTTTCTTTCTCTCTCTCTATTTCATTCTTTCCCCTCTTTTGCTTTCTCTCTTTTAAAGAACCAAGAAATGGAAACAAGTCTCTGCAGGTCACCTTGTGTGTTGCGACTGCATGACCGCCACAGAATAAAAAAAGCCATATAAAGGTAAACAAATGAACAACACTAAATAAAACTTTATGGAGTCTGAAGTGTAAATATAAAAAATGAAAAACCAAATGTAATCATGAAGTTTTATCATTTTAAAATCATTGCTATCTAAGAAACACGGTCTATAAGCCATGCAAAAATGGTTGGCTACACTTGGCCTTTGGGCCGTAGAGTTTCACATCTACCTTAAAATGCCCATAAAGTTAGGAAGAAAGGAAGATAGTAACAAAGCGTGGCTGGTTAAATAACACAAAGATGTATTTATGTTGAGGAGGAGCTTCAGATAGCACTCTGCACGTGCAGCTTCTTAAGTAAGCGTGGTTTCCCCAGCAAACACACCCTTTCCAGCCACAGTGCTCATGTGCCCTACCTCCCTGAGGACTTCTGACTTAATTTTTCTCTATGACTAATATTTTTCCACACTATTTTCACCTTGTTTGTGGTTGTAGCCTTTTGTACGGTTTAAGCCACAATAAAAGACAGGACTTTTGTGTATTGTTTTTCACCAGGGTTAATAATAGTGACACTAATTCATAACCACCAAAATTTTAACTGGATTTGATGATCTGAAAATAACTTATTACCTCAGTACTATAAAAAATGTGGAAAGAATGCAAACAATCAGAGATGGGATAAATGTCATTGCAGTCTCATTTTAGAATTAGTATATTTTAATATTTTTTTGAAGGATCACATTTCTTTCTTGCCATTTATTTATTTACTGTGTACATATGTATAGACATGGCAATATAAAGCAGGATTCCAGAGATCACTGTGAAGGAATGGGTCCTCTTTTTCCAACATGTATGATCTGGACATTGAGCTAAGGTTGCTAGCCTTGGTAGTAAACACATTTCCTTGATGAGCCATCTAGCTGGCCTGAGATTGTGTTGCTTAATATGAGAGAAAAATATTAGTAAATTTATCAGAAATTCATTGTTACCATTCAACATGTAATCATCTAAAATGATTTAATCAGATTGAGATAACTAATTTGATTAGCAGTATTCGAGGTAAAATGTTCAATTAATTAAAAAAGCTTTACATTTATAGCATTCACATATTTGTGTCCACTTTGATAAATATAAACATATAAAGAAGTATTCATTTTCTTCATTTATTTTCTTTTTATATGTGTGTGTCTGTGTGAACTGGCATATATCATGAACATACCATGACATGCTCGTGGGTGTCACTAGACCCCTTTGTGGGAATCAATTCTCACCTTCTCCTGGAGAGATTCCAGAAAATGAATTCAGGTCCTCACCTTGGCAGTAAGTGTTTTAATCTGCTTAAGACTCTTGCTTTTCCTATACCCACATTTTAAAGTATTTTTTTGCACAGTATTATCTGTCTGGCGCGATAATTTTGTTAATGACACAAAATAAAATAATTTTAATAGTCTACATAACTGAGAGATGGGTTGCCGTGGATTGTCTCAAGAATTTTGAGATAGCTAGGTAAGGCTCTATCACTGCCTTCAACTCTGATCTGCTTGTACATGACAGACATAAAATAGAAGGGTAATAAAATGTTCACTTGTGTTTTTCAACACCTAGATCATGGAACTTTTTAGAACTTTAGTATGTTCATTTCTTTTCTAACATATACCAAAGAAGGTAAGTCTGACCTCACTCTTATTATTGTCCTCCTCTTTGTATGTATGTGTGTGTGTTTGTGTGTTTGTGTACAAACAGATACACCTATTGTTTGGTATAATTGAATAAATTAAATATCTGTATTTACTTGAATTTTTATTCATCATTTTTCTCTTCATATTATCTCATATATTAATGTGTGTACATACTTATGGACAATGCATGTTTATATTACTGGACTACATTAAAGGTTGCTCCTAAAACATTTTTATAAGTCAAGACCCAAAATAATTTGAATGCAAATATATTACATAAAATTTTCAAAATATTTGCAGTAATTAAAATGCTTCTTTTTTTTCTTTATTAATTACACTTTACTCATTTTGTATCCCCCCCGTGGTTCCCTCCCTCCTCCTGTCCCAATCCCTCCTTTCCTCCACCCTCTGCATGCATGCCCCTCCCCAAGTCCACAAATAGGGGAGGACTTCTTTTCCTTCCTTCTGATAAAATGCTTCTTATAATATAGTATATCAAAGAATATTTTACAGTCATAATATTGAAGAAAATGTGAACATTTAAATACAATGTTTGAGAATAGGTAAAAAATAGCTAATAGATTTTGTAATATTTAGGAGTAGTGACATCAGCACTTCTTATGATTTCATTGGACATTGCTGTAGCTTCTCAAAAGTAGGGATTTTTCTGTTATTTTTTATTTAAGCAAATTATTTTTATTAATATTTTTGTTAAATTTTTATTAATTAGTTAATTTTATATCACAATTCCAGGTTCTCCTTTCTCCCCTATCTCAGTCCCTCCCTCTCACCTCACTCCCCCACCATTCTCCCATGCTCCCTTTCACTCAGAAAAGGCTCAGTGGGAGGCCTCCCATAGCTCTCAGCTCATCTTGCCATAACAAGCTGTAGTAGCTCTAAGGGCATCTCTTCCTGTTGTGGCTAGGCAGGACAGCCCAGTTAAGGAAAAGGAATCGAAAAGCAAGCAATGTAGTCAGAGACAGCCCCTGCTCTTGCTGTTAGGAGTCCCACATGAAGACAATAATAATATTAACAATAATAAAAAATCAATACTATTAATTAATAATGATTTACTCATTCATATTAATACATAATGTAAACTAAAAAGAATCTGTCTCAGAGCCTAGGGCTCATCATTTCATCTGGATGAGCTAAACAAGTCCCCATATTGTCCTATATTCTACCGTTTTGTGTGTTGCAAAAGCAGCTTTTTATGTGCGTGTCTTCATGTCTCATGCTTTCACAGCATGCATGCACTCTATCCACCAAGCCTTTGCCCTAGAATAGCCATGTTAGTCTTTCTAAGTACAGAGAGGAACACTGACTGTAAAATGACACAAGAAACATTAGGAGTAATGGCATTGCTCCCTAGGGTAATGGTGATGGCTTTGGTCTCCCAGCTGTGAGCATCTGTCAAAACTTATGCACCAAAACACCTACAATGAGTGCATTTCACCAGGGGTAAATGTATATTTTTCCATGTAGCTGTCATAATCTAGTTAATAATTCACACACTGATTTGGCTGAGACGAACCAAATAAATGTCTACAGCACTGACATGGATAGATGAGTAGAAAAATGATGATCTAATATGACATTAAAATCATATTATTTATTCAAATGCATTAATTATCAATGTTAGATTCTGATACTTCATATGTTGAAATTCTATAAAATATTTTGAATACACTGATAATGAAAATACCTGTTTTCAGTGCAACTAGAATTGTAAGGTTGCTGAAAAATAGAGATTCCTATTCACAATAACAACAAATAAAAAAAGCACCTTGGTGTGACTCTAACCAAGCAAGTGAAACACCTGTTTGAAAAAAATTCAAGTCTCTGAAAAAAGAAATTGAAGAAGATATCAGAAATGGAAAGATCTCCCATGCTTATGGAATGATAGGATTAACATAGTGAAAATGGTCATCCTACTAAAAGCAATCTACAGATGCAATTCAGTTCCCATAAAAATACCAACACAATTCTTTACAGAACTAGAAAGAACAATTCTCAATTTCATATGGAAAAGCAAAAAAAAAAAAAAAAAACCCAAGAATTGCTTAAACAACCCAGTACAACAACAACAGATCATGTACAGATATCTCCATCCCTGATCTCAAGCCATACTACAGAGCAATACTAATAAAAACTGTATGGTACTGGCATAGAAACAAAATGGTGGATCAATGGAATTGAATAAAAGATGCAGAAATAAACCCGCACACCTACAGATACTTGATTTCTGACAAAGAAGTGAAAAAACATACAGTGGAAACAAGACAGCATCTTCAACAAATGATGCTGGTCTAACTGGATGTCCACATGTAGAAATATGCAACTAGATCCATATTTATCACCCTTCACAAAACTAAAGTCCAAGTGGATAAAGACCTCAACTTAAGACCTGGCACACTAAATCTGTTGGAAGAAAAAGTGTGGAAGAGCCTGGAACTCATCGGACAGGAGACAACTTCCTGAACAGAACACCAGCAACCAATGCACTAAATAAATGGGACCTCAAGAAACTGAAAAGCTTCTGTAAAGCAAAGGACACTGTCATCAGAACAAAGCTGTAGATTACAAACTGGGAAAGGATCTTCACCAACCCTATATCTGACAGAAGTATAATGTCCAGATTATATAAAGAACTCAAATAAAAATTTAAACAGCAACAAATCAAGTAATCCAATTAAACAATTGGGTACAGAGCTAAACAGAGAATCCTCTATAGAGGAATATCGAATGGCAGAGAAGCACTTAAAAATGTTCATTGTCCTTAGTCATCAGGGAAATGGAAATCAAAATGACCCTGAGATTTCACCTTACACCCATCAAAATGGCCAAGATCAAAACTCAAGTGACAACACATGCTGGAGAGGATGTGGAGAAAGGGGAACCCTACCCCATTGCTGGTAGGAATGTAAACTTATACAACCACTTTGGAAATCAATCTGTTACTTTCTCAGACAATTACGAATATTGCTACCTCATGATCCAGCTATACCATTCCTGGGAATATATCCAAAATATGCTCAAATATACAACAAGGACAATTGTTCAACCACATTGGTAGCAGCTTTATTCATAATAGCTAGAATCTGGAAACAACCCAGATTTCTATCAACGGAGGAATGGATACAGAAATTGTGATACATTTACACAATGGAATACTACTCAGCAATTAAAAACAAGGAAATTGTGAAATTCGCAGGCAAATAAATAGTGGGCACTAGAAAAGATCATCCCGAGTGAGATATCCCAGAAGCAGAAAGACACACATGATATATACTCACTTATAAGTAGATCTTAGACATTTAATATAAGATAAACATACTAAAATCTGTACATACTAAAATCTAAAGAAGTTACGCAAGAAGGAAGACCCTTGGTAAGATGCTCAATCCTCATTCAGAAAAGCAAATAGGATAGACTTAGGAAGACAGAAAAACCAGGAAATAGGACAGGCTATCACAGAGGGCCTCTGAAAGACCACCCAGCAGAGTATTAAAGCAGATGCTGAGACCTATAGCTAACCTTTGGTCAGAGTGCAGGGAATCTTATGAAAGAAGGGGTAGATAGAAAGAACTGAAGGAGACTGGAACTCTACAAGGATAACAACAGAACTAAAACATCTGGGGACAGGGGTCTTTTCGAGACTGATACTCCAACAAAGCACCATTCATGAAGGTACCCTAGAACCTCGGCACAGATGAAGTCCATGGCATCTCAGTGTCCAAGTGGTTTCCCTAGTAAAGGGAACAGGGCCTGTGTTTGACAGAACTCAGTGGCTGGCTCTTTGATTACCTCCTCCTAATGAGGGATTCAACCTTACCAGGCCACAGAGGAAGACAATGCAACCAATCCTGATGAGACCTGATAGGCTATAGTCAGATGGAAGGGGAGGAAGAGGTATCTTATCAGTGGACTGTGGAAGGGTCATGGGAGGAGAAGAGGGAAGGAAGGCATGATTGGGAGGAATGAGGGAGGGGCTATACCTGGGATATAAAGTGAATAAACTGTAATAAATTTTAAAAAATGAAATCATGAAATTTGCAGGCAAATGGATGGCTCTAGAAAAGTTAATCCAGAGTGATTAATGTAAACCTGAAGCAGAAAGACACACCATGGTATATACTAACTTATAAGTGGATATTAGAGATTTAATATAGGACAAACATACTAAAATCTATACACCTAAAGAAGGTAATCAAGAAGGAGGACCCCTGGTAAGATGATGAATCCTCATTCAGAATGACAAATTGATGGACATCCAAAAAAGGAGAAAACAGGGATTAGGACAGGAGCCTATCACAGAGGGCCTCTGAAAGATTCTACCCAGCAAGGTATTGAAGCAGATGCTGAGACTCAGAACCAAACTTTGGGCAGAGATCAGAGAATCTTATGAAAGAAGGGGCAGATAGGAAGACCTGGAGGGACAGGAGCTCCACAAGAAGAGCAATAGAACCAAAATTTCTGGTCACAGGGGTCTTCGCAGAGACTGGTACTCCAACCAAGGTCCATGCATGGAGATACCCTAGAGCCCCTGCTCAGATGTAGCCCAGAGCAGCTCAGTCTCCATGAGGGTACTCTGGTAAGGGGCGCAAGGCTGTTTCTGATATGAACTCAGTGGCTGGCTCCTTGAACATTTCCCCTGGAAGGGGAGGAGGCAGCCTTACCAGGCCACAAAGGAAGACAGTGCATTATGATGAGACCTGATAGGCTAGGGTCAGATACCAGGGGAGAAGGATCTCCCTTATCAGTGGACTAGGGGAGGGGTATTGAAGGAGAAGAAGTAGTGAGGGTGGTACTGGGAGGAGATGAGGGAGGGGGCTACAGTTGGGATACAATGTAAATAAATCATAATAAATAAAAATAAAAAAATTACAAACTCAAAATTAAAATATAGAGATATATAGTTTTAATATAGAGTTTAAAAGAGGAAAAGATCTGGTTTATGTAAATAGATTTTAACATAACTGGAGTAAACCTTCAAAAAAACACTTGGTTAAAAATTTAGTAATGATTGTTAAATCATAATATTTGCTTGGGCTATAAATTTTGGGACCCTTCCTAGAAAGTGATAATGAAAATTATTAATTCATTATTTTTTTTAATTTACTTTTCCATTAATAATTGTAGTGAAAGTTGAGGTATATTAATTGTGTTGTTGAGTTTCTTCAATGAGACTTGAAAGAAGTTGGTGGTTAAATCAATTTCAATGTATTTCTTTACCATCAAAACATGTCTCTTTCAGAAGCACATGTCAATATAAGGCTATAGCCAAGAAGAGCCAAAACTTCAAATACATAACAGTCAATGCATATTTTAATCAAAAAGTAATTGATCACTGATTAACTATAGAAGATAGAACAAATCTCATGGCTGAAGTCTGAACCCATATCACATGGAAATGTTACTGATAGGGTAAATTCTTGATCAGATGATAATACCTTTCTTAAATTGGAGAATGTAATGTTATTGTGTAGAATCATAAATTGTATTTAATGATTACAATTTACTCTAGATATAATTGGTTATGTGAAAGAAAACACATATTTCTGCATTATATTGTATATTTCATCTGAAATTTTTTTGGCATGTGAAAATTGGCTAAATGAAATAAGCTAAACAAAGGAAGATTAAAAATAAGGGGTGTTAAGTGTGAGGTTCCTGAAAAATGGTGATCTCAAAGGTGAGAGCAGAAAAGTGGTGAGTTACCGGGTATAGAGAAAGGTTGCTAAGGGGAAGGGAGGTGCAATTGAAGCAAATTTCTCAGTTAGGCAAGCAATTTGATCTAATACAGCACGTTTGTTCTTTTAAGTATCTAATTTCTCACATTATATTTTTCCTAAAATTGTGAAATGAATTGAGCTCCTCTGAAACATGTTTGTTAATTGAACACTAGGTATGATCAAGTCTACCTTTAAGGAGAAAATGTAGCAAGAATCATAACATGTTTGGCTTATAAATGACATTCTTATCACATCTCAGGATCAGTGTGAATTAATGAATGATAAAATAATTCAAATTTGGTGATATAAACATGCATTTATTCTCTTCCTTAACTAACTGATTAGTAGAAAATAAGATAAATTGCCAAATTAAAACTGAACTACCAAATACTGTCAGTATCAGCTCACCATAGGAACTACATTATATATTAACATTCAAAATATATTTCATAGATGGAACAGCTTAAGATTTCCTAATGGTCAGTTAGAGGAAAAATATCCAAATCCTTAGTACTTTTCCAGCCTGAAAGTTTCAGTCCACAGAGAAAAACAATGAAGCCAGTACTGATGAGACCTGATAGACTAGGGCCAGATAGAAGGGGAGGAGGACCTCCTCTATCATTGGACTGGGGAAGGGGCGTTGGAGAAGAGGGAGGGAGGGTGAATTTGGGAGAGGATGGGGAAGGGTGCTACAGCTGGGATACAAAGTGAATAAACTGTAATTAATAAAATTAAAATTAAAAAAGATTCAAAGGAAAGAGCTGTTCAGGTAATGGTAATCATCTATTTACTTTCTGCATTTCAAGTCTTCAAAAGAGTATGAACAAGGGTGAATTTCATATCAATATAAAGTCAATACTAGTATGTAATTTTATACCTTATAGCAAGTACTTTATTAATGTGAGAGTCTTCGTTATGTGAAGGTCAGTTAAAATAGTTGCATTCTGAATTCAGCAGATTTTTGCTAAAAGCTATATTAAATAACGAATATAAAACTATAAAGATCAGCCTTTATGGTTAGGAAAAGTGAACAAGGAATAATGGGCACTCATCAATTTGTAATTACTGTTCTGCCTATTGGTTAATAATTACTTAGGTTATATACACAGAAAGACATTATCAATTTATACATAGGCTGCAATGTATGGTCACAATTAATCTTCAGAGAATTTTTGGAATTTTGGAAGTTGGTCAAAATAATTAACAAATGATCACCTCTACTGTCACTACAGGTGTTATAATTTAATATATAATATTATATGTTTTGTCCTTTCACATACATAAAACTTTTTCTTTTTTTTGAGGCAGAGTTTCTCAACGTAGCTGTGGCTACCCTGAACTCACTTTGTATACCTGGCTGGTCTCTAACTCACAGAGAACTGCCTGCCTCTGCCTAGCCAACCCAAGTGCTGAGATTACAGGCATGTATCCGCATGCACAGCTCACATACAAATGTTGGTATAATGTTCTTGTGGAATGTATACAATTTACCCGTGTTCATTCAGATGCTGATTTTTCTGCCCCACTATATGGTTTAAATCCAGACATTGCATCGTGACGCTTATTGTAAGCATTACCTGTCTCAAGTTGGTGTGAACATGCCACCACTTGTTCTCTATATTGTTGATAAAACAACCAGCCAATGCTGAGCAATGGAGGATATAGGGTGGGGCATCCTGGTTTGGATGGGAGAAGAAGGAAGAGAGTGGGAGGAAAGATCCCAGAGAAGAGGCCCAAGAAACATCAGCAGAACTAAACAGACCGAAGATATGACTAAATAGCAAGTATAATGTGGAAAATCTAAATGGGAGGAAGCTATGTAAGCTTGGAGGTTTTGGATGGAATAATTATTGCCCAGCTCTAGGTTAATTAATTATTGTGCTCTAGGTTAATTAAGTAAATAATAGTCTCTGTGTGGTGATTTGGGTATACATCTAGTTTAGGAATAACCACTGTTTAACTAAAAAATAAATCAACTTTAAATATTAATAATCATTGGCATACATAAAAGTCGTAACATCTGAAGGCATACTAGAAAATTTGTGAAGCCTTCATAATTAATAATAGAAAAGTAACTGATCTTCTTTATAAACATTCAAAACTTTTGTAACTGTTGAACTATGAGAAAAATAACTATCAAAAGTTTATGACATAAACACATAAGATTATATTGAGAAAAATTAAAAATAAAAAAGAAAGAAAAGATTCTACTTGTGAGACGTTATAAAAGTTTATAATGAAAACTTTCCTACTTGAAATATATCTGGGCACAGGGTCTTTTCTGAGACTGACATGCAACCAAGGACCATGTATGGATATAACCTAGAACCTCTGCTCGGATGTAGCCTGTCATAGCTCAGTAACCAATTGGTTTCCCATAGTGAGGGGAACAAGGACTATTTCTAACAGGAACTCAATGGTAGGCTCTTTGACCTCCCCACCCCCCAAGGGAGGAGCAGTCCTGTTAGGCCACAGAGGAGGGCTTTGCAGCCAGTCCTGAAGATACCTGATAAAACAGGATCAGATGAATGGGGAGGAGGACCCTCCCATCAGTGGACTTGGAAAGGGGCACAGTGGAGATGAGGGAAGGAGGGTGGGATTGGGAGGGCATGAGGGAGCGGGATACAGCTGGGATACAGAGTTAATAAAATGTAACTGATAAGAAAAAAATAAAATTAAAAAAAAAGAAAATTAACCCTGGTGATTATTTATAACTAATAACATTCCAATTTTATATTAATTTATTCTTAACTGGTATATAATTCATGATCCATGTATATATTTATTCTGTAATCCCAAAGTTTTGATCTATACAATAATCTAAGGGATTGTGAATTGCTTGTTTGTCAGACTCCAGAATTATTGAGAAGTGCTGGTACCTTTAAGAGAAGTAGCACAGTGGAAATGAATCAGGACTTAGAAAACCTGTCCCTGAGGGCCTATTTGGACAGCTGAGCCTCTTTACTTTACCTCTGAATCATCCATAAACTGCACAGACCTCCTTCTCCACTACCCTACCACCATGCTGTGCTGTGCCACTAAGCCTGAAAGAAATAGAGGTGAGCCTGGACTGAACCTCTCACACTATGAAGAAAGCAGTCTTTACTTCCATTTATGTCCTCTCCTTTATTTCGTTACAGTGATGGAAAGGAGCACAAACTCCATGTCACATTTCAGTGAGTGATCACTGGGTAACCACATGAAATGTATCTGTCTCCTCAGTGACCATAAAATATTTGTGGTGAAAATATTCAAGTCCTTTTTTTCTATCTTTGTACAATTACTAATTTTATTCTGGTAAAGCATGCAACTCTCACATTATGGGGCTTGATAATAGAATATTTCATCAGAAAAAAAAAAAGATTAGTCAGTCACCCAAGAAGATAAAAAAAAAAAAAAAAAAACAATAGGGATTTCTGAAGAGCTAAATTGACATAGAAGCAACCCCACACTGAGAACAGATATGTATACCATGGCTGATCTCTGGGGACCCCTTTGCTTTGTGACCAGTGTCATGTAGTAGAACATACGAGACACAATGGCACATCCATCCTGGGACACTGAGGAAGACTAGCATGGCTCTAAAGTAGCCAACTTTTCCACATCAGAAGAATCCATAATGTAAGTCCCCAAATGATACACAGAGGGTTAACAAACACATCAAAATATTACTGCTCTAACCACAATGTACTGAATGTGAATGTGGTGTGATGGTTTTAGTAAGTAATATGTCATGTATAGAAAGAACTGGAGTGTCCTTTAATTTATTCTTCAGAGGTCAAGGAAAAACCCTTTACAAATACAGAGGAATTCATACATTGACATGAAGTAAATAAGGAAGTAAATCAAGCTACTTAAAATGTATCATGTAACTTAAAAAAAAATCAAGGTGTTTCAGGTATAAAACTCTGCCACTCTAATGCACAGAGGCCTTAGCTTCTAATTGTGATGCACACTCTTGAATTAACTATCACAGGAGTGACTATGAAGCTCTGAATTAAATACTAGTTCTTTCTCCAAATGCACACAAGTAAAAATGGCATTATATTGAGAAAAAAACAAAACAAACAAACAACAACAACAAAAAACCCCTAAAATCTGAATGCAACAATATGCAGAAAAATAGGCCCAGGACTATTTTCTGTTTCCCTTAAAGGAATTTTTTTTTTTTTTTTCCAGCAGAGGCCAGGCAGTGAGGCTTCCCAGAACTTTGACAGAGTCTTTTCTGGCAGGTTTATGACCTGGGTGACCTAACGGCCGTGATTGGCCTACAGAACAGTCAAGACCTAAGAACTCAGAATCCTCAGGAGAACCATGGAAAGTATGGCTGCTTGTGGACTCTAGACATTTTCTGATTTGTACGTTATATAAGATGAGACAGGAGTAAAGACAGAAAATGGATGCAAAGATGCTAAATTTAGCTTTAGCAATGTTTCTAAGGCATGGCTTAGTCTTAGAAGTTGACAGAGCCAGATCTTGAGAGAAGAATTAAGGGAGCATATTGTCCTGCTGAGGAAGAGAGGTCAGGTGTAATTTTTTGAATGTAAAAAATAAGAGGGCAGCTCTCACAGGTAATAAATGTTACTTTCAAAATACCGATTCTTGTTTGGAAGGTGATATTTTCTTTAACTTTCTGCCTAAAGAAAATGAATTCTAGATGCAAGAACTTCATGTTTCCCAGGCCTCCATGTACTTTCTTATACAATATTCATCATTCTTTCAGAATTTGCCAGCCTTGTTATGAAACCTACTAGATTCTTACAGCAAATCTCTAAGGCATAAAAACTGTTCATTTTAAATTAAAAAAAATGGCAGTACTGTCCTATATGCTGTTTCTGTTGATCTTGATAATTTTGTGGAATAGCCAATGAAACAAAATACGTAATAATTAGAAAAGGTAGAATTCATATGTTGCTGGTTCTCATTGCATACATTATCAAATATATTAAAACTAAAAACAAATTCAACAAGATGGTGTTTGACTTCACTTCCACATCTACTAGATCTCAACCCTATCTGTATTCCCTGAGGACAGTGTCCCCAGGGAACAGTAGGCTGCAAGGCAAACACAGCAGAGGTGAGCTAAGTCTGGCCCCCTATACTCCCCCATTTACTGAACCTCACACCTAAGTGCATTCCTGGAAGCCAGTGGGCCCCAGGAACAACCAGCCATTACCAGATACAACCAGATGGCTAAAGGCTACCACAAGAACAAAAATAACAGGAGCCTGAGCAATATGTCAACATCAGGACCCAAATATCATTCTACAGCAAGTCCAGGATATCTTAACATAGCTGAGGACCAACAAAATGATGCTAAATGAAGTCTCATGAAGATGCTGAGGCCTTTAAAGAAGAAATGAATAAATCCCATAAAGAAATACATAAAAACAAAATTAAGCACGTGAAAGAAATGAAGAAAACTGTCCAAAGCCTGAAAATGGAAGTAGAAGCAGTTGAGAAAGCAACAATCTGAGGGATCCACTCTACCAGCCCTGTTCATGGTACTGTCAGTCACTGTGAGTTCATACGAGCTTTGCTCGCATTTATTTATAGGGCTTTCTTTTCATGGTATTCTCCATCCCCTCTGGCTCGTACACTCTTTGTTTCCTCTGATTATGGCTGAGCAAGGAACTGATCTATGTATGGGTAGAGCAGAATATGACATATTGTTGGAGTCATTTTATTGCTGTTTTGATTTGTTTTATTTAGAGCTGTTGTTTTCAGTTTTAGATTGGGTACCTGGGAATTCTTATATCAAGTACTTGATCACCCCTGCAATGTCGGAGATGGGTTCCGTATCCAGGAGTAGGCTTCAAGCCAATTCCAAATTGGTTGGTTACTATAAAAGCTTTATGCAACCACTGTCCTGGTATATGGTGAAGGCAGAACACCATTGTAGATCAGAGTATGAGTCTGTGTTGTGTTTGCATTTCCTTTTTGGTATTGTGCAGATTTATAGCAAAGATGCTCTCGTGTCCAGATAAGTGTAATAATAATATCTGAATGGGGGGTTACAGAGGACTAGAGAGATGGCTCAGAGCTTAAGAACACTAGCTTTTCTTCCAAAGGTCCTGAGTTCAATTCCCAGCAGCCACATGTTGACTCATGACCATCTATAATGTGATCTGATGCCCTCTTCTGGCCTGCAGACACACATCCAGGCACAGTACTGTATAAATAATAAATAAATAAATCTTTAAAATAATATCTGAATGGTTACTAGTAAATATTAAAGTAAAGAGAATTAAGGTTACCAAGAAAGTTTAATATTTAACGGATTTCTTCAGCATAGAAAGACTACTTTCAGGATAGAAAATTCAAATTCTCATACACAATTTCACCCAACAGATTACATTATCATCATATTAATTTATGCCCTAGAAACAATATTAAAATCACAGTGTTCATCGATTGCAGTGTTAGTGGTTTTAAAGAAATAAACAATTTTAAACAGAAATAGAAAATATAAAAATAAATTTTTGCTTGAATTTTTATAAGTTCATCAGTATTAGAGCGGACAACAGAAACATGCCAGAGACAACTTTGCAATGTCATTAAGTATTCTTCAGAAATCAGTTAACTTCTAACAGATTTTAAACAACTAAACTATCAAATATCACTCCTGTCCTTTTTTGAACATAATAGTGATGTTTTGGAAATATTGATTTATTTTTAACACTTGTAACATTTGTTTTAGGTTAAATACTATCTTCTGAAGATTTAAAACTGTAATTGTTCATATGTGAGTAATTTTCATTGAGGAGTATATTCTTTTTAATGAATAAATGACATTCTTTCAGCAGAGCATATGCAATGCCTTTAATTTGGGTGTAACACTGTGTGTGTGTGTGTGTGTGTGTATGTTGTGTGTATGTTGTGCGTCCAAGCATGAATGAATATATGTGTGCTGTACAAACTAAAATAATAAAAAGAACAAATATTTATTTTTGTCACATTTTTACAAAAACAATTAGCTCAATTCTGTAAGTGTACATATTGTTTTTTAAAACAAACTAAGAACTATTGAGACACTAATTAAACTCAGATTTTACTCTTTCCACTGTCCGTGTACTGATTTGTTCTCATCTACCCATTTTTCTGTCTTCAACTCTTCAGTGGTGGAACTGCTTCATTATTGCACTCTCAGAATGCCTATCCACTCGCTCTGAATTTTTTTTTTCCATAGAACTGAAGACTCATTCTAATACATTCACTATAATTCTTGTTTTCCAAGCAGAAATATTTAAATCCTATTTTTATTTCAAATATAGTAAAACAGAGTTAATACGAAACTTAAAGACATAGAAGCAGGGACTGTAGGTAGGAAAAGATTTTGTTTCCCTCAAATTTGAATTGCATTGTTTCAATAAAACTATGTGTGAACATTGTCAGTATAAGCAAATTCTCTCATTCAGATTGAGTCCTGGTACAACAAAGGGTGTGGGTTAATGCGCGTCTAGAATCACATACCTTTGTTATTATCCATTCCCCCTACTGCAAAAAGAGTTCCAACTGTAGACTTTCTGGGCTTAGTTCTCGGGCTTTGCATTAAAGTTCTTCTTTCTGGCAATAGATGGTATTTCATTGCTTCCAGAATCAGTTTTTGGCATTCCAAATCATTCTTAAATAGTGCATGGTTTTCAAGGTCAGCCAGTATCTGTGAATAATACACAGTCACTGTTAACAGTGTTTGCTAAATTGTTGAGTATATGCTCTATGTATTGACCATAGAAACTTAATTCCTTTGCCATCACTCTTACATTTGGAACATAGAATATCAATGTTTTACTAGGTATTAAATATTATGAATAAAACAAACAAATGTATTTGCTACCTTTTCTATTTTCTATTGGAGATCTTTACATTGGAAACAAAATATTTAAATTTGAGTTTGCTGAGTTTAATAAATTAACTCACAGCTTAAGCTCAGCAATCATCTAATTTTGATACATGTGCAAAAGGTCATTTATATTAAAATGGTTGAATATAATATTATTGATATTAAAGAGTCTCTTAGCTAATTAGGATGAAGTAATTTTATTTTATAAATAATTCTGTGTCCTAATTTTGATAAAATACAAAGATAAAAGTAAGAAACCATTTAAATAAATATTAGCTGTATTTGTTGTGTTTTAATCTTTAAAAACTATTAGTGACATTAGTAATATACTGGATAAAATAATTTAATAGCTGAGGATAATTAAAATATACTTTTAAATTAATTTCGACAAATGGTACTCTACTGTCACTGTCTTGAATTTTTTTCTAGTGTTGCATATATAAAAGGTCTTTTGTGGCATGAATATGATTTCCAACTCATTTTTTTTTTTTACTTTTCTTATTAACTACAGTTTATTTACTTTGTAACCCCCTGTAGCTCCCTTCCTACTCCCCTGCCAATCCTACCATCCCTCTCTCTTCTTCACCCATGTCCCTCCCCAAGTCCACTGATGGAGGAGGTCCTCCTCCCCTTCCTTCGGATCCTAGCCTATCAGATCTCATCAGGAGTGGATGCACTGTCTTCCTCTGTAGCCTAGTAAGGCTGTTCCCCCCTCAGGGGGAGATGATCAAAGAGCAGGCCAATCAATCAGTTCCTGTCAGAGACAGTCCCTGTTCCCATTACTATGGTGGCCACTTGGACACTGAACTATCATGGGCTACATCTGCACAGGCATTCTAGGTTATCTCCATGAACGGTCCTTGGTTGGAGTATTAATCTCAGAAAAGACCCCTGTGCCCACATTTTTGGGTTCTGTTGCTTTCTTTGTAGAACTAAACAGAGAATTCTCGAAAGAGGAATATAAAATGGCAAAGAAACACTTAAAGAAATGCTCAAAGTCCTTAGTCATCAGGAAAATGCAAATCAAAACAACCCTGAGATTTCACCTTAAACCCATCAGAATGGCTAAGATTAAAAACTGACGTGACAACACCTGCTGGAGAGGTTGTGGAGAAAGGCGAATCCTCCTCCATTGCTGGTGGAAATGTAGACTTGTACGACTGCTTTGGAGATCAATCTGGAGCTCTCTCTGACAATTAGGAATAGCGCTTCCTCAAGATCCAGCTATAACACTCCTAGGCATATAGCCAAAAGAGGCTCAAGTATAGAAGGACATTTGCTCAACCATGTTTGTTGCAGCTTTATTTGTCATAGCCAGAACCTGGAAACAACCCAGATGTCCCTCAGTTGAGGAATGGATACAGAAATCGTGGTACATCTATACAATGGAATATTACTCAGCAATTAAAAACAAGGAAATCATGAAATTTGCAGGCAAATTTCCAATGCTTTAGCTGAAAATAACTGTCAATCACAATTCAGCAGTAACTTCATTTTTATTTTAAAAATGGTTATAGATGTTGGTCATTGAAGTGCTTCTAATTCATTTAATTTTGTTAAATAGTGTTTATTGTACAAGTTAAATGTTAGCTTAATACCACAGCTTGTCATTAACAGAGTAAATATGTATGGATGAATGAACTGGACAGAATTTTTGATGAAATTTGTTTGATTTTTTTTGTTTCATCATTTTTGACAATATTCATAATGATCCTTTGTGCCATCTAACATATACACTTACTTCTTTAAAATATTAAGCCTACTTAACATATTACACAATTAAACAAAATTAAAATATTTGGATTTATGTTTCTTACAACATTTCAGGCTTATTAAAGTATATGTAGTCAATTAACATTTAAAGTAAAAAAATATTTACAGTACAAGTGTTTGCATCATAGAGACTTCTTAAAATATCACAAATTGCCATCAGCAAAAGAATAAAAATTTTATCAACACACTTCTATACATTTGAAACTATTTATTTTCTAAACTATTACATAAAATGGATTATTATGATCATGATATGTGCCCCTCGTATTCTTAGATTCTGCAGGATTTTTAACACGATGTTAAATGTAGAACTTTATGAAAGTTCTTTTTCTGCATCTAATGAATTGCTTATGTGATTTATGTCCACAAAGCTGTTTTAGCAGTGAATTATATTTGTTTATTTTCCTTTGTTGAACCACTCCTGCCTCTGTGCAATGAAGCTGGGAGTGTGCTCTCTTCAATGTATTCTTTAATTAAGATGTATTTTTTCATCCATTTAATTTCTTTATAATTTTTATTTTTTATGTTAATTATAGGTTATTTACTTTGTATCCGAGTTCTAGGCCCCTCCCTCATTCCCTCCCAGTCCCACCCTTCCTCATCTCCTCCTATGCCCCTTGCCAAGTCCACTGATAAGGGAAAACCTCCTCCCCTTCCATCTGACCCCAGCTTCTCAGGTTTCATCTCTGACTGGCTGCATTGTCCTCCTCACAAGGCTGTTCCTCCCTTGGGGGGGGGGTAGGAGAACCTGCAAACAACCCAGATGTCACCAATGGAGGAATGGATACAAAAATTGTGGTACATTTACACAATGGAATACTACTCAGCAATTAAAAACAAGGAAATCCTGAAATTTGCAGGCAAATGGTGGGAACTAGAAAAGATCATCCCAAATGAGGTAGACCAGAAGGAGAAAGACACACAAGGTATATACTCACTTATAAATGGATACTAGACCTATAAGATAAGATTGTAAGTATTTTATGGAGAATCTTTTAGTCCACATTTAACAATAATAACAATAATAACTTTTCTCCTTTCTCCTGTTTTTTGTTTTGTTTTGTTTTTTGGCTTCTGGTTTGGGTATAAGGGTAAAACTGACTTTAAAACAAAAAGAGAAACTATTTTTTTCCTTTTTTTCTTTATTTTATACTAAATAATTTGAGATCTGGTAGAATTTTATGCTTCACTCGTCTGTGTTTGGGAATTTTAGAGGGGAGACATTTAAACTACAACTTCCATCTTACTGAATGTTATGGGTTTATTTAAATTACCATATTCACAGTTGAATGGGTGTAGCTTGAAACAATTATCTTGAGTGAGAGAACCCAGACAAGAAAGAGAAACCTTATGGCTTTATTTTTTCTGATTTGTGGATGATTTCTTTCCAGAGATTAATGCAACTCTCAACACTCATCTGAGAAAGGTCTATTTGTGGTAGATGAAGATTAACTGAGAGCTAGGTAACCATTTAGGTGTAGAGAATAAGAGAGTAAAATGACTTAAATGGGACATCTCTATCATACCTCTCCCTTCCAGGACTCAAAAATAACCTACTGAAGCTAACGTGGAGAGAATGTAAGAGAGATAGACAGTGGATGAATATAAGAAAATAGCATCTTCTGGTCAGCACAAGAAAATTGCACATATGTCCTCATAGTATTTATGAAAACATATATAATACTTACAGAAGCTCAAACCATTTTAGATCTTAGCACGGAGAGGAGTGGTGGGTACAAATTCTCAACCCTAACTGATATGGTATTGAAAACTAATAGTTGCTTGAGAAGCATGATTCCATTTTCCCTAAGAATGTAGATCCTGGTAAGTCCAGTGGAAGCATGCATACATATTTAGAAATGTATGATCAAAGTAATTTAGACTTGATGCATATAAAAGAAAAAAGAATGAGGACATAAGTCTGGTAGGTAAGGACTTGGGAGCAGTAGGTAAGGGAGGAAAATGATTAAATCTCATTGTAAAAAATTCTTAGAACACCAATAATATTTTTTTTAAAAAATTCAGTAAAAATTAATAATGATTAAAATGTAAATTTAAAAGACAGAGAGCTAGCATAATTTCTAAAATTTATGTTAATTACAGTCAGATTTTTTCTCGAGTGAGGCAACCAAGACATAGAATATAGTATATATTCAATTATATGTGGATATTAGCTACTAAGAAAACTCTAACCATGTTACAATCCATAGACCAAGTGAGGATAGGTATAGAAAAAGGGACTGTGGAGGTACATAAATATCTCCAGGAGGGAAAAGTAAAATAGATTTTTATGGATCGACTTGGGACAGAAAGGGCCTGGGCATAGGATGATCGAGTAGATGTGGGGGATAGAACTGAGGGAGGGAATGCTGTGACAGACAGCTAGATTTGAGGAGTATATGAGGTTTGCTATAAATATATAGCACTGCAGAATCTTCCAAAAAATATGTGAAGGTGATCCTAATAAAGTCTCCAAAAAATGGGGGAGACAGTGTCCCAACTTGCCATTTCTTGTCAATACAGAAAACTTCCAGTAGTGGGACTGGGTTACATTCATTTGAATTGTTGGCCAAAGGTGCCCCATGGAAAGCCTATGCCAAGGAATAGGCTGCTCTCCACAAACTGCCAGCACTACCCTATGGCTGAAGATAACAACCTGTAATTCACTAATCATGAGAAGGTCAAGCTGGAGTCTACATAGACCCTATACCACTCTGTTCCACAATCTTTTTCATGGGAAGGTACTCTGCAAGCTACCAAGAGTGAAAAATATACACCAGCCCAGCCACCAAATCGTTGATCTAAAATACTGTGCTGCCTGCAAAGTAAGCTAGGGCAACGGTGGCACAAAGCTTGTGGAAGTAACCAAACCAATTTCGGATTTAACACATTTACTGGCCACTCCTCTAGCTGGAACCCATACCCAGTTGCTTGAGTGAACAAGAACCAGAGACTAGATATCCCTGAGAACTAGGGTAAAACAAAGAACTGCTGTTCAAATAATAAATAAATAAATAAATAAATAAATAAATAAATAAATAAATAGTGATAAAATGATCCTAAAGATATGCTGCTATACTCATAGATCAAGGCCTTCTGAACCATGATCAGAGAAGCTGCCTCTTCAAGCAGATGAGAACAAATACAGACTCACAGTCAGAAATGAGAGAAAGAGAGAAAAACAGAAGGGGAATGTGTGTGTGTGTTTGAGAGAGAGAGAGAGAGAGACACCTTGGAACTCGCAGTTTGAAATGAGATGTCACTAATAAATTTCTCTTCTCAGAATTCATGGAACCATTAGAAAAGAAAAGGCGGAAAGAGTGAAAGACATAGAGGGAGTACAGGAAACCAGGAAAACAAGCCTTTCTATGTCAAGAGAGCAAATCTCATGAACTCACAGAGACTGAAGCAGCAGTCACAGACCTCCCACAGGTCTCTACTGGGTCCTTTTCTGTATATAGTACGACTTTCAATTTAGTATTTTTATGGGACTCCTGAGTATGTGAATGAATAAGTCTCTAATTTTTCTGCCTTCTCTTAGGTTTTTCCTTCTCTTGGTTTGCCTCATTTAACATCTATGTGAAGTTTTTCATTTTATCTTATTATGTTTTATGTTGTTATATTTTCTTCTTAAAAAAAATAAGTGGATTAAATTCAACCAACTTAAGTCTTTTCATTTTTTAAGCAGTTTTGTTTAATAATGTTGGGGATTGAACCCAAGACTTCATATATGCAAGAAAAGCATTTCACCAAATGAACTAAATAACCTCTTTAATACCTTATATATTTCTTTTCTCAAAATTAAATCTTTATTTTCTGTAATTTAAGAAAATATTTTCCAGTCTTTTTTCACTGTTGGATCTCTTCACAAAATCTCTAAACAAAATTCATTACAATTAAAAGTGATATTCCTTTGACAAGTGAACTTCATAAAGTCTTTTGAATTTTTTGTTTGAAAAAAGTGAAAGAACCAAATGCTAAAATATTGTCAATTCCCAAAACTGCAGAAAATAATTTGTTTCAATATGCTAGAATAGTTGTCATGCAGAAAAAGTACTTGTAGGCATTTCTATTGTTCAGTCTTTAAGAGATTCCATAGGAAATGGATATTTCATCTAATTTAAATATACCCTGAACCTATTAGTTCCAGTAAGAGGCCAGTGAAAACAGTCAGCTTTCACAGAACTGAAAGCAACAGAATAACCGTTTCATAGGTATTACTGCCCCTTTTCACAAGGGTAAGCAAATCTTACTGATCTCTAGCATGGATTTTTCTTTTTTTTTTTATGTTCACATTTCAGCTCTACCTATGCTCCCAGACAGACACAGAAAGAAAAACCAGTCAGAAATGCTGAAAGTGTGTAGTATTCTTTGCTTTACTAGTGCTACGGCTCTTCATCAGATACTGTTCCAGTACCTGCTAGGCTGGCACAGCCCGGACTCCCATAGAAGAAGCCAGCTTACCTATAGATAAACTATCAGTTTGCAGCCTGGATGATGACACTGAGTAGTCCTAAGCAAAAAGAGTTTCACATTACATTCCAAGTTCCATTACCCTTCACTGAAACCATTCTAATGACCTAATCAGTATTGTGTCTAAGTGACTTGAGGATCTTTATATGTGAATATAAATGAAAAAAAAAAAAAGCAGAAGCAAAAGACATTTTCATGTGTCTTGTTTCAAACTGACTTGTAAAGCTTGTCAGAGACAACTGACTCTACCTTGAATATATAATGAAACAAGGGGAGACTTTATATGAAAAGAAGGTGATTCATTAATTTTATTTCAAATGCAGAAAGCTCTGATTACCTTAAGATGATAAGTAATTGGAAAACTTGCAATTCCAATAATAATAATAATGACATAATCAAAACAAGTAGAGCTCATAAAATTAACCAAAATCAGGGGTTTTATTAGTCACAAGTGAAGTGGGATTTGAGCTGCTATAATTTATGATTAACATGTACTTATTGAGCATATTTTTATTATTTCACTGTGAGGAAGCTCAGAATTTCTAAAGCTGAAATAAGCCTGTGTTCTATATGAGCATTACTCCCCTTTTGAACATATATATCCTAATAAATTCTAGAACACTTGCTCATTCATTCTGTAAAATTTAGAGAGTAGTATTTCATTCCAGTGCCATCATAGATACATAATATTTGCAGCTTAATTTTATAAAAACATCCTTAACTGTACAATGTTGCAATATATTCGATCATACTCTGAACCCCAAGATTGTATTGCTTACTGGAAAAACCTGTTTCAAGGTGTGATGTGGCTCAGCCCTAGCACACCTTTGACCCAATTCTTAAGTAATGCAAATAGGATTAAATAAAGTTGGCTCTAGGTCAAGAGGCAGAGCTAGCAACCAGCTGACAGACAGTGAACATAGAAAAAACCATAAAGAGTAAGAGGAAATCAGGAGGATGGATGGGGAGATGCATAGGAAGGAGAAGGGAGGAACATTAAGTTTGTGGGTGTTTTTTAGACAACATGGGGAAGGAGCCCATTTTCTTTTGGGGATGTCAGTTGAAGAGGAAGGTCAGCTGGGTGCTTTTGCCACATTACTGAGCTAGCAGGCTTTCATCCCAGAATCTGGCTCTGGATTCTTTATTGGTAAACTTGAACAATTTGCAAAAACAACATTTGGTGGTCCCAGTGCATTGCACTATCACACCAACAAGAGAATCATGTCAACTCAGACAAACTGAGAAGCCATCAGAGTTACTAAGTCCCCAAGGAAGTCCTTAAGGAGGGAGTTAAGGAGGGGAAATACCATAACACAAGGCATTAGGGCCCTGTATATTACTAGTTTAGATGCCTTGAAAATAGAAGCAGGAAATAAAAAGCTAAATGACTTAACTAAACTTAGCTCAATGCTGATTACAATTATTACCATTTTGTTAATTCATGTTTTATCTTTAACAGTCACAGTGGCTTTCCATGCCATTTTAAAGAAAAAAGATTTAGAAATAGAAAAAAAAACAAGAAAAATACAAAATGTAGAAAAAAAATTAGAGAGAGTTATAAATAAAAATGAGAAAAATACTGAGACACGGAGTGATTTAGATAGGAACTTACAAACCCACCACATGAGGAATGGCCCAGCATTGTTAGAAAACCAACTTTAGTTTGGTTAATGGAGACAGGGAGATGATAGGCAGCCCCAAAGTTATGATGACATTAAATGGAATCTTATAGAAATAATAGCTTTAAAGAGATTTAAGGAAGCCATCTTTTCTTTTTACATGTATTCACCTCATGTAAAGCAGATATTAATTCACAGGAAACTTAGAACAGAATTATTTCCAAGACTGGAAATATTTAGCAACAACCATATTGGAAGCTGCTCCTCAGTTAAAATTATGTACATGATAGAAAGAGGAAACTAGAGTACTAGAACAGAGCCATAAGTCTATATTTGTTAATGTTTTCCAGGACCAGTTGCTAGGTGAAGGTCGATATGCTGGCTTACAAAGGCAGCTTGAATTTGATGATCATTTTTGGTGCTATATCATTTATTTTTAAATGCTTGGGATAAGGTTGAAGAATTAGGAAAGAGGTCTGAGTCATTTACTAAAATTATGTGAGGCCCAAAAGAAGGCTTCACTGATTTGTTGCAAAGACTGATATCAGCTGTAAGTAGAATAGTATCAGATTCAGAATTCAGACATGTTTTAGTTAAATCTATGGCTTTTGAATATGCTAATTCAGAGTGATTAGATTTTTAAAGGCAAGATCAGCACCAAAAGAAGAATGGATTAGAAATATAGCTCATATTGGATCTCATGTTTGTGATGCTACTCTAGCAGAAGAATTTCTAAAAGTTAAAAAAAAAAGTCAGATATTTTAATTGTGGTAATCCAGGTTATTTGAAAAGGAACTGTGGGCAAAGCAATCGTAGAAACAATGTTTTTTGGTTTTTTGTTTTTGTTTTTGTTTTTGTTTTTTTTAGAGATTATCAAAAAAGAAGGACCCAGCCTTCTCTAGTATACAGAAGATATAGCAATGGACAGCATTAGACTAATAAATGCAGATCAACAAGGAACAGTCAAGTTAACCTTTTGACATTCGTAAACACCCTAAGAGGCCTTCTGAAGGCCCTGGTATAAAATTCAATCCAATCTTTCCCTGTCAGAAGCAGAGAAACTCATTTAATTGTGGTACATTTACATACTACTCAGCAATTAAGAACAAAGAAATAATGAAATCTGCAGGCAAATTGTGGGAACTAGAAAAGAACATCTTGAGTGAGGTATCCCAGAATCAGAAGAATGGCCAAGATGAAAAACTCAAGTGATAGCACATGCTGGAGAGGTTGTGGAGAAAAGGGAACCCTCCTCCATTGCTGGTGGGAATGTAAACTGGTTCAACCACTCTGGAAGTCAATCTGGCGCTTTCTCAGACAACTAGGAGTAGTGCTACCTCAAGACCCAGCTATACCACTCCTAGGTATATACCCAAAATTTGCTCAAGTACACAACAAGGACATTTGTTCAACCATGTTCGTAGCAGCTTTATTTGTAATAGCCAGAACTTGGAAACAACCCAGATGTCCATCAACGGAGGAATGGATACAGAAATTGTGGTATTTTTACACAATGGAATACTACTCAGCAATCAAAAAGGAGGAAATCATGAAATTTGCAGGCAAGTGGTGGGATCTAGAAAAGATCATTCTGAGTGAAGTATCCCAGAAGGAGAAAGACAAACTTGGTATATACTCGCTTATATAGACCTACAAGACATGATAAACATAATGAAATCTACACACCTAAAGAAGATAATCAAGAAAGTGGACACAGGCGAAGGTGATTAATCTTCATTTAGAAAGACAAATGGGATGTGCCTTGAACTTATGACAGGAGTCTACCACAAAAGGCATCTGAAAGACTCTACCTAGCAGTGTTTCAAAGCAGACACTAAGACTCATAACCAAACCCTCGGCAGAGTGCAGGGAATCATATGAAAGAAGGGAAGTTAGTATGATATGGAAAGGATATGAGCTACCACAGGCCACATCCGAGCAGAAGTTCTAGGTTATATCCATAGATGGTCCTTGGTTGAGTGTCAGTCTCAGAAAAGACCCTGTGCCCAGATATATTTGGTCCTTGTAGAGCTCCGTAACCAAGTAGTTTTCCAAAGTAAGGGGAACACGGACTATTTCTAACAGGATCTCAAGGGCAGGCTGTTTGACACCTCCCCCCAGGGGAGGAGCAGTCTGTTAGGCCACAGAGGAGGACTTTGTAGCCAGCCCTGAAGATACCTGATAAAACAGGGACAGATGAAAGGGGAGGAGGTCCTCCCCTATCAGGGGACTTGGAAAGGGGCAGGGAGGAGACCAGGGAGGGAGTGTGGGGTTGGGGAGGGAATGAGGGAGTGGGATACAGCTGGGACACAGAGTTAACAAAATGTAACTAAAAATAAAAAATAAAAAAAAATAAAAAAAAATAAATATTGAAATGAACCCAGAGAGAGAAAAAAAAAAAAAAAAAAAAAGAAATGTTCATAAAAAAGTCTCCCAAGGTATATTATTTAGAAAAATATAAAATCATACACATACACACACACAGAGACACACATGTATTTTTGTGACCTCCTCTAATGAGTTGAAAGCCTCTGTCCTGCTAGGTCATATAGAAAGAAATGGATGAGAGATGAAATAATAATAATAATAATAATAATAATAATAATAATAATAAAAAGACCACTGTATTGCTGTGTTCTTGCTCATCACTTGTAGTACAATTCCTATAAATATTTTATTTGAGTCTTTTTGCTTCTGATAAATAAAACGTTCATTCTCAAAAAAAAAAAAAAAAGAAAGACACACATGCATGATATATACTCACAAATAAGTGAATATTAGACATATAATATAGCATAAACATACTAAAATCTATACTCCTAAAGAAGCTAAACACTCAGAAAGGCAAATGGATATCAGAAGATATCATAAGAGGGGAAAAAAAAAACAAGACACAGGACAGGAGTCTACCACAGAGGGCCTCTGAAAGACACTACCCAGAAGTGTATCAAAGCAGATGCTGACCAGCATAACCAAACTTTGGTCAGAGTGCAGGGACTCTTATGAAAGAAGGTGGAGATAGAAAGACCAGGAGGGGAAAGGAACTTCACAGTGAGACCCTGAGAACCAAAGTGGCCTGCTGAGACCAATACTCCAACCAAGGACCATGCATGGAAAGGACCTACTCAGAGGAAGTCCATAGGCTGCTCAGTTTCCAAGTGGGCTGTCTCTGACATGAACTCAGTAGCTGGCTCTTTGATCACCTCTCCCTGAGGAGTGCAGCATTTCCAGGCCACAGAGGAAGACGATGCAGCAATCCCTGATGAGACCTAATAGGCTAAGGTCAGATCGAACTGGTGGAGATGCTCGCCTCTCAAGAGACTAGGGAAAGCGCATAGGGGAAGAAAGGGAAAGATGGATGGGACTAGGAGGAGATGAGGGAGGTAGCTACAGGAGGGATACAAAGTGAATAAATTAATTTAAAAAACGTGCCACAAATTCTTGAAAACAGTTTGAAATCCCATTGCTTCAGTAGATGTTGACCCATGGCCCCAAATAATAAATAACAACAACAAAGTTGTCATCAGCATTCCAGAATTTATTACATGTACCATAATTTAGGAGCTTCAATGGCATACAAGTCATAAATGTACAGTAGATAATTTTTAAGAAGTGCTTCTTGTTTGAATTCATAATAAAAAATAACTTAATTGAATGATAATTTATAAATTATCTACTAATTTGTTTCAGATAATTTATTGACTGTTGAACTCTTAAATATGCAATACACAAACCAAATATTCAAAATCACTTAAATTTGATGCTAGATTATCATTACAAGAATTTCTATACTTTTAGAAAAATATTTGCTGATAAATCAAATTTATATTTCTATATAGTTTTCATTTCAGACCTTTTTAATATCATCCTTACTTCTATGCAGAGTAAACAGCCAAAATAACCTTTAAATGTCCCTGTGGATGATTTGACTCTTAACTAGGAAGCATTTTACAGAACATTTTACTTTCCTTCCCCACTATGTTCTTAAAGCTTAACTCACTTTTTCTCATAATTATTCAACATTCTATAGAAGACACCAGCTATATCTTCTAGGGTCATTTGAAGTAGGTCTTTTTCTTGACTTGTATTGTAAACTGTTCCTACTCTTTTGTAGTATATGGTATATGAAGAAATGAATATACCCCAACCATTTTTCTTCCTGAGGAATCCTATTCAGCGAAAAATGTAACTCACCAGTGACAAAGTTCCTTACATGTACAGGCTATTTCTCAGCCAAAGAGTTGCCAAGTGGAAATATTATAATATTAACACCATCATTTTACACTATTGTCTTTCAATTCGAAAATTTCAAAATTCAATTCCAAAACTCCAATTCCAAATTTTCAAAATTCTCTTACTAAAATTTCCTAGATTTTGAAGATTATTTGAATTCCTCATTGTGATATTCATAAAAATTCACATACAGAGTTCAGGAAAATACTAAATTCGTCAAATCCAGTAATGTCTTTGCGGGTTTTTTTAATTTAATGTACTATAAAATATTAGCTAATATAATTGCAAATTATAATATCATACCATTTCCCTTTGTACCTCCACTTCAAATGTCCAATATTCTATTTAGTATGCCATACATGATAATTTTTTTGACATCCATGTCTGGCCTTTTGTTTTAAGTATATACACACTTGTTTTAGACTATCTTTATGAAGAACTTTTGAAAATTTATTTTTATTTATAATTGGGTCTTTAAAAGTAATTTTAAAAGGCTTCTGAATTTATGTTTAATGTACAAAGTTTTGTAGGTGTCTTTGGGCCCTCACAAAACAGAACAGGGATTGCTATATCTAAGAGGGTTTGTAAGTAAAATCAACAATTCAGAAACCAAAATGGAAACATCAAACTACATGGCAAGATATACTGAGATAGGCTGCAGTGAAACCTCATTACCTAAGTCCACTAAAGACGGAGTCTATTAGATGAAAGATGCTTAAATTACCCAGAACAATCAGCAGGAACGGTGTGGCCTATCAGAGCTGCTCATGGAAGGAGTGGGATATAACTGAACAGGGAGACTGGTAATCAGGACGCCTGCTGTACATTAAACATAAATTCCATAAAACCAAGTTTGCGTAAATGCTTTTAAGTTTATCATACCTTAGAAAAACAGAACAGAACAATTCTATCAGAGACTGTGTGCCTGTGTTTTAAACTTCCATTTGCTTTATAGTGAGTTTTCATTTTATGTGTTCTAGGGTGGAGGGCTGAATATTTTCCTAAACAAAAAGATGTTCATTTTAGTGCCTTAAATTACCATGCTGTAAACATTTCACAGTTGCCTTTTTTGCATCACCTGCTGGCTATACTCCTCTTTAATGAGTTTTGTATTTGAGAGATTATTGTGTTGATTCTGGAAACAGATGTGCATTGGGACAGCTGCTTCACCTTTGGTTGGAAATGCCACATGATATGCTCACTTGGGAATAAACTTTAAAGTGTCCCTGTCGAAAAAAAAAAAAAAAAAAGGCTTCTGAAGTTGGGGATATGGGTGAACAGGTTGCTCACAATTGCCTGTAGCTCCAGACAGGCAACGTTCCAGACACTTCAACGTCCTTTCAGTTCTGTAGATACCTGCATGTTCATGATATACAAAACTCATATGCTCACAAATGCACATAAATAAGTAGTCACAATACTTTATGCTTTATAGAAGTCACATACAGCTGTTTCTCTGTGTGCACATTATGCATTTATATGTAGCTTCCTTATTCATACATTTATTAGAATTAAAAGCAAGGTGGAAAATATCTTTTCATGAGAACTTTCATAAATAAACTCATTCTGAAATCAGATAACTGCAGAACATACTGCACCTATATTCACCACTGTGAACCAGTGCATTTATGCTTCTTTTGCATTTTAATAAAAATATTTCTGATTAACAATAGTGAATTTTTAAGACATTCTAAAAAGACCATGTAGAAACAACTACAAACTCAGGAAAGGTATACATTCGTGATCTCTGTATACATTGTGAATGTTATTTTGGAGACACAAGCACACATGCTAAAACAGAACCAATTAAGGATTCCTGATCTTTGACTTGTGTATAAATATTAGCATGTTAAACACAGCTGCAGCCAAAGAGATGTTTAAATCTCATCATTTCTCTTCAAAGCTATGACCTGACAGTACTATCACAATGTCACTGATAAACATTTGACACTTCAGTACAATTAAACTTTAATTAGCAAATTTGTACATTGATGTTGCTCACTTTGCGTTGCTTTGGGCTGGTTACACTTTCCTAAAGTTATGAGCATAAAATTATGCATCTGGTGGCTATTATACACCTAACACTTATCTTTGCCTTCATCTACACTTTGACCATTTGCCTAATTAACGTATAAACCCTCCGCTGGCCTGGAGATGAATAAATTTGTGAGTGACCAGAACATTATACGCACAAGCGATGGGTAGTCCTCTAAAGTGCAAATGGTACTAGAAACAAAAAAGACCAACAATTCTCCCTCACTTCTGACACATTTTATTTCAAGTATTTCAATTGTATGGTAGGAGCAGCTGTGACTCTGAAGCCATCAATGTGCGAGACAGCAATTAAAGATACTGCATTCTGATTTACACTAGGGACACTTGATTTTATCATTTCATTAACAATGCATGCCGTCAATTAAACATTATTTTTCTTTAGTCTTATCATCTTTAAGCAGACTCTTTTAATTTGTAATTTGTCTCACACTAATTATAAGGTATCCATATGTTTTGGCTTTTCTCATTTCACTAACGGAAGATGGAGAAAGAATTTCAATCACTTCGTATTTGTAGATTTCAGCTTTCTTTAGATTTATTCTGATCAAAGCTCGACATTTCTCTTTTGATCATCATCAGTTAAATCAGTTTCTGCAAAAACATCAAGGTGAATGCATCTTGCAAGTCAATAAGGGATTGCAATAATCCTCCCACCTAATATTAATTCCACTGGGCTTCAACTTTGTAAGGTTTTTAAAAGTTGGATATGAAATCAGCTGCCCCAAAAATCTCTCTACTAGAAAGAAAACTTCAGGAGTAAGTTAGAATAGAAGATTATTTTTCTTCATACTAGAAATATTATCATATGTTGGAATGTGTTAAAACCTGTGTAAGAGAAGCATTTCTAACACGATAAGATGTGATTATTATTGTCTTATGCTTGTAGTTAAGCCACAGTATATTTGGATGAGCTGAACAAATATCAGTTTGTTACATTGACAACATAGGATTTGTTTACTCTTCTCACAATGAGATATATATCAAACTACACACCCATTTGATTTTTTTCCTATTGTCCACACTACCTGTAGCTCCCAGGTGACTGAAAACCATTCAATGTTGCTACCTCAGATTAATATTTGTGACTGCCATGGAAGCTGATTGTTCATAGAATTATTCACCACAGATCTCAAAAAGAGATTTGGTAAGTTTCTTAACAATGGAGTGGTTGCTTTCCCCCTGCCATATATACTGTCCTGTTGCTCTTCAACAACCTTGTTTTTTTCTTATTATTAGATTTGTTATTTTCCTTTAGTATTGAAAGTATATTGCAGTATTAAAAGAAGGCCATTTGATATTTCAAATTTACCAATGTAAGATCTTGGAGATTATTATTTAGCAGGACTTGAAAATGAACAAGGAGACCATTGCTCTGCTGAGAGAAACCCAAGGCAATCATGACCATAAAAGCAAAATTTAACTTTGAATATGATTTTCATTTTCATAATATATAGAATCTCTTTTTTTCTAATGTGATAAGTTATTTTTGTTTGAAGCCAATAACAAAAGTTACAAAATGAAAATTTAGGAAGAAGAGAGACTATGTCAAAAAAAAAAAAAAAAGAATTCGAAAAGAAAAATTAAGATACCATCAAAATACCAACACAATTCTTTACAGACCTTGAAAAAAAGATTCTCAGCTTCATATGGAGAAACAAAAAATCCAGAATCTCCATCCCCAATCTCAAGTTGTACTACAGAGCAATAGTAATAAAATCTGCATGGTATTGGCATAAAAACAGAAAGGAGGATCAATGGAACGGGATAGAAGACCCAGAAATAAACCCACACACCTATGAATACTTGATTTTTGACAAAGAAGCCAAAACCATTCAATGGAAAAAAGACAGCATCCTCAACAAATGGTACTGGTCCAACTGGATATCTACACGCAGAAAAAATGAAAATAAATCCATATTTATCACCCTGCACAAAACTAAAGTCCAAGTGGATCAAAGACCTTAACATAAAACCAGATACTCTAAATCTGTTAGAAGAAAAAGTGGGGAACAGCCTAGAACTCATTGGCACAGGAGACAACTTCCTGAACAGAACACCAACAGCACAGGCTCTAAGAGCAACAATCAATAAATGGGACCTCAGGAAACTGAAAAGCTTCTGTAAAGCAAAGGACACTGTCATCAAAACAAAACGCCTGCCTACAGATTGGGAAAGAATCTTCACTAACCCTTTATCGGACAGAGGACTAATATCGAGTATATACAAAGAACTAAAGAAGCTGAAAAGCTGCAAACCAAGTAATCCATTTAAAAAATGGGGAACAGAGCTAAACAGAGAATTCTCTGTAGAGGAATATTGAATGGCAGAGAAACACTTAAAGAAATGCTCAACCTCATTAGCCATCAGGGAAATGAAAATCAAAACGACCCTGAGATTTCACCTCACACCCATCAGAATGGCCAAGATGAAAAACTCAAGTGACAACACATGCTGGAGAGGTTGTGGAGAAAGGGAAACCCTCTTCCACTGCTTGTGGGAATGTAAACTGGAAATCTATCTGGCAATTTCTCAGACATTTAGGACTAGTGCTTCCTCAAGACCCAGCTATACCACTGCTAGGTATATACCCAAAGTTTGCTCAAGTACACAAAAGGGATATTTGCTCAACCATGTTTATAGCAGCTTTATTTGTAATAGCCAGAACCTGGAAACAACCCAGATGTCCATCAACGGAGGAATGGGTACAGAAATTGTGGTATTTTTACACAATGGAATACTACTCAGCAATCAAAAAGGAGGAAATCATGAAATTTGCAGGCAAATGGTGGGATCTAGAAAAGATCATTCTAAGTGAAATATCCCAGAAGGAGAAAGACAACCATGGTATATACTCACTTATATAGACCTATAAGATATGATAAACATAATAAAATCTATATACCTAAAAAGATAATCAAGAGAGCAGACATGGGTTAAGATGATCAATCCTCGTTTAGGAAGACAGATGGGATGTGCATTGAACATATAACAGGAGTTTACTGAGGGCATCTGAAAGACTCTAACTAACAGTGTTTTCAAAGCAGATACAAAGACTCATGACCAAACCTTCAGCAGAGTACAGGGAATCATATGAAAGAAGGGGAGTTAGTATGAAGGGGAAATAATAGGAGCTCCACAAGGACCAAACATATCTGGGCACAGGGTCTTTTCTGAGACTGACATGCAACCAAGGACCATGTATGGATATAACCTAGAACCTCTGCTTGGATGTAGCCTGTGGTAGCTCAGTAACCAATTGGTTTTCTATAGTGAGGGGAACAAGGACTATTTCTAACAGGAACTCAATGGCTGGTTCTTTGACCTCCCCACCCCCCAAGGGAGGAGCCGTCTTTTTAGGCCACAGAGGAGGGCTTAGCAGCCAGTCCTGTAGATACCTGATAAAACAGGATCAGATGAATGGGGAGGAGGTCCCCCACTATCAGTGGACTTGGAAAGAGGCAGGGTGGAGATGAGGGAGGGAGGGTGGGATTGGGAGGGAATGAGGGAGCAGGATACAGCTGGGATACAGAGTTAATAAATTGTAACTGATAAGAAAAAATAAAATTAAAAAAAAGAAAATAGAAAAAAAAATAATGCCTTTCTCAGAGAGTTGTGACACATTAAATGCATAGTTGATGTAGCAATATCCTGCTGTAAGACAAGTCAGTAAATACTTCTGCAAGCAATAAAGCTGAGAGGTTCTGGTTTCTCCAAAAAAAAAAAAAAAAAGGAAGCAATAATGCCGAGGAAAAGTCAAAGTCAAACAGGCAAACTTACTGTCCTAAAAAATGTGTTGTTTCTCATAAGTTTATCTTAATTACTGAATTATCTGAAATCACAGTGTTTTAATCAATACTCCAAATTTAAAAATAAACTTGGGTACTCATACTTTTGAACAGGCCTATTTAATGTTAACTGAATCACTTAGATATAGTTAAATGATTGGCTGCCCCTGTTATAGTAGACACACATGTCTCACGTTAAGCCTTAATGATATTTCAGTAAGTAGAATGTTATGGAACAAATTAAGACAATTATCTGAATCATCCTAGCAAAAAATTGTTCTTATCCTTGAATACTTGATCAATAAAACATCATTATTTTCTGGAAAAAAAAAAAGATGTGTGATATTACAAATGGACTACTTATTTTAAAATATACTAATTTATGTAAATATACCAATTTATGTAAATATACTAATTTACACAAATAAATGCAGTGGACTTGGAAAGGGGCAGGGAGGAGATGAGGGAGGTAAGGAGGGATTGAGAGGGAATGAGGGAATGGGATACAGCTGGGGTACAGAGTTAATAAAATGTAACTAATAATAAAAAATAAAAAGAAAGAAAATTAAAAAAAAAAAAGTGTTCTGGTGCTTTCTCAGAAAATTGGGAACAGTGCTTCCTCAAGATCCATCTATACCAGTCCCAGGCATATATCCAAAATATGCTGTCCTATACAACAAGGACATTTGCTCAACCATATTCATAGCAGCTTTATTCATAGTAGCCAGAATCTGGAAACAACCCATATGTCACTCAATTGAGGATGGATACAGAAATTTTGGTACATTACACAATGGAATATTACTCAGTAATTACAAACAAGGAAACCATGAAATTTGTAGGCAAATGGTGGGAACTAGAAAAGATCATCCTGAGTGAGGTATCACAGAAGCTGAAAGACACACATGGTATATACTCACTTATAAGTGGATATTAGGCATATAATATAGGATAAACATACTAAAATCTGTACATCTAAAGAAACTAAGCAAGAATGAGGACCCTGGGTAAGATGATCAATCCTGACTCAGAAAGGCAAATGGGGTGGATATCAGAAGAGGAAGAAAACAGGGAACAGGACAGGAGCCTACCACAGAGAGCCTCTGAAAGACTCTACCTAGCAATGTATCAAAGCAGATGCTGAGACTTATTTATTTTTTATTAATTATACTTTATTCACATTGCATCCCAGCTATAGGCCCCTTCTTCATCCCCTCCTATTCCCACTCTTTCTCCCTCATCTCTTCCCATGTCTCTCCCCAAGTCCACTGATAGGGAAGACCTCCCATATTAGTGGACTTGGGGAGACTCCAACCTATCAGGTCTCATCAGGACTAGCTGCATTGTCTTCCTCTGTGGTCTAGTAAAGCTGTTCCCCTCTCAAGAAGGGGTGATCAAAGAGCCAGCCACTGAGTTCATGTCAGAGACAATCCCTGTTCACATTACAAGGAAACCCGCCTGGAGACTAAGCTGCCATGGATACATCTGTGCAGGGGTTCTAGCTTATCTCCAGGCAAGATGCTTTGTTATAGTATCAGTCAGAGAAAAGACCCCTATGTCCAGATTTTTTTGGTTCTGTTGCTCTCCTTGTGGAGTTCCTGTCCCCTCCAGGTCTTTAGGTCTCCTCCTTCTTTCACAAGATTCCCTGTACTCTGACCAAAGTTTGTCAATGAGTATTCTTTAGCTTCTTGAGGTGTACACAATTTAGTATGTTTACAGACTAAACTCAAGTTCTGTCTCGGCAGAGGAACAGATTTTCAATATTTTTTTCTAAAGCAATCTATAGAAGAGTTTAAGAAAAGGGCATAGGGAGAGAAGTGGGAGGGTAGGTGAGACTGGGAGGAGACAAAGGAGGGGGCTACAAACGGGGCTACAAATGAGTAAATTGTAATAAATAAATATATAAATAAAAATAAATTTAATAAAAAGAAGGCTTAATTTTGATAGATAAAAATAAATAAGCAGATACAATACATTATAGTACAATGTACAGTAATAGGTTTAAGAGTCTTGGGAAAGGTGAAACAAGAACATAGAGGTGTATGTAATTCACAAAGATGATGCAAAGCCCCAGAGAGACTCCTACAGTACAGCCTTTTTTTTTTTTTAATAGATTATCATCCTCCACAAACAAGTCAATATCAGATCCAGATGTGAAACTGGTAGCAATTGAAACTTTAGCTTTAAAAAATGCAAATGCAGAGTGTAAAAGTGTTTGTAGACCTTTGAAAACTTGGTCAGCACCTATGGATAAATGGATTAGAACTACTTCTGACAATAACTATGTAATTGTACAAGCAATGCCCAGCAATCTTAGATAATAAAGTTTGCTGTTTTGACTGTAGAACGTCAGGTCATTTGAAAAGAGATTACAGGCAAGGCATTCCCAAATACTTCTATAGAAGAGCTCAGCCTTCCAGGATTTGTAGAAGGTGTGATGAGGATAGTCATTGAACTAATGAATGCAGATCATCAAAAGATATTCAAGGTAATCTGTTACCAATGGGATCAGCAGAAATTATTTGAGAGCAAAACCATTAACCTCCATTTATCATTTTAAAACATACAAGCTTACTTTTTCAGTAAAAACTCCAAGAAAGGAAAATGATTGAGATTTATTACCCATTGCAAAGAAAGTAACAAGCCTACTGAAGACATTGTACATCCATTATACTAAAGGAATAGCTGTTAGCCACAGAGTATATAATTTTTATAGATATTAAAAATGGTAGGCTGAGCAGATGATTCAGTTGTTAAGAACATTTACCACTCTTTTAGGGGACCATGGTTCAGTCACTACTACTCTTGTCAATGTTATGCCTAGATCACGAGACCCCCAAAAGGTCACCAGGAACATGAGTCTGATATAAACACACAAAGGTCTTTATTCAAATTTGAGCTTGGGCCATCAATCGTTCCTGACTCAGCAAATTCAGAAAGAGCAGCCCAGAGTCTAAGAAGGGCAGAGTTTTGGGCAAAACAGCAATCAGGGAATTCCAAGCCTTGGCATTACAGGACTTGGTAAGAGGGGAGTGGGTAGAGGTAGATTGACTTTTAAGCTGATTCGTTCAGGCCACTTGGCCAAACCATAAGGGGGAAACAGGCTACTAAAAAGGAACATCTTGACCTGGGTGAGGCCCAGAACTATGTGTGTACTTTTATTTCACTGGTTGCCTCCAGGTGCAGGGCCTGATTATTCTTGCCAAGTTCCTCCTGTGATTTTTCACTTGCCGGTTTCCTTCTGTGGGATTTTTAGTTGTCAAGTTCCTGCTGGGAGAACTTGGATCATCTAAATGACAGGGCCATTCAAAATGGTGCCTGAAAAAACAAGATGGTGTTCTGTTCTTGTTCTCTCAGTCAGGTGCCCACAACTATATATAACTCAAGACAAGGAATTCAGTGTCTTCTTCTTGCTTCCAGAAACACCTGCACTAATGTGCCTATTTCTACATATGTGCACAAACACACAATATTAAAAAAACATAAAAAATTTAAAAAATTAAATATCCAGCCAGATTATGACTTATAGCCTACAGGAAAGATACTTTCAATTTAAAAAATAAAATTACTTTTCTATTTACAATAATTGATGCTAAAGCAATTAATGCTGACAGTTAAGAATATACACAACTGTAACCCATGTATTTGAGGAGGCAGAGGCAGGCAATCTCTGTGAGTGTGAAGCCAGCCTTGTCTACAAAGCAAGTTTAGACAGCCAAGGTTACACAGAGAAACTGTCTTAAAAACAAGCACATAAATAAATATTTAAACAAAATGACATTAAAAAAATCTCTGAACTCAAAGGGGCTCACAGAGACTGACCCACAAATTGGAGAGCATCCATTGAATGGTCTAGCCCCCCCCTACCCCCCACACATAATCTAACAGATGTACAGCTTGGTCCTCATGTGATACCTCTGACATCTGGATCAGGGCCTGTCTCTGACTCTCTTGCCTGCTCTGTGATCTCTTCCCAATAACTGGGATGCCTTGCTATCCTCAATAAAAGAAGATATAACCAGTCCTACTTGACATACCAAGGCAGGTGAAAACCCATGGGAGATCTCCCCTTCTCTGAGAAGAAGAGGGAGAGGAGGCGAAGGGAGCTAAAGGGACCAGGAGGAAGGGAGAGCGGAGAAGTTCCTACTGGAATATAAAGTAAGTAAATATGTTAAAATACATAAATAATAGTACTTCTAGGCATATATCCAAAAGATGTTCAAATACACAACAAGGACATTTGCTCAACCATGTTTGTATCAGCTTTATAGGTAATAGCCAGAACCTGGAAATAACCCAGATGTCCATCAACAGATGAATGTATAAAGAAATTGTGGTGCTTTTACACAATGGAATACTACTCAGCAATTAAAAACAAGGAAATCATGAATTTTCCAGGCAAATGGTGGGATCTAGAAAAAAATCATTCTGAGCGAGATATCCCAGGAACAGAAATAGACACATGGTATATGCTCACTTATAAGTGGGTACTAGACCTATAAAATAGGATAAACATACTTAAATATGTAAACCTAAAGAAGATAAACAAGAAAGAGATCCAGGGGTAAAATGATCAATCCTCATCTAGAAAGACCACGGGGATGGACATTGGAAGTAGGAGAAAACAAGTAACAGGACAGTAGCCTACCACAGAAGGCAACTCAAAGACTCTACCTAGTAGTGTATCAAAGCAGATGCTGAGACCCATAACCAAGCCTTCGGCAGAGTGTAAAATATCATATTAAGGAAGGAGGAATTATTGTAACCTAGAGGGGACAGGGAGCCCCACAAAATCTAAATATATCTGGGCACAGGGGTCTTCTTTGAGACTGTTTATCCAACCAAGGACCATGCATGGATATAACCTACAACCCTTGCTCAGACATAGCCCATGGTAGCTCAGTATCCAAGTGGATTCTCCAGTAAGGGGGACAGGAATTGTTTTACATGAACTCAATGTCTGGCTCATTGAGATTCCCCTCTCCCCCCTAGGGAGGAGCAGCCTTGCTAGGCCACAGATAAGGACATTTCAACCATCCTGAATATACCTGATAAGCAAGGGCCAGATGGAAGGAGAGGAGGAAACTCTCACTCAGTGAACTCGGAAGGGGGCAGGGAGGAGATGAGGGAGGGAGGGAGGGGAGAATTGTGAGGGAAAGAGGGAGAAGGCTACAGCTGGGATACAAGTGAATGTATAAAATTATTTAAAAATAAAAAATATTTAAAAAATAATAAATAAATAAATAAATAAATATGCAAACAAAAACATGCAAACAAACAACAACAAAAACAAAAGTATACATTTAATTAAAGGATGAGATGGAATTCTATTACAATTTTACCAATCTAGAGACACTGTCATTGTCCATAGACATTAATCAGCATTTTATTTTCAAATGTAAATTGTAATATTTTACTAACTGAACACATTAAGATATAAGCTAAATAATGCCGCCATAATTTCAATCGATGTAACTCTCAACAGAGTTATATTTGCTATGATAAACAATATCTATGTGGGTGTTACTTCATGAAGAAAAACTTACATTGGGGAATTTTGCTTCAGTTGTTTTCCACAGAGAGGAAGAGAGATGTTAGATAGTAAGATAGACAGACAGAGACAGAGAGACAGAGATAGATAGATAGATAGATAGATAGATAGATAGATAGATAGATAGATAGATAGATAGATAGATAGTATTATGAAGTATATCTCAGGAACAAAAAATAGTCCATGGGAATGAAACCAAGTAGAATTGTATATAATGATATCTATTTAAAATATATTGTTTGTTAATGTTGTGTTCTTAAGACATGTTTCTTGTTAACTCTTCATGATTCTATTTAGCTGCCTTTCTGTCTACCAATTTAATGGTCATCTATGTATGTTCACCTCCACTTCTCCTTATCCATTCTCTTTTTCATAAAATACAAACAAGTTTACTTCCTCTTCATGAATTCAGAAAACTGTTGATTACAGATTTTTCCTTAACTTATCAACACCAGGACTGGATAAGAGCTGTAACTGTAACTTTGAAGAGTTACAGTTGAAGAATCTGTGGATCAATTATTATAAGCTTATCTTTCACTAGGTAGACTCTTTCGTTGTCTTTTAAATGGGATAATTGTTTCTAATTTTCCTTCATTGGGTGCCCAATAATTATTATTTTTCTCTCCCCCATCAGTCTTCATTAGTTCCTGTCCTTTTCCTTGACTTTGGTGGAGGAAAATTCTGGAAAAGAAAATCTAGTTCCCATGCTAACAACTTTTAGCTTTGTCTAGTGAATGCCAAATCTAAGTACAAGGCATAAGTTTGAGAAAGATGGAAGTATTTCTTTCTTATAACTTGCACAATCTTCCCATTTTGGCCTTGCTCAGGTAGGATTCTCTCTGCTCTTCTCTGTCTCTGTCTTTCTCCTTTCTTCCTCTCAGCATCAGTTCCAAGTAGTTACTTGGATAGTGATGTAAATTTGTGCTCATCTCCTCTATTCATAACTGGTATGAGCTTGTGCAGGTCTAATTCACGTGTTCATCAGTGATGTAGTCATCCACCACCTTTGAGGTAGATGTTGGTGAAAACAGAGACTGACGACTGTGCAAAGAATAAGGTAGTAGAGAATGACTAGCCCTCAGTTGGGCTTCTGCATCTCACTTTCTCCTCTCAGGGTTTAGGTGTCATTGTGCAGGAGGTGGAGAAGAAGAAAGAGGAGGGAAAAGTCTAAGAGCTAGAGGTAGTGTACGAATACAAAGATATGGCACCTCTGAATACAGTAGGGCAGCGGCATATATGAAGTCACAATGACTATGACAGTTATGACATATATAAGCAAAAGCCACACTTGTAAGTACATTTTCAGTGCAATTGCTTTCATGATTCCTTCTTCCTAATAATTTGTAAATTTGGATATTATTGTTCTTTCAGCTGTATAACTAACAAATATTCTTTGCCACTCTCTGGGCCTCCTTTTTACTCAACTGGCTGTTTTGTTTGTTTGTTTATTTATCTTGCTGTATATTAAGAGTATTTCACTGCTACATAAATCACAAAAGAAGCAACATATATACTAAAATATTAATACAGGAGAACAACTTTAGACATTTAAAAGTGTAGTTGATGGTTTAAAATATACATATTGATATTAATTGTAATTAATTATTCAATAAAGTATTTTCAGCCTGTGCCTATAATAAAGAAAATGATGTATCTGTATTTATTTAGAGGTAGATATAACCACTGGTAAGCACTTAGTGAATAACAATTATGTGATCATAGCTTAAAAAATGTCTGTAAGTAATTGTAAATTATTTAACTTTTAGGAAAAACTGTTCAACTTATTCCATCAAAAATAGATTTAAGTTAATATAATCTTGTTTCTTCTTTAATATGTAGATTGACCATTTGAGGTATGCACCATCTTTTCTAATCTGAATATCAACATTACATGTATACTTCAAAACGTGCCAAATATAATGAAATTAATTCAAATGAGTGCCTTTTACAATTATTTTAATCTGTTTGGATTTTGTGTGGGTTTTAAGATGTCATTTAAAACTGAGTATCCTTTATTCTCTTCAGCTATTTCAATGAGTTATTAACTTGAAGTTATAAAATTTAGTCAGCTTTCATTTCACTCTTGAGATTTCAACTGTCATTGGAAAATATCAAGTCTTGAGTTACTGTCATTAAGTTACAATTGATCGCATGGGGAGGAGGTGTGTTTCCCCCAGAGCTTCAGGGGGGTTGCAGCACAAAATTGATGTCTACACAGGAAACAATAAATTCACATTCATTAGAAATTTAATTACCTATTTCCTTGTATTGAATATTAATTCCAATAAGTTTTCTTATTGTTTTTATGTTGCGAATAAGACACTTGCTTTCATTTGAAATTTCCATCTGCATAGGCATTTTAATTTTCTTTTACGCTTTTCATCCACCATTGTCCTTTCTATTCCCCTATTTCTTCTTCCTGTCTCCTTTCCTCTCCACCAAATAATCTCTACTAGATATTTTTTAATTTTTATTTTTTTTAATTGGTAACAATTTATTCACTTTGCATCCAAGTTGTAGCCTCTTCCCTTGTCTCTTTCCACTCCTTCCCTCCTTCCCTCTTCTCCTCTCATGCCCCTCCCCAAGTCCACTGATAGGGGAGGTCCTCCTCCCCTTCCACTAACGCTCACCTATCAGGTCTCATCAGGGCTGACTGCATTATCTTCCTCATGGCCTGGTAAAGCTGCTCCCCCCCTTCAGGAGGAGGTGATCAAAGAGCCAGCCACTGAGTTCATGTCAGAGACAGTCCCTCTTCCCATTACTAGGGAACCCACTTGTGTACTGAGCTGCCACGGGCTACATCTCTGCAGTGGTTCTAGGTTATATCCATACATGGTCCTTAGTTGATTAATCAGTCTCAAAAAAGACCCCTGAGCCCAGGTTTTTTGGTTCTGTTGATCTCCTTGGGGGGCTCCTGTCTTCTCCAGGTCTTTCTATCTCTCTTTTCACTAGATTATTTACGACCTATGCATACCACTCATTTTTCTTGCTTATTTTTATTTAAAAACATTTATCAAATTCTGAAATATTATGACAAAGTTCTTAATAGTCTGCATTTTGATTATTATTGAAGTAACATCTTTCAATTTGACAACATGTAAGAATATTCCATTTAAATGTAATAGTGCTCTATATTCCTAATTCTTTTGACAGTTAAGTTATGTTTGACATATACTGGAACATTTTGTGTCACTTTTACTGATTATTATTACTATAATAAGTATTGGTAATGGTAGGAATATTTTGAGGAAGAAATTTCATGGACTTTAGACCAGGTTTGCTATATAATATTTTCCAGGCTAAGCTCTTAAAACACTGGCTCAATGACTAATAAAGTAAATTAATCAAATCTGTTTAAAATCCATTCTTTTTATTTTTTGTAATTTTTTAAATTTCTTTTGATTACTACAGTTTATTCATTTTGAATCCCAGATGTAGCCCCCTCTCTCATCTCCTCCCATTTCTACCCTCCTCCACTCTCATTCCCACCGTCCCACCCTTTTCTCCTCCCATGCCCCTCCCAAGTCTATTGATAAGGGAGGTCCTTCTACCCTTCCTTCTGACCCTAGACTATCAGGTCTCATCAGGAGTGGCTGTGTTGTCTTCCTCTGTGGCCTAGTACAACTGCACTTCCCCCTGGCTCAAAGATCCAGCTACTGAGTTTATGTCAGAGATAGCTCCTGCTCCCATTAGTAGGGCAACTACTTGAAAACTGAATTGCCATGGGCTACATCTGAGCAGTGGGTCTAGGTTATCTCTGTGCATGGTCCTTGGACTTTTGCCAAGAGAAGCTATGGTAAGCTTTGTCAGTTCAGAGTACAGGAACCACCTTGAAGATTTTGCTACCTGACTTACAGGTACTTTCTCTCAAAGTCCCTGTCACTTCTTTGGCTTTCTGTCACCTGCTCCTTATATTCTGTGGCCAGTGTCTCATATAGGACAATAGCTATTCTGGTTTCCAGGAGATCTGGATATGAACCTGTGGATATCCGAGTGTAGCAACAGTTTTCCGTGTTGGTACAGTGGTACTTTTATGTTCTGAAGTGTTATCTTTTCAGTTTTAAATCCTTCCTCATTTCAAAGTTAGTTGCAGGTAATTATCATTTATGTGAAACCTTCCCTGTTGAAATTTATATCTTCATGTATGCCTGTGCTTGTGTTTCATTTCTTATGGAATAAATAAAGCCAAGTCTGGCAAATTCAGAGGCATTTCTGTTCATTTATTTTTGCTAATTTTGTAGGCTGCAAAAATGCTTGAGTCAGCAACGTGCCTGCAGCACATTTATGAAGACTTCATTTTGATATCCAGCACCCATGTGAAAATAAGAGGTGTGATCCTGTATATCTATAATTCTACAGAAGGCAGAGGCACAGATATAAGGTCCTTATATCTCTCTGGCTAGCAAGTGGGCAGTTGCTGAGCACCTAACTTTTTAGAAAATAGTAAATTAAAAGAAAAATGTTGAGAATTTTGGTAAATACAGAATCAACCTATGTATGTCACACACATGCATGCACGCTTATACTGACAAATATAGACATTAAATTACAAACACATACACATACATTTTTTTAAGAAAAAAAAATAATCTTTATAGAATCCTAATTAAAAGGTCTAAGGATTGTTTAGGCTTTTGTTTCATTAGAAATGCTTTGCCATTTTTCTTGACTTTCTAAAATAATTATTGTATCCTTTTTTAATTTAAAAATACTATGCACAATATATATGATTAAATATTAATTTCCCTTTAATGTTTAATTGAGAAAAGTAATTGGTCTTGCATTGTATCGCCTCTTGGCGTTATCTATAATATTTTAATATGCACAAAAGTGCTTATTATACAATTTAAGTTTTAAGTTAATTTGCTTTTCTCGGACTGAACTTTGTTTTGCTGATTTATCACTCTAGAAAAAAGAATGCATTTTTTCACTTACCCAGTTTTTAAAATTTATATATAGTGATTATAGAGATGGACTTTGGGCTTTGCACAAAATGAGGAGGTAAATTTCCTCTTCAAGATACTGCCTTAGATATTAGAAAAAGGATTGATAAATCTGTGTGCTTTGTAAGTCACAGCAAACTAGGATGTTATTACCTCCTGGAATGACTCATAATGAGATATTCCACTACCACCCCTTGCTCTCTTTCAAATCCATGTAATCTTTTTCTTCATTAAATGTTGACATATATATATCAACATATATTTCAACACATACATATGCATATTTTTATATCTTCCTTTATACTGACAATTTACAAATGTCACCTTGGCCTTTTGTCATTTCAATATGGTGGCTAGGATAAGTGGAATATGGAAAGAATACTTCTCTCTCATTTTTCCATATATATTATATATTTCCATATATGTATTATATATAATACATATAATTATTATATATATTATATATATATGAGTCATATATAATACATATGTGACTCCTTTTCCCATATGTTTGTGTATATATGTGTGTTTGTCATTGCTTGAATTTGTGTACAATATCTACACATGGGTGCTCTTGGAGGCCAGGAAGGGTGTCAGATCCCCTGGAACTGTAGTTGAAAGGCAACTGCTCTGGATGCTGTGACCTGAAGCTGGGTTCTCTAAAGAACGAGTAACGTTTTTTTTACCACCAAGCCGTCTCTCTTGGCCCTAGAAACTCACTGAAAAGCAAAATTAGAAAGTACTAACAAAATTTTAAAAAAAGAGCATCTATGTGTATGTTCTAACGTTTGCATGGTATTGAGAGTCAAACTAAAGACCCTGAGCATGATAAGCAGTCCAGTGCTGCTGCCCTATGCTTCTAGGCATGTTTTAATATTTAAATGTACACAATGTAAATGAGTATTTATGTGCATAGTATAAAGTTATGTTTTATGACACCAAATAAAAATCAGTGGAAAATTTGTTACAAAATATGAAAGTATACTTTTTAATGTCAAACTGACATTTGATCACTAATTTTATTTTAGAAAATTGAATACTATAAAAACAAAAATAATTGTGCTGGGTCTATTCTTTGTTTCATACATATTCATATAGTCAGCAAAAATGCCTAAATTTTCATATTTTTATATTTTTGTTAAATTTTATACTTTAGTGTAGTCAAGAAAATTATGAAAACAGTAACATGTAATTCTTGATTTTTAAAAAAAATAATAGAATGCATTCTTGGAAGATAACTCCTTTATCTGTTTCTTTCATTTTCCATTTCTTATGGCCTTTTTTAGTGTGGAGTCAAAAATTGAATTTATTTCAATATAGCTATTGCATTTCAAATCCACATAAAAGAGCCATTTCTGTCTCTGAGATTTTTTTGTCTTTTCTACTCTCCCAAAGCTCATTTGGTCTATTATTGCTCTCATTTAAAAGTCATTCTCATTTGGAGGGGCGGAGCCAAGATGGCGACTAGCACACACAGTTTCCGAGCTGTGGAAGAGATAAAGTTCTGAGCTGATGTGTGGAAGAACTTCTGAAGCCAGGGAAACAACGGAGAGACTTTCTAAACAACAGGGAACATCGCAGGAGGTGAAAACCTTGGTCTCGGGTCACCCACGGACTTGATTGGGGAAGGTGAGAAACGATCCTTTGATCTCTCGGCACTCCCCTCCCCCAGACCTCCCTCCTCCTCGGCACAGGCACAGCCGACTCGCCTTTCTCAGCGCAGACCTAACTGCCTGGGGCCTGCAGCCACCGAGGCGGAGCCCCAAGCCCTTTATCGGCAAAGGCCAGCAGTACTGTGTCTCGGAGCCCCAGATTCACTCGCGGCGGCTGCACCATCCTCCCAGGGCCCGAGTCTGCTAGACGCCATACTAGCTCCGCACGAGCGCCATCACTGACGGTACGGCCCGCCCAATCCCACAGTGACAGAGAATACGCTATATACTCACCAAAACCAGACAAAAACGCCATACAAGCTAGACACACCAGGCGCTGGGCCTCCGAAGCTTGGAGAGCACAGTAAAGAGACCCCAGGACTTCCCAGAAAGCATCTGGACTAGAAACCCAGTCTCCAGATACAGCGGGACTTTCTAACCTGGCGGCGGAGCAGCACTGAGCTGGCGGGGCACATCAGCCCTCCAGTTTAAGACTAACCAGGGCCAAACCAGAGAACAGAAAGGCTGATTACCCCGATTCCCACTGACGTGACCACCCTGAAATCTCCAGCTGCAGCAAGACCTCATAACCTGGCAGTGACAGCAGCACGGAACTGGCGGAGCACATCAAAGAAGCAGGGCCAAACCAGAGAACAGAGAGCCCAGATACGCCAATCTCTGCCAAGTGTCCTGCCTGTACAGCTAGTCCTCAGCATACGCTAAGGACACGGGACCTCTCTCAACTTCCTGAAGAATTCTCCAGACTCGAGAGAGAGACAGTACCAGTCTGATTGGCAGAATCCAAAAACAAACAGGGAAGGTCTCAGACAAGCCAATGGCCAGGGGTAGGCGAAAGAACACTTCCAACATAAATCAGGACATCATGACTTCACCAGCAAACCCCAAAACCGATGGATACTCCAATTCATCAGAAGCACAGGAAAATGACCTTAAAGCCATGCTTGCTCAATTATTTGAGGCTTATAAGGAGGAAATGAACAAATCTTTCAAAGAGTTGGCCAGTCAATTGGAGGTAAAGAAAGAAGAAATAGACAAAACCCTTAAAGAAACACAGGCAAACATAGCCAAACAAATAGAGGCACAAGTAGAGAAAAAATTAGTGGCATACAAAAAGGAAATGAACAAGGAAATAGAGTCCATCGTAGAGAGACAGGAATCCAAATTCAAACACATAAAAGAAATGGTGCAAGGCATGAAAACAGAATTAGAATCAATAAAGAAAACACAAAATGAGAAAACTCTTGAGCTGGAGAACTTGGAGAAAAGATCAGGAACCACAAAAGTAAGCATCACCAACAGAATACAAGAGATGGAAGAGAGAATCTCTGGAGCTGAAGACACACTTGCAGAAATTGATACTTCTCTCAAAGAAAAAGTAAAATCAGAAAAATTCCAATCACAAAATATCCAAGAAATCAAGGATGCTATGAAAAGACAAAATCTAAGAATAATAGGAATTGATGAAAAAGAAGACTCCAGGCTCCAAGGTCCAGAAAATATTTTCAAAAAAATTATAGAAGAAAATTTTCCCAACTTAAAGAAAGAGATGTCCATAAATATACAAGAGGCCTACAGAACACCAAATAGACTAGACCAGAAAAGAAACACATCACGTCACATCATAGTCAAAACACTAAATCTACAGAACAAAGAAAAGATATTAAAAGCAGCCAGGGAAAAAGGCCAAGTAACATATGAAGGTAGACCTATCAGAATCACACCAGACTTCTCATCAGAAACTATGAAAGCCAGAAGGGCCTGGGCAAGCATCATGGAGACTCTAAGAGATCACAAATGTCAACCGAGACTACTATACCCTGCAAAGCTTTCAATCAACATAGATGGAGAAAACAAAATATTCCATGACAAAACTAAATTTACGCAATATCTATACAGCAAACCAACCCTACAGAAGATACTAGAAGGAAAACTCCAATCCAACGAAAACGAATTCACCCAAGAAAACAGGGCATACAGATAACATCCCAACAAAAATGAAAAGAAAACAAGCAATGAAACAAGGTAAGATCATCGACTCCATTACAAAAGGAACTAACATGCATTGGTCAATATTATCTATCAATATTAACGGACTCAACTCACCAATAAAAAGACACAGGCTAACAGAATGGTTACGGAAACAGGACCCAACATTCTGTTGCATCCAAGAAACACACCTATGCAACAAAGATAAACACTACCTCAGAGTAAAGGGCTGGAAAAATGTTTTTCAAGCAAATGGTTCCAGAAAACAAGCTGGAGTAGCCATCCTAATATCTAATAAAATAGACTTTCAACCCAAGTTAATCAAAAAAGATAAGGAGGGCCACTATATTCTCATCAAAGGAAAAATCCAACAAGAGGACATCACAATTTTGAATATCTATGCCCCAAATACAAGAGCACCTACATTCGTAAATGAAACAATATTAAAGCTTAAATCATACATTGATCCTAATACCTTAATAGTAGGAGACTTCAACACCCCACTCTCATCAAGGGACAGATCAACCAGACAGACACCAAATAGGGAAATAAAAGCACTCACAGAATCCCTAAATCAAATGGACCTAATAGATGTCTACAGATCTTTTCACCCAAACTCAAAAGAGTACACCTTCTTTTCAGCACCACATGGAACCTTCTCCAAAATAGACCATATAGTTGGTCACAAAGCAAGCCTCAACAGATACAAATGGATTGAAATAATCCCTTGTATACTATCTGACCACCATGGACTAAAGCTGGACATCAACAACAACAGAAACAACAAAAAGCCGACACGCACATGGAAACTGAACAACTTACTACTCAATGACAGCTGGGTCAAGGAAGAAATAAAGAAAGAAATTAAAGACTTTCTAGAATTCAATGAAAATGAAGGCACAACATACCCAAATTTATGGGACACATTGAAAGCAGTGCTCAGAGGAAAATTTATAGCACTAAGTGCCTACAAGAAGAAATCCGTAACATCACATACAAACAACTTAATGGCCCAACTGAAAAACCTAGAAAAAAAAGAAGCAGATACACCCAAGAGGAGCAGACGGCTGGAAATAATCAAACTAAGGGCAGAAATCAATCAATTAGAAACAAATAAAATTATCCAAAGAATCAATGAAACAAAAAGCTGGTTCTTTGAGAAAATCAACAAGATAGACAAACCCTTAGCCAAACTAACTAAAAAGCAGAGAGAAACCATACAAATCAGCAAAATCAGACAGGAAAATGGGGACATAACTACAGACACTGAGGAAATCCAAACGATTATTAGGTCATACTACAAAAGCCTATATGGCACAAAATTTGAAAATCTAAATGAAATGGATAACTTTCTTGACAGATTCCATCTACCAAAATTAAGTCAAGATCAGGTAGAAAGACTGAATAGTCCTATATCTCCCAAGGAAATTGAAGCAGTCATTAACAGTCTCCCCTCCAAAAAAAGCCCTGGACCAGATGGCTTCAGCGCAGAATTCTACAAGACCTTCAAAGAAGTACTAACACCAATTCTCCTCAAACTATTCCATAAAATAGAAACAGAAGGAACACTACCAAACTCATTCTATGAAGCCACAGTCACTTTGATACCTAAACCACACAAAGATCCAACAAAAAAAGAGAACTTCAGACCTATCTCTCTTATGAACATTGATGCAAAAATACTCAATAAAATACTTGCAAACCGAATCCAAGAACACATCAAAGATATCATCCACCATGACCAAGTAGGCTTCATCCCAGGAATGCAAGGGTGGTTCAACATACGGAAATCCATCAATGTAATCCACCACATAAACAAAATGAAGGAGAAAAACCACATGATCATCTCCTTAGATGCTGAAAAAGCATTTGACAAAGTCCAACACCCATTTATGTTTAAAGTCTTGGAGAGATCAGGGATACAAGGCACATACCTAAAGATAGTAAAGGCAATATACAGCAAGCCTATAGCCAACATCAAACTCAATGGAGAGAAACTTAAAGCAATCCCACTGAAATCAGGGACAAGACAAGGCTGCCCACTCTCTCCATATCTCTTTAACATTGTACTTGAAGTCCTAGCCAGAGCAATAAGACAACTAAAGGAGATCAAGGGGATACAAATCGGAAAGGAAGAGGTCAAAGTGTCACTATTTGCAGATGATATGATAGTATACATGAGCGAACCCAAAGATTCAACCAGAGAACTTCTTCAGCTGATAAACACCTTCAGCAAAGTGGCAGGATACAAAATCAACTCAAAAAAATCAGAAGCCCTCTTGTATACCAAAGACAAAAAGGCCGAGAAAGAAATTAGGGAAACAACACCCTTCACAATAGCCACTAATAACATAAAGTACCTTGGTGTGACTCTAACCAAGCAAGTGAAAGACCTGTTTGAGAAAAACTTCAAGTCTTTGAAGAAAGAAATTGAAGAAGATCTCAGAAGATGGAAAGATCTCCCGTGCTCATGGATTGGTAGGATTAACATTGTGAAAATGGCCATCCTGCCAAAAGTAATTTACAGATTCAATGCAATTCCCATCAAAATACCAACTCAATTCTTTACAGACCTTGAAAAAAAGATTCTCAGCTTCATATGGAGAAACAAAAAACCCAGAATCTCCAAAACAATCCTGTACAACAACAGATCATCTGGAGGTATCTCCATTCCCGATCTCAAGCTGTACTACAAGGCAACAGTAATAAAAACTGCATGGTATTGGCATAGAAACAGAAAGGAGGATCAATGGAATCGCATAGAAGACCCAGAAATAAACCCACACACCTATGAATACTCAATATTTGACAAAGAAGCCAAATCCATTCAATGGAAAAAAGACAGCATCTTCAACAAATGGTGCTGGACCAACTGGATGTCTACATGCAGAAAAATGAAAATAGACCCATATTTATCACCCTGCACAAAACTAAAGTCCAAGTGGATCAAGGACCTCAACATAAAACCAGATACTCTAAATCAGCTGGAAAAAAAAGTGGGAAACAGCCTAGAACTCATTGGCACAGGAGACAACTTCCTGAACAGAACACCAACAGCACAGGCTCTAAGAGCAACAATCAATACATGGGACCTCATGAAACTGAAAAGCTTCTGTAAAGCAAAAGACACTGTCATCAAAACAAATAGACAGCCTACAGATTGGGAAAGAATCTTCACCAACCCTTTATCTGACAGAGGGCTAATATCAAGTATATATAAAGAACTAAAGAAGCAGAAAAGCAACAAACCAAGTAATCCACTTAAAAAATGGGGAACAGAGCTAAACAGAGAATTCTCGAAAGAGGAACATCGAATGGCAGAGAAACACTTAAAGAAATGCTCAACCTCATTAGCCATTAGGGAAATGCAAATCAAAACGACCCTGAGATTTCACCTTACACCCATCAGAATGGCCAAGATGAAAAACTCAAGTGATAGCACATGCTGGAGAGGTTGTGGAGAAAAGGGAACCCTCCTCCATTGCTGGTGGGAATGTAAACTGGTTCAACCACTCTGGAAGTCAATCTGGCGCTTTCTCAGACAACTAGGAGTAGTGCTACCTCAAGACCCAGCTATACCACTCCTAGGTATATACCCAAAATTTGCTCAAGTACACAACAAGGACATTTGTTCAACCATGTTCGTAGCAGCTTTATTTGTAATAGCCAGAACTTGGAAACAACCCAGATGTCCATCAACGGAGGAATGGATACAGAAATTGTGGTATTTTTACACAATGGAATACTACTCAGCAATCAAAAAGGAGGAAATCATGAAATTTGCAGGCAAGTGGTGGGATCTAGAAAAGATCATTCTGAGTGAAGTATCCCAGAAGGAGAAAGACAAACTTGGTATATACTCGCTTATATAGACCTACAAGACATGATAAACATAATGAAATCTACACACCTAAAGAAGATAATCAAGAAAGTGGACACAGGCGAAGGTGATTAATCCTCATTTAGAAAGACAAATGGGATGTGCCTTGAACTTATGACAGGAGTCTACCACAAAAGGCATCTGAAAGACTCTACCTAGCAGTGTTTCAAAGCAGACACTAAGACTCATAACCAAACCCTCGGCAGAGTGCAGGGAATCATATGAAAGAAGGGAAGTTAGTATGATATGGAAAGGATAGGAGCTCTACAAGGACCAAATATATCTGGGCACAGGGTCTTTTCTGAGACTGAAACTCAACCAAGGACCATCTATGGATATAACCTAGAACTTCTGCTCGGATGTGGCCTGTGGTAGCTCAGTAACCAAGTAGTTTTCCAAAGTAAGGGGAACACGGACTATTTCTAACAGGATCTCAAGGGCAGGCTGTTTGACACCTCCCCCCAGGGGAGGAGCAGTCTGTTAGGCCACAGAGGAGGACTTTGCAGCCAGCCCTGAAGATACCTGATAAAACAGGGACAGATGAAAGGGGAGGAGGTCCTCCCCTATCAGGGGACTTGGAAAGGGGCAGGGAGGAGACCAGGGAGGGAGTGTGGGGTTGGGGAGGGAATGAGGGAGCGGGATACAGCTGGGACACAGAGTTAACAAAATGTAACTAAAAAGAAAAAATAAAAATAAAAAAAAATAAAAAAAAAAAACTATCAAAAAAAAAAAATAAAATAAAAGTCATTCTCATTATATTCTCCATGCCACATCACAATAACATGTTTTATAATGACATGGGTTGATTCATAATTAATAGAAAAAATCAGGATGGATTTTCTTTTATGCGCATAAAAACTAAACCCAGAAGCACCCAATACACTAAGTGATATAAAAGCATGAACGTGTAGAAAACAAAGAAATATCTATTTTATTGCCAACTTAAGATGGCAATTGCCTTATAAAAATAGAATAGTGTTTATGGCATAACTGAACTATTGTTATTAATCAGTCTTTTATCACTTTTTATTTGTGAAATATCTGTAATTGCTTTTATGTGTGTGTGTGTGTGTGTGTGTGTGTGTGTCTGTATCTACAGCTTAGGAGAACAAAAATGAGAGTTAAGTTAGAGACAGATGATAAAGAGTTGTTGATGATAAGCAAAAATAAGACTTTAATCAATATAAAGCAAAAGATGATGATTTTTCTAGTCTTCATGGGTTTACAAAAATTCCTAAGAATATCTGGTCTTTTGAAACTATTAAGAAAGACTGAAAGCATTAGTTTCTAACAATTTGTTGTGCTGGCCTGTACATGATTCTAGCCTCTCAGTTAAATATTTCAGAGCATAATTCACATGTACTTAAAGAACTGTTTAATAAACTAAAGTAGTTATTTAATCAATTATTCATTTATTTATATTTTGCGTTACTACCTTAAGAATTTAAGATATGTTGAGTTTCAAATATGTAATGGTAGATGATTGAGATAAACTGGACAAAACAATTATCATTTCAAGGTTTTAGGAAAAATATGAGGAGAAATGTGTATAACACTAGCTTCAAACTGCTAAGCAATGCTAAATTAATGGTAATTTCATTAGTAAATTTTTCTTTTATTTGTCACTATCTCAATTTAACTTTTACACATTTGTGTTTTCATATGTGGATGAATGTGAACTGATACACACATATTCACATACAAATTAGATGAATGTATGTAAGAAACATGTAAACCTATGTGTAATGTGTAGTAGAGAACAAACAACCTGATAGGAGAATAATTCATTCTTTAATGTGTCAATTTAATTAAGATATATTGAAAGAAATCTTTATGCATTTCTGATGACCTAAGAGTAAGCTAGAAGGCTGGGGAAGACGACATGAGAAGGCACATTCATAATCTTTTATAGTACTTCCCTCCTTTTCTCCAATAAAGAATATCACAGTATAGACAGGGAAAGCTTGAAGATTAAATAGTTGCCTCTAACACTGAACTTAAATTTTTTCTGTTTCAACTTTCCAAGTCCTAGTCCTGGGATTATAGAAAAGAGCTGACATGTCCAGCAAATTGCTGACAAAATTTGAATAAAATCCTGACATTTCAACCAACAGAGAAAATGGGGATGTAAACTTGTACAACCACTTTGCAAATCAATCTGGCACCTTTTCAGAAAATTAGGAATGGTACTACCTCAGGACCCAGCTATACCACTCCTGGGCATATGTACAAAAGATGTTCAAGTACACAACAAGGTCATATGCTCACCTATGTTTATAGCAGCTTTATCTGTATTAGCCAGAACTTGGAAACAACCCAGATACCCCTCAACTGAGGAATGGATACAGAAATTTTGGTACATTTACACAATGGAATACTACTCAGCTATTAAAAAGACAAGGAAATTGTGAAAATTTCAGGCAAATATATGGAACTAGAAAAATCATCCTGAGTGAGGTAACCTAGAACCAGAAAGACACACATAGTATATACTCACTTAGAAGCAGATATTAGCCATATAATATAGGATAAACATAAGAAAATCTACAGACCTAAAGAAGATAAACAACCCTAGGGAGAGATGCTTAATTCTCATTGAGAAAGGCAAACAGAATAGAGAGCAGAAGTGGTAGAAAATACAGGAGCCTACAACAGATGTCCTCTGAAAGATTCCTCCCATCAGGGGATCAAAGCAGATGCTGAGACTCATAGCCAAAATTTGGGAAGACCACAGGGAGTCCCATGGAAGAAGAGGAAAATAAAAAAGACCCAGCAGGGACAGGAGTTCTTTAAGGAGACCAACAGAGGTAAAAAATCTAGTGCAGGGGGTCCTGCAGAGACTGAAGTGTCAACCAAGTACCATGCATGGAGAGGACCTAAACTCCCTGCTCAACTAGAGATCATAGCAGCTCAGTCTCCATGTGGGTCTTCTAGTAAGGGGAGCAGGAGTAGTCTCTGAGATGAATCTTGTTTGCCTGCTCTTTGATCACCTCCTCCTGGGAAAGTGGTCCTAATAGGACACAGAAAAAGAGAATCCAGGCAGTCCTGATGAGACCTGATAGACTAGGGTCAGATAGTAGGGGAGGAGGCTCTTCCCTGTCTGTGAACTAGATGAAGGAAGATGGTGGGAGAAAGGGAGGATATTTGGGATGGGGAGGAGAAGTCAGAGGGGGCTACAACACGGATACAAAGTGAATAAAATGTAAAAAAGAATAAAAATAAAAAATTAGAAAAGAAAACGTGCGAGTATTAGTGGGTAAATTTAAGAAAAAGACAATCAGCGTATCATTCTTCATTGGCTAATGTCATTGGTAATTGTCATCATTTGATTTTACTGCCATTACTGAGGATGCAGTCTTTGAACATACCTAGTATCAAAGGGAAGAGAAAATTATTGGAAAAATCTAGTACTGGGAATCACAATGTATATATTGTCTGCTTACATAAATACAGGTCTCATTTTCTTTAAAAAGCTTTGTGTCAAAGCAAGCTCTTATAATTAATTCAGAAAAAAATCCATAAAATTCAGTAACCCTGATTTTAGTTCCTAATTACTCTCCATAGTAAAATGAAAGACAGTTATTATTTTCAACTGTTTTGCAATTTTCTCATAGGAATATTTAAAAATTTCCAATCTTAAGTCAACCATAAATTTTTACTTACTGCTACGAGTTCATAGTTCCTTATTTCCCTGATTTATTAACTACTTACCTTAAACTCTTTTTGATATATATCTATATCTATATCTATATCTATCTATCTATCTATCTATATACATATATATATATATACGTACATATATATTGTGGTGGATTGTATGTAAAGAAATGTGATGAATGAATGATAAAAACTTTGTTAACCTGCAAGTGTACAATTACACATACAATTTCAGATATGATTTCATTGTATTAATTCACTTTGAATTTGCTCTTGATAATAATAACAGAAATTATACACCCTAAGTTAAAAATGTTGTATATAGATCAATCTTTTACTGTTACAAAGCTGTGATGATAGATCACAGGTAGATCATATAAGACTAATGTTTTTTTTTTTTTTTCTTCACAAAATGTAACTCAAAGGCTAGTGATATTTTAATTTCCATGGCTTGGTGTTTTTAAAGTACTGAGCATAATAAAATGATGTTCTAGAAAGATAAATGGTTAATTAAATATTTTGTTATTTCTGATACGATTTTAGTTGGAAAAGATTTTTGAATTAGAATTTATTTCAAGGATATGTCAACTCTTAGAAAATCTTATTATTCTCCTTTTCACTTTGTCCTCTGTCCTCATAAAAAAAAATGTAGTGATTTAGGTTTTTTTTCCTTATCTCTAGTGAACAAAGGTTCTATGCTGGATTCCATTGTTAATTTTGAACTGTCATTCAATTGATCTTAAATGTAAAGAATATATATATATTATCTAAGGAATTATCATATTATTTTATTGTAGATCAAATTTAAAGCGAGAATGACCACAGTTATTTAGAATGTAGTTAGGGGTTACGCTGGCTCGGTAAAGTAGTGGCTGTAAGTTCTCTTCCAAAGTCTGTGACTTCCCTAGCCTGGAGTTGGCGGGTTTCTAGTACCAGGCCTGATCTCCCTCTTGCTGAACAAGTCTTAAGTTTGAAAGCTGTTATGTACAAATAACTGATAAACAAAAAGGTAAGTTCAGGGAATCATATGAAAGAAGGGGAGTTAGTATGATATGGAAAGGATAGGAGCTCTACAAGGACCAAATATATCCGGGCACAAGGTCTTTTCTGAGACTGACACTCCACCAAGGACCATCTATGGATATAACCTAGAACATCTGCTCAGATGTGGCCCGTGGTAGCTCAGTAACCAAGTAGTTTCCCAAAGTAAGGGGAACACGGACTATTTCTAACAGGATCTCAAGGGCAGGCTCTTTGACCTCTCCCCCCCGCCCCAGGGGAAAAGCAGTCCTGTTAGGCCACAGAGGAGGACTTTGCAGCCAGCCTTGAAGATACCTGATAAAACAGGGTCAAATGAAAGGGGAGGAGGTCCTCCCCTATCAGTGGACTTGGAAAGGGGCACGGTGGAGATGAGGGAGGGAGTGTGGGGTTGGGGAGGGAATGAGGGAGCGGGATACAGCTGGGACACAGAGTTAACAAAATGTAACTAAAAAGAAAAATAAAACTAAAAAAAAACACAAAACAATATTATAGACACTTTAATGGGTGTACATTTGTTATCTAATTGATTTCAAAGTCTTTTTGTACATGTAATGCAATAATAATTTTTGAATGTAAAACCAGCCCCAGATAAAAGTTTATCATATTGATAAAAGCAAGCCTGAATCTATATGCAGCCAAAATGTTATTTAGATCCAGGATTCTTCACTTAGAACCTTTATGCCCTCTTACTTAATTTGAATACAGCACCTTATTAAACTCCTAAAATTCTGAATATTAATTTGAATTGTGTTGAATGTTTTCTTATGATGCAGAAATTTTTAGTATACCACACTTATTGAAGTAGAAGTACACAAAATTACCTGTGGTGGAAGCAGTGGCAATCTTATGAAGGCAAGGAGCATACTCAGGTCACTGCATCTCCGCTGCATGTCATACTTGACCCACATCATTAATGCGTGGAAGATGGTCTCTTCATCGGGGACGTTTACATCGTCACTGGCCAGTAGTTTATGGAGCTCTTCAGCTGGAAGGAGTAAAAACTCTTGGTTTCTGATTACTTCCATTATGTTTTCCTGAGGAGAGAAAGAAAAAAAAAAATCTTGGCATAAATTCTCCTTCACTCCTATGTGGCTGGCAAAGCATCTTAGATAGAAAATGTGAAAGGCAATCAATAACCTTTGTTCTCATTATAACATAATCCTTGAGACTCATCCTTCAGAAACAAGGAGCTCTTAAGAAGAAAGCATTGTAATTGTAATTGAAGTGTAAATGTATCTGAGACAGCAGAGATCTTGTAATAACTGGAGGATTATAACGCACATCTTTGTTATGCAGGCAGAATATATTCAGTGATTAAATGTTCAAGTTTCAAATGGACTGCTATGTAAGATTTAGCAAATATGAAGAGAATAACTTTTCATACTTTCAAAGGCTCAAATACACATACACAAATCAGAAAATGGCAATACAATTAACAGAGAGAAATAAAGAAACAAGGCAGCTTTGTTGTTTATTAGAAAAGGAAGAAAGACAGCTGAGAAACCACAGAAGTCACAAAATCATATGAGCTCTACTCACCTCTTTCTCTTATAATTACCTCCTCTCATGCCAATTCATTTGGTATAATTTGTTCCTGTTAGAGTTTTTAAATTTTTTTACTATTCATTATACAGTTTATTCTTTTTTTTTTCTATTGGAGATGTGTGTGTGTGTGTTTTATTCTTAATGCTTCATACTAATATTTCACAAAGTTTTTGTTAAAAAATATATGACTTTTTTTCTTTTTTCTTTTTTTTTTACACTTTATTCACTTTGTATCCCCCCATAAGCCCCTCCCTCCTCCCCTTCCCCCCCCCCGATCCCACCATCCTTCCCCTTTATCCATACCTATCCCTCCCCAAGTCCACTGATTGGGGAGGTCCTCCTCTCCTTCCTTCTGATCTTAGTCTATCAGATCACAATCGGGGTGGCTGCTTTGTCATCTTCTGTGGCCTGGTAAGACTGCTCTCCCCTCAGGGGGAGGTGATCAAAGAGCAGGCCTATCAGATTATGTCAGAGGCAGTCCATCTTCCCATTACTATGTAACCCACTTGGTCAGTAAACTGCCATGGATAACATCTGCACAGGGGTTCAAGTTTATCTCCATGCCTGGTACTTGGTTGGAGTATGGGTCTCTGGGAAGACCCCTGTGTTCAAATCTTCTGGTTCTGTTTCTCTTCTTGTGGGGTTCCTGTCCTCTCCATAATCTACTATTTACCACTTCTTACATAAGATTCCATGCACTCTGCCCAACAGTTGGCCATAAAGTCTCAGCATCTGCTTTGATAGTCTGCAGGGCAGAGCCTTTCAGAGGCCCTCTGTGGCAGGTTCCTAGGTTGTTTCCTGCTTTGTTGTTCTTCTATTGTCCATCCTCTTTGCCTTTCGGGATGGGGATTGAGCATTTTAGTCAGAGTCCTCTCTCTTGATTAGTTTCTTTAGATGTACAGACTTTAGGTTTATCCTATAAGTCTATATGAGTGAGTATATACCGTGTTTGTCTTTCTGCTTCTGGGACAGCTCACTCAGGATGATCATTTCCAGGTCCCACCATTTACCTGCAAATTTCAGAATTTCCTTATTTTTCATTGCAGAGTAATACTCCATTGTGTAGATGTACCACAATTTCTGTATCCATTCTTCAGTTGAGGGGCATCTGGGCTGTTTCCAGCTCCTGGCTATTACAAATAAAGCTGCTATAAACATGGTTGAGCAAATGTCCTTTTTGTGTACTTGAGCCTCTTTTGGATATATGCCTGGGAGTGGTATGGCTGGATCTTGAGGAAGCACTATTCCTAGTTGTCTGAGAAAGTGCCAAATTGATTTCCAGAGTGGTTGTACAAGTTTACATTCCCACCAGCAGTGGAGGAGAGTTCCCCTTTCTCCACAACCTCTCCAACATGTATTGTCACTTGAGTTTTTCATCGTGGCCATTCTGATGGGTGTAAGGTGAAATCTCAGGGTCGTTTTGATTTGCATTTCCCTGATGGCTAATGAGGTTGAGCATTTTTAAGTGCTTCTCTGCCATTTGATATTCCTCTACAGAGAGTTCTCTGTTTAGCTCTATTCCTCATGTTTTAATTGGATTACTTGGTTTGCTGCTTTTCAGGTTTTTTAGTTCTTTATATATGCTGGATATTAGCCCTCTGTCAGATAAACGTTTAATGAAGATTATTTCCCAATCTGTAGGCAGTTGTTTTGTTTTGATGACAGTGTCCTTTGCTTTACAGAAGCTTCTCAGTTTCATGAGGTCCCATTTATTGATTGTTGCTCTTAGAGCCTGTGCTGTTGGTGTTCTGTTCAGGAAGTTGTCCCCTGTGCTAATGAGTTCTAGGTTATTCCCCACTTTTTTTTCTAGCCAATTTAATGTGTCTGGTTTTATGTTGAGGTCTTTGATCCACTTGGACATCAGTTTTGTGCAGGGTGATAAGTAGGGATCTATTTTCATTTTTTCTACATGTAAACATCCAGTTGGACCAGCACCATTTGTTGAAGATGCTATCTTTTTTCCATTGTATGGTTTTGGCATCTTTGTCAAAAATCAGGTGTCCATAAGTGTTTGGGTTTATGGCTGCCTACTCTCTCCATATCTCTTCAACATAGTTCTGGAAGTCCTTGCTAGAGCAATAAGACAGTTGAAGGAGATCAAGGAAATACAGATTGGAAAGGAAGAAGTCAAATTATCACTATTTGCAGATGATATGACAGTATATGTGAGCGACCCAAAACACTCTACCAGGGAACTCCTACAGTTGATAAATACCTTCAGCAAAGTGGCTGGATAAAAAATTAACTCAAAAAAATCAGTAGCACTTCTGTATACAAAAGACAAAAGGGCTGATAAAGAAATTAGGGAAACAGCACCCTTCACAATAGCCACAAATGACATAAAGTACCTTGGTGTAACCCTAACCAAGCAAGTCAAAGACTTGTATGAAAAAAATTTCAAGTCTCTGAAGAAAGATTTAAAGAAGATATGAGAAGATGGAAAGATCTCCCATGTTCATGGGTTGGCAGGATTAACATAGTAAAAATGGCCATCTTACCAAAAGCAATCTACAGATTTAATGAAATTCCCATCAAATTGCCAACACAATTCTTTACAGACCTGGAAAGAAAAATTCTCAACTTCATATGGAATAACAAGAAACCCAGAATTGCTAAAACAATCCTCTACAATAAAAGATCTTCTGGAGGTATCTCCATCCCTGATCTTAAGCTGTACTATAGAGCAACAGTTATAAAAACTGCATGGTACTGGCATAGAAACAGAATGGTGGATCAATGGAACTGAACAGAAGACCCAGAAATAAATACAGTTTATTCTTGATTTTATTCAAGTCACAAATATATTCAGCCGCATAGGCACACAGGAAGACTTGGCTTTGAATTAGTTTCATTGTTTGAAAAGGCAGTCCCTAAACAATGGGATAACCCTGGATGATGTATAAGTAAGATTTGGAAGGTTCTTTCTAGATCTTCTCACTCAAAAATCTACAATAGCATTTTGGATGCTTTGAAAAGCTAACAGGACAGACATTGGAAAAAGGAGAAAACAGGAAACAGGACAGGAGCTTACCACATAGGGCCTCTGAAAGACTCTACCAAGCATTGTATAAAAGCAGATAATGAGACTCATAAGTAAACTTTGGGCTGCTTGCAGGGAATCTTAGGAAAGAAGGAGGAGATAAAACGACCTGGAGATAATTGAAGAAAATATCAGAAGATGGAAAGATCTCCTGTGCTCATGGATCGGTAGGATTAACAATTGTCAACTTCCTTGTGGGGCTCCTGTCCTCTCCAGGTCTTACTAACTCTCCCTTCTTTCATATGATTCCCTGCACTGTTCCCAAAGTTTGGTTTTGAATCTCAGCATCTGCTTTGATACACTGCTAGCTAGAGTCTTTAGAGGCCCTCTGTGGTAGGGTCCTGTCTTGTTTCTTGTTTTCTACTTCCAATGTCCATCCCATTTGTCTTTCTAAGTGAGGATTGATCATCTTACCTAGAATTCTCTTTCTTGTTTATCTTCTTTAGGTGTACAGATTTTAGTATGTTTATCTATCTTATACATCTAGTACCCACTTATAAGTGAGTGTATACTGTATATATCTTTCTGCTTCTGGGATACCTCACTCAGTATGATCTTTTCTAAATCCCACCATTTTCCTGCAAATTTCATGATTTGGGCACAGGGGTCTTTTCTCCAACCACGAAATATGCAAGGATATAACCTAGAACCTCTGCTCAGACGTAGCCCATGGCAGCTCAGTATCCAAGTGGGTACCCTAGTAAGGGGAACAGAGACTGTCTCTGACATGAACTCAGTGACTGGCTCTTTGACCTCCTTTCCTACCCTGAGGGAGGAGCAGCCTTGCTAGGTCACAGAGGAGGACATTGCAGCCAGTCTTGTTGAGACATGATAAGCTAGGGTCAGATGGAAGGGGAGGAATATCTCCCCTATCAGTGTAATTACAAAGGGGCTGGGAGGAGATGAGGGAGTGAGGGTGGGATTGGAAGGGAATGAGGGAGAGAGCTACAGCGGGGGTACAAAGTAAATAAACTTTAATAAATATGAAAAATAAAAATTTAATGAAAAAAAATGTCAACTTTATATGGAAAAAGAAAAACCCAAAATAGCTTTAAAAAATCCTATACAAGAAAATAACTTATAAAGGTCTCACCATCCCTGTTTCAGATGTACTACAGAGTAATAATAATAATAAAAAAAAATCCCACACGGTATTGGCATAAGAACAGACAGATTTATCATTGGAATAGAATCGAAGAACCAGAAATAAGCTCACATAACTACAGAAACTTGATTTTTAACAAAGAAGCAAAAACAATATTATAGGAAGATACAGTTTTCTACAGATGTTGCTGGTTTAATTGGATGTCTGAATGTAAGAGAATATAAATAGATCCATATTTATCACCCGGCAAAAACTCAACTCCAAGTGAATCAAGATTTCAGCATAAACCCAGACAAACTAACTCTAATAGAAGAAAGAGTGAAAAATATCCTTCATCTCATTGGTAGAGGAAACAACTTCCTGAACAGAACACCAACAGCTCAGGCAATAAGATAAGCAATTAATAAAAGGAACCTCTGAGAAAGCACCAGATATATTTCCAAAGTGGTTATAAATTTACATTCCCACCAACAATGGAGGAGGGGTCCCCTTTATCCACATCCTCTCCAGCATGTGCTGTCACTTTAGCTTTTTTTGTTGTTGTTGTTTGTTTTTTTGTTTTGTTTTTGATATTTTTCAGAAAGGTTTAAATTAAAATGTTAAAAACTCTGCAGCAGACTGGCCATTTTGCCTGCATTCTGTCTTCAAAGCAGATAATTATTTATTTTATTTTTTTAATTTTTATTTTTGTTTTACATTTTATTTACTTTATATCCCAGCTGTAGACCTCACCCTCATTACCTCCCAATCCCACCTCCCTCCCTCACTCCTCCCTGCCCTCTCAAAGTCCACTGATAGGGGAGGTCCTCCTCCCTTTCCATCTGAACCTAGGTTATCAGTTCTCACTAGGAATGGCAGCAATGTCCTCCTATGTGGCCTAGCTAGGTGGTTCCTCCCACGGTGGTGGGGAGGTCAAAGAACTAGCCACAGAGTTTATGTAAGAGACGGCCCATGTTCCCCTTTCTAAGGTACCCATTTGGATACTGAGCTGCCCTGAGCTATGTCAGAGCAGAGGTTCTAGGCTATATACATGCATGGTCCTTGGTTGAAGAATCAGTCTCAGACAAGACCCCTGTGCCCAGATATATTTGGTCCTTGTGGAGCTCCTGTCCTCTTCAGGTCTTACAACTCTCCCTTCTTTCATATGATTCTCTGCACTCTGCCCAAAGTTTGGTTATGATTCTCAGCATCTGCTTTGATACACTGCTAGCTAGAATCTTTCAGAAGCCCTTTATGGTAGATTCCTGTCCTGTTTCTTGTTTTATCCTACTTCCAATGTCCATCCCAATTGTCTTTCTAAGTAAGGATTGATCATCTTACCCTGGGTCCTCCTTTTTGTTTAGCTTTCTCAGGTGTACAGATTTTAATATGTTTATCTTATCTGATAAATCTAGTATCCACTTGTAAATGAGTATATTCTGTGTGTGTCTTTCTGCTTCTGTGATTCCTCACTCAAGATGATATTTTCTAGGTCCCACCATTGCTTGCAAATTTCATGATTTCCTTGTTTTTAATTGCTGAGTAGTAGTCTATTGTGTAAATATACCACAATTTCTGTATCCATTCCTTCATTTAGGGACATCTGGGTTTTTTTCCAGGTTCTGGCTATTATGAATAAAGCTGCTACAAACATGGTTTAACAAATATCTTTTTTGTGTACCTGAGCATCTTTTGGATATATGCCTAGAAGTGGTATAGCTGAATCTTGAGAAACACTATTCCTAATTGTCTGAGAAAGTGCCAGGTTGATTTCCAAAGTGGTTGTACAAGTTTACATTCCCACCAGCAATGGAGGAGGGTTCGTTCCCCTTTCTCCAGAAACTCTCCAGTATGTGTTACCACTTGAGTTTTTATTCTTAGCCACTCTGATGGTGTAAGGTGACATCTCAGGGTCATTTTGATTTGCATCTCCCTGATGGCTAATGACATTGAGCACTTCTTTAAGTGTTTCTCTGCCATTCTATGTTCCACTACAGAGAATTCTCTGTTTAGCTCCCTACCCCAATTTTTAGCTGATTTAACTTTGTTGCTTTTTAACTTCTTTAGTTCTTTATACATACTAAATATTAGCCCTCTGTCAGATATTGGGTTGTTTAAGATCATTTCCCAATATGTAGGATATCATTTTGTTCTGAAGCCCGTGTCCTTTGCTTTCTAAAAGCTTTTCAGTTTCATGAGGTTCCATTTATTTATTGTTGATCTTAGAGCCTGTGCTGTTGGTGTTATGTTCAGAAATGTGTCTCCTACACCAATGAGTTCAAGGCTCTTATCCACTTTTTCTTCTGACAGGGTTAGTGTGTCTGGTTTTATCATGAGGTCTTTGATGTACTTGGACTGTAGTTTTGTGCAAGGTGATAAATATGTGTGCATTTTTCTACATATAAACATCCAGTTAGACCAACACCATTTGTTGAAGATGCTGTCTTTTTTTTTCCATTGTATGGTTTTGGCTTCATTGTGAAAAATCAATATCCATATGTATGTGGGATTATTTCTGGATTTTCTATTTTATTCCATTAATCCACTATTATATTTCTATGCTAGTACCATGCAGTTTTTATACCTCAAGATCCTGCTATTGCACTCCTAGTCATATATCCAAAATGTGTTCAAGTATACAGCAAGGACGTTTGCTCAACCATGTTCGTAGCAGTTTTATTTATAATATCCAGATTTTGGAAACAACCCAGCTGTCCCTCAGCTGAGAAATGGATACAGAAATTGTGGTACATTTACACAAAAGAATATTCCTCAACAATTAAAAACTAAGAAATGATGAATTTTCAGGCAAATGGTAGAAGCTAGGAAAGATCATCCTGAGTGAGGTATCCCACAAGCAGAAAGACACCCACTTATAAGTGGATATTAGACATAAAATATAGGATAAATGTATTAAGTTCTTTAGGTAAAGAATCTAAGCAAAAAGGACCCTAGGTAAAATGATCAAACCTCACTCAGACAGGCAAATGGGATGGACATCAGAAGAGGGAGAAAACAGGCAACAGGATAGGAGTTTACCACAGAAGGCCTCTGAAAGACTCTACCTAGATGGGTATCAAAGCAGAAGCTGAGATTCATAGACAAACTTTGGACAGAATGAAAGCAATCATGTGATTGTAGGAAGAGATAGAAAGACCTCGAGGGGACATGATTTCCACAAGGAGAGCAACAAAACCAAAAAAAATATCAGGGCACAGGGGTCTTTTTTGAGACTTATACTCCAACCAAGGACCATGCATGGAGATAAGCTAAACTCCCTGCACAAATGTTGCCCATTGCAATGTATATAGAAGTTGTGTTACCTCCACACATTGGAATACTACTCAGCTATTAAAAACAAGGACATCTTGAACTTTGCAGGCAATTGGATGTGACTAGAAAATATAATCCTAAGTGAGGTAACCCTGACCCAGAAAGACACACATGACATGATCCTAGCATAACTGTCCTCTGAGTGGCTTCCACCAACCAGTGATGGAAACAGATGCATACACACACAGCCAAACATTAGGTGGAGCTCGGGGAATGTTGTGGAAGAAGGGAATGAAGGATAAAAGGAGTAAGAGAAGTCAAGGACATCACACGAAAATCTACAGAATCAACTAACCTGGACCCACAGAGGCTCACAAACTGAAATACCGACCATCACCATGCGTGGGACAGACCTAAGACCCCTACACATATGTAACAGATGTACAGCGTGGTTTTCATGTGTACCCCCTTACAACTCTAACAGGTTCTATCTCTGATCCTGTTGCCTCTCTTTGTATTCATTTTTCCTAACTGGGATGCATTGTCTAGCCTTAATAGGAGAAGATGTGCCTTGTCCTGCTGAAAGTTGATATATCAAGGCATGATGATATCCATGGGAAGCCCTTCCTTTACTTAGGAGAAAGGGAGGGAGCAATAAAGAGAGGGAAAGGGAGATGAAAGGACTGAGAGAAGAGTAGAAAGTGGAAGCTGCAATTGCAGTGAAAATTAAAATAAATTAATTAATTAATAGGAAAAAACCCAGGCTCACTCTTCAGTTTGAAAGCTAAGTATTATAAGTAACAAAATAACTAAGAAATATCATGAAGGATATTGATCAGTATCAAAAGAGAAGTAAGATATGAGGTGATCAAGAAAACCGAATTTCTACCTTAGCAGGTGTATATCATGAAAGTAGAATGTTTCTTTGAGGTTATTTCTCCTAGATACTACAGAAAATATGTCCCCTTTACACCAAAAACAAAGGCAACTGCGCATTTTCCCATTAATAAGAGATAAGAAAATATCTTTATCTCATCCCTCTTATCCATTTTTTTCTATATCATGGGAAGACAAAACCTAAAATAGAGATCTGAACCATTGTGATATAGAAGGGAAAAATGGTTATATAACAAAATAACTGTATAACCTACTCCATAAATATGAATTAAAATGTCTTTTCAATCAACAATAGGATCATTGGGTTATCCACATTCTTTTCTGAAAGCTCACTCAAATCTGTGTTTAGAGTGTCTGAGTTGCTTTGGGTTTCTGTATTCTTTGACAGGATTATTTTCATGGAGATGCAAATACCAACAAATGTCTCTACTCTAACTTAGGGGTCTTATCACGAGGGGTCTTGCCCAGTGGGTTATTACACAAGGGTTGCTGCACAGTGTAACATCTTAACTTATAAAACCCTGGACTTTATCTCTTGGTATGGTTAATGCCTTAAAAATAATGCAAGATCTGTTTATATTTATTGAATAGGGCAAATTATGATATGTGACCAAAGAAACTGTATTAGCAGTACAAAGCAGTCAAATACTAAACTGTCATACACATTCTTTATTTAAAGCAGAAAATCTATGGTGTGTGGTATACAGTAGGAAAATACAGATTCCAAGTTTGCCTTTCTAGTCTCCACATCCTCTCAGAGTTTTTGAGATAACTTCAAGGAACACTTTTGAGACCTTTGATAGTGTAATTGACAGAACATGGTCATGGTAGAAATCTCCCAAAACATATATTTAAGTATGACACAAAGGATTCTCGGATAGAGCCGGACACAGGAAATTCACCCAAAAAGACATGAAAGAGGACACCTGAGCAGAGGTAATCAGTCATGTGGCAGAACTTAGATTAGAATAAGTTATGAGCTAATCAGCGAAGGAGCCTAGCTGTATGGCCTATGTATTTGTAAATATATTTTGAGTCTGAGTCATTATTTCAGGATCTTGGGGCCATGAGGATGCCCCCAACATATAAATAAGTGAGCTCATACTTATATCGCAATCTCACCTTCCAGAAGAATCCACTATTTATAAAAATTTGGATTACATCCTGAAAGACATTTTTCTCCTGGCTGTTTAATAATCATTACACATACACATGCATGAATGTAATTTCTGTCAGAAAACTGAATTGTGTTATATCTATCTATCTATCTATCTATCTATCTATCTATCTATCTATCTATAAATCTTCTACTCCATATATTGTATATAACTCTTCTAAAATTATACTGTCTATAGACAGTAGACCTCAGCCATTAAAATGATGACAAAATACTTTATAAAGGTCTAAAACAATAATATGAGCTCCTGTGGGCCTCCCATTCAGCTCATCATAGAATTATAGTATGATAATAACAGTTTATATACTCTTGAACTAACCTCTATCTTGAACATGGTGTTTCCCACTCTCCTCATAATATCATAATTATATACTTATATGTATATGTATATTTATATACGTATATAACAATGTCTCATGTATCCATTCCACTAGTGAGCTACAGCTCCATCCCTCTTTATTTTTATGTACTGAAATTCTTATCTATAATCACTAGAACATCTTGTCATATTTTCCAAATTGGTATAAAATTTATACCAATGGTAGAATTCTGTGTTGTATTTTTTCACCTATTACCTAAACATTTGATTTGTGAGGGTCATTAAAGAATGAAAATATTAAGTAGTAGAGTGATAATGAAATCTTAGAAAAATAGATAAGATTCAGCAATAATGCTTAAGCAGATTTGATCATTTATTGGATGAATATGAGTTTTCATATTGGGTTCAAGTCATAGTTATGTTTGCAAGTAGAACCCTGGAGGAATTTATTATATATCTGGACTGGAAGCAACAACAGCTTCAGCAACATGTTTTTATTACTTATTTAGGGTCATATGCTACTTATTTACACAAGTTATATAAAAACACAAATTATCATTATATTAATATATCTCTAATAGTAGGCATCAAAGAATAGCTTAATTAACCTTTTTTTTCTTGAAAATAGCTTCACGTTTTTGTTTCTTCTGGGATTATATAATAGTTTATACATATTCTGTAAATATTTATCACATTAATACCTTGCAAGTTTTGAAACATATTGCTACCACATTTCTATGAAGAGATGAAAAAAGAAAACTATCATAGTTTTCAGGAATTTGGAAAGTTTTTTTGTTCTCTTGCTGTTTCCTTTACTCAAACATGTCTGCCATTATTAAACTATACCCTGAATTGTACAGTTACACTGTAGGTATAAAATAAAGAATACAATAAAAATCACTTTGTGAAACACTTAGTTGTGTCTGTCATAAAGATTTTGTTCAAGGCATATTTCATTATATTTTACAGAGCCCTCTTTATGATGACCCTTGGGAAACTTCTTGCAGGTTTTAGTAGCAAGAATAATTGCACTTCTCCTGAGTAAATTGCTTTTCTTTTATCATGAATGTTGTAAATTATGAAATTGATCAGATTTCTCTTTTGATTTAGCCTCTAGGAAACTTAGAGTCAGATTGAAATCCACCTGGCAGGAAGAATATAGCCTTTTATAGTTTGATTTCTTTTCAGACAGCTCTGGTAATAGTTTCTTTTAATATCACAATAGCCTCATTTCTTTCTTTCCCTTATAAACCTTCTCCTAATTCAGCTAAAATTCTTATAATTTTGTATATTTGTAAACCCTAGTAAGGTCTTTATAAGCTCTTGGTGTTGCTGGCAGTAAATGTTGTTAAATAGGTGGTTATTAAGACACGTTACTAGCTATTGCAGCTTGTGTTATATGCCTATATTATATTATATATTACCTATGTTTTCACTTATTAAAAGGCTCTAAAATTTTCTTTATTCTCCTCTCTACTGAGTTTCTTTTCAATGTTATTTTTCCTAAAATGTTCCTGTGATAATAGCTATTTAGCTACTTGGATGTTTTAAATAAGCATTTATGTTTATCAAGAAATTTAAATTGTTGAGAATGTTTGAACAATAAGATACCAGTCCAGATTTGTATACATATTTTATATTGCATTTTAAGAGTAAACTGATAATTTTAAGGTATGAAACTTGGGCCCTCAGATTTGATAGCTGTCTTGGAGTTTCTATTGCTATGAAGAGATCCCATGACCATGGAAATTTTAATAAAGCAAATATTTAATTGGAGCTGGCTTACTGTTCAGAGGTTTAGTCTATTATCATCATGGTAGTATGCACGCAGACATGTTGTTAGAGAAGGAGCTGAGAGTTCTACATCTTGGTCTGTAGGTACCACAAGAGATAGTGAGACAATGAGCATGGGATTGAGTACCTGAGACCTCAAGACCTGCTCCCACAGTGACACATTTCCTCCATCAAGGGCACACTTACTCCAAGAGGATCATACTTCCTAAAAATGCCACTCTTGTGTGGATCAAGCATTGAAACACATGAGTCTACAAAGGACATACCTATTTAAACTACTATAACAGTCATTGCTTTTACTCACTGAGCCATCTCTACTGTTCAGTATTTACTTACATTCTGCTTAACCTAATGTGATAGTTGAGGTTCAGCTTATATTTATATAGCATAAAAAGAGGTATTTGTATTTATTTTTAATTAAATTTATATTTTTTTATATTACTCCCAGTTTATTTGCTTTGTATCCTAGCTGTAGACCTCTCCTTCATTCCCTCCCAATCTCACCCTCCTTCCCTCAACTCCTCCCTGCCCTTCTCTAAATCCACTGATAGGGGAGGTCCTCCTTCCCTTCCATCTGACTCTAGCTTATCAGGTCTCATCAAGACTGGCTGCATTGTCTTCCTCTGTGACCTGGCAAGGCTGCCCCTCCCTTGGGGGGGAGAGACCAAAGAGCCAGTCACTGAGTTCAAGTCAGAGACGGTCCCTGTTTCCCTTTCTAAGGCTCCCAATTGGATACTGAGATGCCCTGGGATATGTCTGAGCAGGGGTTCTAGGATCTATCCATGTGTGGTCCTTGGTTGGAGAAACAGTCTCAAAAAATACCCTTGTGCCCAGATGTAGTTGTTCCTTGTGGAGCTCCTGTACTCTCCAGGTCTTACTAACTCTTCCTTCTTTCACATGATTCCCTGCACTCTGCCCAAGGTTTGGTTGTGAGTCTCAGCATCAGCCTTAATACACTGCTAGCTAGAGTCTTTCAGAAGCCCTCTGTGGTAGGCTTCTGTCCTGTTACTTGTTTTCTCCTACTTCCAGTGTGCTTTGTATTTGTCTTTCTAATTGAGGATTGATCATCTTACCCTGGGTCCTCCTTCATGTTTAGCTTCTTTAGGTGTACAAATTTTCTATGTTTATCCTATCTTACAAGTCTAGTATCAAGTTATAGGTGAGTATATACCGTGTGTGTCTTTCTGCTTCTGGGATACCTCACTCAGGATGATCTTTTCTAGGTCCCACCATTTGCTTGCAAATTTCATGATTTCCTTGTTTTTAATTGCTGAGTAATATTCTATTGTGTAAAAGTACCACAATTTCTGTATCCATTCCTCCATTTAGGGACATCTGGGTTGTTTTCAGGTTCTGGCCATTAAAAATAAAGCTGCCTATAGATTGAGAAAGAATCTTCACTAACCCTTTATCTGATAGAGGGATAATATCCAGAATATATAAAGAACTGAAGAAGTTAAAAAGCAATAAATTAAGTAATCCAATTAAAAAAAATGGAGTAAGGAGCTAAACAGAGAATTCTCTGTAGAGGAATATCAAAAAGCAGAGAAAGAAAGTAATGCTAAAAGTCCTTAGCCATCAGGGAGGTGCAAATCAAAATGACCTTGAGATTTCACCTTATACTCATTAGAATGTCTAAGATCAAAATCTCAAGTGACAACACATGCTGGAGAGGTTGTGGAGAAAGGGTATTTATATTTAAATTTCAAAAACATTCACTACTGTCATGGGGTACTTAATCATTTTTCTAAAAGTGCAGTATAATTGTAATAAAGCATGGTAGTATGGGGAATTCATTTATTCAAATTGTTAAAGCTATTTTATCGAAGTTGATCTCTTAAGAAACATGTGATGTCAAATAAATGGTATTCTACAAGGAAAGCATAGAATGTGACTCTTTGCTACTGTTGAGCTCTAATATGTATAAATGAAAAAAAAGTCAAAGTTGGCTATAATATAATATTTTAAATCTATGATTTCTTCAGCTTCGCTTACAAGAAAAGTTTAATAGTCTTTAAACAGTTGCATGATTCAACTTTGTTTTTAAAATCAAGATTGAACGCTTTACCTGTTTACTATTGAGCAGTACCTTTCTGCTATATTTTGAAGACAAGAATTTGTCCTTCTATAACTTGAGACACAAAAGTATTTATAGCCCATATTTGCAGCTTGTCAGAGGTCATAGTTGGCAACCCTTGGTAATTCTTCAAGACATATTTTTCATTGCTTATAGGGGGTGCAATCTGTTTTAAAATTATTACTTTAATGTTGTTGTTTTTTTTTAATTTTATTTTTTTCTTATCAGTTACATTTTATTAACTCTGTATCCCAGCTGTGTCCCGATCCCTCATTCCCTCCCAGTCCCTCCCTCCCTCCCTCATCTCCACTGTGCCCCTTGCCAAGTCCACTGATAGGGGGAACCTCCTCCCCATTCATCTGATCCTGTTTTATCAGGTATCTTCAGGACTGGCTGCAAAGCCCTCCTCTGTGGCCTAACAGGACTGCTCCTCCCTTGGGGGGGGGGAGGCCAAAGAGCCAGTCCCTAACATATTGCTATCAATATTCTAACACTCTCACATTTTGAAAATGTTTTTCATGGGCTTTGGACTGTTTAGCATCCTTGAATTTGAATACTGATGTCAAAAGCAAGTTTTACTAAAGTCTTGAATACTCCCTTAGAATTTCACAAAGAATGGTGATTTCAAGATATTGTCATACATAGTCCCATTATGGATGACATTCTGAGGCTCAGAGTAGCTCATATGTATTCATGTTGTTCAAATCAGGACTAGAATTAAGAATTGCATTTCATCCTTCCCGACAACTCACCTTTTAATAACTAAACTACATAATCTGTCACTATTTAACCTTTGGCTGATTCATTTCTGGTTCAGTAGTTTAACTTACTGCCTTGTTTTGATTTGTGAGATGGACATACACCACAATTATTGACTGATGACATTGGTATTGCTTAGGTTCTTGATGTTTCTGAATTCCCCATTGTTTTCTGATGATTGTGGCAGATTTACTTTGGAGATCTGGGTGATCCTTGAATCTCATCAGTGCTGCTCATTCTCCAAGTGATCATAACCAAATATGTTTCTGATATGAAAAAAAAAGAAGCTTTAAAAATCCATCAAGCACATAGCAATAGTTTGAAGATTATTTCAGGAAACTAATTTGAGAATGCTTAGAGAGCTCTTTGACTCATAGAAAGCATAAAATAATTAATAATTATCAATTATTAATTATAATTCTGTATTTGATTCTATGTTTAAATTTAGTGATGTATTTCAAATTATGACTTACATTCTTATAACTTCAATATTTAATATCTACTTTGTTATCTTAACTAAGCATTCTGATTTCATCATATAAAAGCTACGTATATAGCTTCTGTGTATTATTTCGATTATGAAAACAAAAAATTAAAAAAAGAGAAAGGAAGGAAGGAAGGAAGAAAGAAAGAAAGAAAGAAAGAAAGAAAGAAAGAAAGAAAGAAAGAAAGGAAATTTTCTTACTAAGTCTTAGCTCTAATTTGGTAATGAAGAGGGCAATAAAATATTTTATAATGAGAGGAAAGTGAGTTGTTATAATCTCTTTAAAATATTGGTGTTAATTATTCCAAAGCAGACTGTTGTTGTTGTTGTTCTCATGACAAGGTTTCTCTGTATAGCTTTGAATTTCCTATAATTCACTTTATACACCAGGCTAGCTTCAAATTCACAGACCTCTGCCCACATCTGTCTCCTGACTTCCTCTACCTCTTCCTCCTGACATGAGTAAAATCATGTACCTCCACTGCCTGTTTTTTTTAAGACATTTAACATTTTTATAACAAAAATGTTTATTTAGCATCTGAATATAACACATGATATCTATCAACCCTAACTATAATATTGGAAGAAAAATGATTGTTTTAAACCTTTTAAAAAACACACAGTCTTGGCCCTGGGGATGATCTCTAAGAAAAATACTGCTTAAGTTTTATCAGTAAAATATCAGGAAAAGCAATGACTTATTATTAAAGGGTATAGACTTAATGCAGTCAAAATCTCCTGGAATTTAAGAGAGTGACTAGAGTAAGCATTACTAGTTAGGAAAGATGCAGAGCCTGAACTAGTTATGTTTTGTAAACAAGCAAGGCTTCCAGTTTTAGAACTGGAACAGCAACCCAGCCACAAAGCCTTTGGCAAACTTCAATCTTCAATTTGTTCTGCCTATAGAATGTGTTAAGGAAATATTAGCATGAATTTTGTGAGAATGAGCAGCCAACTACTCATCTAACTTGAGGTTCAAGCCATGAGAGAGAATCATTGCCCTGTATGGCCCTAAACTGGAGGGTAGATCCTCCAGAGACCTAAGAGAGAACCAAACATGACTAGGGGGAAAAATGAGTGAAATGATTTCTAATGATACTCTACTATACTCAGAGATTGGTCTCTCACCCAATATCATCAGTGTTGCTTCCTCCAGCATCTGATGCGGCAGATACAGGGGCCCACAGCCAAATACTTAGAATACATGGTCACAGAATCACCCAAACAGTGCTCACTGGGGCCTCACAGAGACTGAAGTAAGAATCATGGCGCCTGGCTCGGTTGGTGTGAGGTCATCTGTGTATATGTTATGGATCTGTAGCTTGTTGTCCTTGTGAGACTCCTAATAGTGGAAATTAATGGTGTCTCTAATACTTTTGCCTGTTTTTGGAACCCATTCCTCTTAGTAAGTTGCCTTTCCCAGCTTTGACATGAGGGTTTGTGCCTCTTCTTATTGTAATGTATGGTATATATTCCTGGGAAACCTGCACTTTCTTTGAAGGAAAATGGAGGAAAAGTGGATCTGGGGGAGAAAGGCAGTTTGGTGGGGAAGAATAGAGTAGTAGAGAGAGGAAAATTCGAGTAGGAGTATATAAGTAAGAAAAGAATAAAAATGTCTTTGTCTTTGTCAATCCTGAAGCTTCAAAATCATGACTTTGCAGGCAAAATAAATTAAGGAGTGCTTTAATACATAACACCCTCTTGAAATAGACCTAGCAATCACAACCAATGTACAAGTATTTTTTTTCTGATTTAATATTCACTAATATAAAAATATTCAAAACACTTGCAAATCTTACATGAAATGTATGCAATTAATTCAGGTATATACTTTAAGCATTTAAGTTACTTGGTCTGTTTATGAAACTTGGTATACATTGTTCAAGTGTTTCATACAAAATGTATTTTAACTGCTAATGTCAGAAAGGTTAGTGGGCAAAATTCGATTATAAGTTGTATGACCATAATATGTCAGGCAGCAAATTGGTAGTAAATCCATGTTTTATTAAAATAGTACATATTCTTAAATAAGTTGATTGGTTTTTTCAAAATAGGCACATTCATGTACGTTTCCTATACTAATCATGTACAGTGTATAAATCAAAGTAAGGTACTTATTTTATAACTATTGATGTTTAACACACTTAACTCTTACTAAAGCCAATATTCTATTTCTTTACTGTAGTCACACACTGTTTCACATCAGTAATTGCAAAATCTTTTTGTTATCTAAGAGAAATCATTGAAAATGACAGTTCTAGGAAAGGTTAGATTGAAAGTGATACTCTCTGACTAAAGTTTATTAAGGACATAAGTTTGTGCTAACCTACAAAGAAATGGTATTATTGATTCTTTAGTCACAAAATAATGTTTTTTTCTTTTATAGCAAAGCATATAAGAGACATAACATTTTCTTTCTTAATTTTAATTTTTTATATTGATTACAGTTTATTCACTTTGTATCCCAGCTGTAGCTCCCTTCCTCAATCTCTCCCAATCCTGCCCTCCCTCCCTCATCTCCTCCTATGCCCCTCTCTAAGTCTACTGATAGGAAAGGTCCTCCTCCCCTTCCATCTGATCCTAGCCTATCAGGTCTGATCAGGACTGGCTGCATTGTATTCCTCTGTGGCCTGGTAAGGCTGCTATAAAGAAGTATGATTGTTGTATGGATAATAACATTGATTACACTACTAGTCATTCTGCAGAAACAAAAACAAAAATAAAACACTACAAAATGCTCAGACATAAACGAGACAGTTACTTTATATTCCCTCTTTCAAGACTCGTTGCTTGTTGTACATGGAGTGTTAAGATTTTAGGACACAAAATCATAAAATAGTTTTAAAATCCATAAAATAGAAACTGATAAAATGCTACACTTTTGGAAAAAATGATTGAAATAGATATAATCTTCATAAGTGTCAAATGATTCTATAATAAATATTTTTCAACATTATCAAAAATTAATTTACCATATGTAATTAATATAACAATCAGAGCAATGGGGAATCCCCCTGTAATATGTATAATAGGTTGAAAATAAAATATATATAACACAGGGGCATTAAATATGAAAGTTGGTGTGAAAATGGGTCCTTGATACATTTGGTAGACATAGTAGGTAGAAATCAAGGTTATTATAAAAAATAGAATACCAAACCTCACAATTGCCCTTGCCCAGCGTTTTAGTACAAAATCACCAACTCAGTATTTCTCAAACTACCACAAATGTGCATTTATTAATCTAATAATTTCATTAAATAGCTTTCATGTTTCCTTAACACCAAGAACGAGAAATTATTTATTAATTTTATAATCAGTTATAAAATGGTGGTTAAAGAAAATTGTCCTTTATTAAGTGATAGTTTCATGCATAAGAAGCCCATCAAAAGAGCCAAATAACAGAGAGACAAAACCCCAATCAGGATGTCACCAAAATATTCCTCCCATCAGAGCTCAGAAAACCATGTAGAGGAGAAGGCAGAAGGAATGTAAGAGATGGAGAACACCATGGAAATCATGCCTTCTAAGCATAACATAACTTAAGCATTTATTTTTTTATATTAATTACAATTTATTCACTTTGTATCTGATTTGTAGGCCGCTCCCTTATTCCTTCCCAATTCCATCCTCTCTCCCTCATCCCCCATGACCCTCTCCAAAGCCAGGGATGGGGGAGGTCCTCTTCCCCTTCCATCTGACCCTAGCCAATCAGGTCTCATCAGGATTAGCTGCATTGTCTTCCTCTGTGGACTGGTAAGGCTGCTCTCTCCTCAGGGGTAGGTGATCAAAGAGCCTGTCACTGAGTTCATGTCAAAGACAGCCCCTGTTTCACTTACTAGTGAACCCACTTGGAGACTGAGCTGCCGTGGGCTACATCTGTGCAGGGGTTCTTGGTATCTCCATGCATCAACCTTGGTTGGAATATCAGTCTCAAAAAAGACCCCTAGTCCCAGATTTCTTGGTTCTGTTGCTCTCCTTTTGGAGCTCCTTTCCCCTCCAGGTCTTTCTATCTCCCCCTTCTTTCCTGAGATACCCTGCACTCTGCATAAAGTTTGGCTATGAGTCTCAGCATCTGCTTTGATACCCTATTGGGTAGAATCTTTCAGAGGCCCTCTGTGTTAGGCTCCTGTCCTGTTCCGTTTTCTTCCTCTTCTGATGTCTATCCCATTTGCCTTTTTGAGTGAGGTTGCTCATCTTACCCAGGGTTCCTCCTTCTTGCTTAGCGTCTTTATGTGTACATACTTTAGTATCTTTATTGCGCATTATATGCTTAATATCCACTTATAAGTGAGTATATACCATGTGTGTCTTTCTACTGGCATATCTCACTCAAGCTGATCTTTTCTAGATCCCACCATTTGCTCACAAATTTTGTGATTTCCTTGTTTTTAATTGCTGAGTAGTATTACATTGTATATATGTACCACAATTTATGTATACATTGCTCAGCTGAAGGGCATTGGGTTTTTTCCAGGTTCTACCTATTATGCATAAAGCTGCTACAAACATTTTTGAGCAAATGTCCATGAGCATATTTTGGATATATGTTTAGGAGTGGTATAGCTGGACCTTGAGGAAACACTATTCCTAATTGTCTGAGAAACTGGCAGATTGACTGTCATCAGAACAAAATGACAGCCCACAGACTAGGAAAGGATCTTCACCAACCCTTTATCTGACAGAGGACTGATAGCCAGAATATATAAAGAACTCAAGAGGGTAAAAAGCAACAAAACAACTAATACAATTAAAAAAAAAAAACAAACAAACAGAGAATTGTCTGTAGGGTAACATCAAATGCTGAGAAACAAAGAAATGTTCAACATCCTTACTCATCATCAAAAGACCCTGACATTTTTTACCTTACATCCATCAGAATGGCCAAGATAAAAAACTCAAGTGACAATACGTGGTGGAAAGGATGTGGAGAAAGTGGAACTCTCCTCCATTGCTGGTGGGAATATAAACTTGTATAATGACTTTGGAAATCAATCTGGCGCTTTCTCAGACTTAAACACGTATGAGCTCAAACCGTGCACAGGGTCTGTGTGGGTCTATATTAGGTAGGTTTCTAGAACTAAGAGAAGTGGGCACACACTAATCTCTAACTTAGAAGTTAGCTCCAATTGATATCCACTTGCAAATGCAAATTTAATTTTCTCTAAGGGAGTGTCACCAGGGAAACAAGCTTCTACAAAGGGTAGACTTCATGCCCTGAAGAAGATCACCAACACAAAAGAAAAGCTCAATTGGAAAAGAGGCTCATTTTTTTCTACACTATTTTTTTCAGGGCCTTCCACAAAATGCAACAAAGCTTTACTGTTCCTTTGCATATAAGTTATGGCTTCCAGGTTTGTGTTTTTATAGGATTCTTGTATATGCAAATATGTATGCCTCTGAGATTAGATGTGTTTCTTGTGATTTTTAATTTTTATATTTTAGCTCTTTTGTTTGGTTGTTTAGTCCTACTGTAATTTCTCTATTTTGTTGTATCTTGTTTTATTGTTATTTCTTAGGTGCCTGGCCCTACTCCTCCCTTTGGAGAGAAAGAAAGAGTGTCAATCTGGAGAGGAGTGAAAGGGAAAAGAATCTGAGAGGAGTTAGGAAAGGGAAAAACATAATCATAATGTATTGTACAAGAAAAACAAACAAACAAACAAACAAACAAACAAAAAACCAAAACAAAACATATATTTTCAAAGAAAAATAAAAGTCCAGCTAGGTTTTTTACAGAGTTTATAGCAGAGTGTTTGTAAGACTACTTAGCTTTAGCATGCTTTTTCTATTGCATGACTAGTCCTATTCATGACCATTTCCTTATGTTCACATACGGTGGGGTCACGGTGGGGTCATAGTGCATCTTTCTCACACTTTCATTATCTGTTGCATCTCCTTCTCCCTCATCCATTTTCTCTTTTTCTGGCATATATCTGAAAGGCTAATCTGGCTTCCTTTTTTGGTTTTAGAGGCTCAGATTAAGTGTTAATAGTACTGCAAAATTCCTCTCTATTAAAGTTGGTTGATAAGTTGATCAATCAACTTAGCTCCATCTGGGAAGTAGTTGTACAGTGATACCAAGATTAATTGTTGGATCAAATGTCTAGCAATGAAGGATGGAAATTTTCAAAAACTGGTTACTATAATTTGCCTGTCTTATAAGATTTTTCATTTATCATATTTGTTATTGAAAAATTTATTCTGTGAAGCTGGGTGCAACAGCCATCAACAAGTTTCAAGTCATTCAAATGTTATTTTTCATTTTCTGCATATGTTTAACTCTCTAATGGAGACTATTAATTAAATATGAAAGGACATAGCTGTACAATCAACCAAAAATTATATTTCATTAATTAAAGAAAAAAGACAATTCTATTCTGATTTATAGAATAGTATTTTTATTTCCTGATTTATATTTATATTTGTTTATGTTTATTTATATTATTTATATTTTTATTTATCTGTTCTGTGACACAATTTTGCCTTGAGCTCAAACTTCTAACTTGGCCAAAGTACCGGAAACTCTAGCATATTCTACCATTCCCAGCTGCAGCATTAATAATAATACCACCTTCTCCATTTAAGCTCTTTAATGTATATTACCTTGATAAGTTATTTCGAATGAAAACATCACAACATCATTACAAAATTATTTATATAACATTTTTAATACCTAGGGGATCATAAATCCTGCATTATTAAAACTTCAACTAATTTGTTGGAATGACAAAGCAATTTATTTTCTGTTTTTTTTTTTTATTATTCTCATTAGTAACATTTTGTTAATTCTGTATCCCAGCTGTATCCCTCATTCCCTCCCCAATCCCACCCTCCCTCCCTCATCTCCTCCCTGCCCCTTTCCAAGTCCACTGATAGGGGAGGACCTCCTCCCCTTTCATATGACTCCCTTTTGTCAGGTATTTTCAGGACTGGCTGCAAAGTCCTCCTCTGTGGTCTAACAGTAGTGCTCCTCCCTTGGGAGGTGGGGAGGTCAAAGAGCCATGACTAAGCATCTTTTTTTTAAAATTTTTTATTAATTACACTTTATTCATTTTGTATCCCCCCATAAGCCCCTCCCTCCTCCCCTCCGTATCCCACCCTCCCTCCCCTTTCTGCATGCATGCCACTCCCCAAGTCCACTGATAGGGGAGGTTCTCCTCTCCTTTCTGATCTTAGTCTATCAGTTCTCATCAAAAGTGGCTGCATTGTCCTCTACCATGGCCTGGTAAGGCTGCTCCCCCCTCAGGGGGAGGTGATCAAAGAGCAGGCCAATCAGATTATGTCAGAGGCAGTCCCTCTTCCCATCACTATGTAAGCCACTTGGACACTGAACTGCCATGGGCTACATCAGTGCAGGAGTTTTAGGTTATCTCCATGAATAGTCCTTGGTTGGAGTATGAGTCTCTGGGAAGTTCCCTGTGTTCAAATTATCTTGTTCTGTTGCTCTCCTTGTGGAGTTCCCATCCCCTCCAGCTCTTACTATTTCCCACTTCTTACATAAAATTCCATTCACTCTGCCCATCAGTTGGCCATCAGGCTCAGCATCTGCTTTCACAGTCTATACTGCAGAGGCTTTCAGAGGCCCTCTGTGGCAGGTTCCAAGGTTGTTTCCTGTTTTCTTCTGGTTTTCAGAGGCCCTCTGTAGCAGGTTCTGAGGTTGTTTCCTATTTTCTTCTTCTGATGTCCATCCTCTTTGCCTTTCAGGATGGGGATTGAACATTTTAGTTAGGGTCCTCTGTTTTGCTTAGTTTGTTTAGATGTACAGATTTTAGTGGGTTTATTCTATGTTGTATGTTTATATGAGTGAGTATATACCATGCATGTCTTTTTGCTTCTGGGACAACTCACTCAAGATGATCCTTTCCAAGTCCCACCATTTACCTGCAAATTTCATGATTTCCTTATTTTTCATTGCTGAGTAATACTCCACTGAATAGATGTACCACAGTTTCTGCATCCATTCTTCAGTTGAGGGGCGTCTGGGTTGTTTCCAGCTTCTGGCTATTACAAATAAAGCTGCTACAAACATGGTTGAGCAAATGTCCTTTTTGTATACTTGAGCCTCTTTTGGGTATATGCCTAGGAGTGGTATGGCTGGATCTTGAGGAAGCGCTATTCCTAGTTGTCTGAGAAAGCACCAGATTGATTTCCAGAGTGGTTGTACCAGTTTACATTCCCACCAGCAGTGGAGAAGGGTTCCCCTTTCTCCACAACCTCTCCAGCATGTGTTGTCCCTTGAGTTTTTCATCTTGGCAATTCTGATGGGTGTAAGGTGAAATCTCAGGGTTGTTTGGATTTGCATTTCCCTAATGGCTAATGAGGTTGAGCATTTCTTTAAGTGCTTCTCTGCCATTCGATATTCCTCTACAGAGAATTCTCTCTTTAGCTCTGTTCCCATTTTTTAAGTGGATTACTTGGTTTGTTGCTTTTCAGCTTGTTTAGTTCTTTATATATATTGGATATGAGTCCTCTGTCAGATAAAGGGTTGGTGAAGATTCTTTCCCAATCTGTAGTCAGTCGCTTTGTTTTGATGACGGTGTCCTTTGCTTTACAGAAGCTTTTCAATTTCATGAGGTCCCATTTATTGATTGTTGCTCTTAGAGCCTGTGCTGTTGGTGTTCTGTTCAGGAAGTTTTCTCCTGTACCAATGAGTTCTAGGGTATTCCCCAGTTTTTTTCTAGCCGATTTAATGTGTCTGGTTTTATGTTGAGGTCTTTGATCCACTTGGACTTCAGTTTTGTGCAGGGTGATAAGTATGGATCTATTTTCATTTTTCTACATGTAGACATCCAGTTGGAATAGCACCATTTGTTGAAGATGCTATCTTTTTTCCATTGTATGGTTTTGGCATCTTTGTCAAAAATCAGGTGTCCGTAAGTATGTGGGTTTATGTCTGGGTCTTCTGTTCAATTCCATTGATCCACCATTCTGTTTCTATGCCAGTACCATGCAGTTTTTATAACTGTTGCTCTATAGTACAGCTTGAGATCAGGGATGGAGATACCTCCAGAAGATCTTTTATTGTACAGGATTGTTTTAGCAATTCTGGGTTTCTTGTTATTCCATACGAAGTTGAGAATTTTTCTTTCCAGGTCTGTAAAGAATTGTGTTGGCAATTTGATGGGAATTGCATTAAATCTGTAGATTGCTTTTGGTAAGATGGCCATTTTTACTATGTTAATCCTGCCAAGCCATGAGCATGGGAGATCTTTCCATCTTCTCATATCTTCCTCTAATTCTTTCTTCAGAGACTTGAAATTTTTTTCATACAAGTCTTTGGCTTGCTTGGTTAGGGTTACAGCAAGATACTTTATGTCATTTGTGGCTATTGTGAATGGTGTTGTTTCTCTAATTTCTTTCTCAGCACTTTTGTCTTTTGTATACAGGAGTGCTACTGATTTTTTTGAGTTAATTTTGTATCCGGCCACTTTGCTGAAGGTGTTTATCAGATGTAGGAGTTCCCTGGTAGAGTTTTTGGGGTCACTCATGTATACTATCATATCATCTGCAAATAGTGATAATTTGACTTCTTCCTTTCCCATCTGTATCCCCTTGATCTCCTTCAACTGTCTTATTGCTCTAGCAAGGACTTCCAGCACTATGTTGAAGAGATATGGAGAGAGTGGGCAGCCTTGTCTTGTCCCTGATTTCAGTGGGATTGCTTTAAGTTTGTCTTAGTTCAGTTTGATGTTGGCTATAGGCTTGCTATATATCGCCTTTACTATGTTTAGATATGTGCCTTGTATCCCTGATCTCTCCAGTACTTTAAACATGAATGGATGTTGGATTTTGTCAAATGCTTTTTCAGCATCTAGGGAGATTATCATGTGGTTTTTTTCTTTCAGTTTGTTAATATGGTGGCTCACATTGATGGATTTCCGTATATTGAACCACCCCTGCATACCTGAGATGAAGCCTACTTGGTCATAGTGGATAATATCTTTGATGTGTTCTTGGATTCGATTTGCAAGTATTTTGTTAAGTATTTTTGCATCAATGTTCATAATGGAGATTGGCCTGAAATTCTCTTTCTTTGTTGAGTCTTTGTAAGGTTTAGGTACCAAGGTGATTGTGGCTTCATAGAATGAGTTTGGTAATGTTCCTTCTGTTTCTATTTTGTGGAATAGTTTGAAGAGAATTGGAGTTAGCTCTTCAACAACAACAGAAATAGCAAAAAGCCTACACACATATGGAAACTAAACAACTTGTTACTAAATGACAGCTGGGTCAGGGAAGAAATAAAGAAAGAAATTAAAGCCTTTCTAGAACTCAATGAAAATGAAGACACAACATACCCAAACTTGTGGGACATAATGAAAGCAGTGCTAAGAGGAAAATTCGTAGCACTAAGTGTCTTCAAGAAGAAATTTGAGACAGCTCATTCAAGCAACTTAATGGCCCACTTAAAAACCCTAGAAAAAGAAGAAGCACACACACCAAAAAGGAGTAGACAGCTGGAAATAATCAAACTCAGGGCTGAAATCAATCAATTAGAAACAAATAAAACAATTCAAAGAATCAACGAAACCAAGAGCTGGTTCTTTGAGAAAATCAACAAGATCGACAAACCCTTAGCCAAGCTAACTAAAAGGCAGAGAGACACCACCCAAATCAACAAAATCAGAAATGAAAAGGGGTACATAACTACAGACACTGAGGAAATCCAAACAATCATTAGGACTTACTTCAAAAGTCTATATGCCACAAAATTTGAAAATCTAAATGAAATGAACAATTTTCTTGATCGATTTGACTTACCAAAGCTGAATCAGGACCAGGTAAATCAATTAAATAGTCCTATATCCCCCAAAGAAATAGAAGCAGTCATCAAAAGTCTCCCATCCAAAAAAAGCCCAGGACCAGATGGCTTCAGCGCAGAATTCTACCAAACCTTCAAAGAAGAGATGACTGAGCATCTTAATTAAATAAAAGAAAAGGAAAAAATGGGCTATTGAAAATGGGACGAAGAAATTTTCTACTCTTTATTGTTCTGAAACAAAGAAAAATTAAATTTTTGGAAACTATAATCATTAAGTGTGCTAAATGATATTCTAACTTGATTCAAGGAAATCTGTGACCACTGCATGTCTCCACAATGCAATGAAAAACTGAGACGATTAATTAAGTAAAAACAAAAAACCGGCATATTTGTCACCGTGAATGTTTTTTTCAAATAGCCTAAAGAGACCTTTGCGTTTTGGTTAAGTTTGACTCCAAATAAATGGGGCAAGTGTTAGTTAGGTTTAGTTGTGCTTTATTAAGCATGTACCGAATAGAATAACCCTGTTTCTAGAATGCCTTGATCATTTAAGAAACAGGGAACATGTTTAGAAGAAATCTCCAGAAACCTCTAATAGAATCTAGAGTAATCATGAAAATAACTCATGTTCCCTGTGATGCCAGTGAAAGAATGAAATCAGTAAATGACTTTACCAGGCAGACTTAGATTTCTAGGTTTCATCATCAGTTAGCATCTATTATTGAAGCCTTGCAAAATTTCTGATGCAGTTAGGCAAACAAATTCTGATGCAAACTTAAGTTGCAATACACATACCATGGAGAAATTGACTCTTAGCTGAATCAGCATAGAATAAGAGCAGACAAGTTAAATAATTGTAAATAGCCCTCTATCCTGGATTGATAAGACAAGAACCTCTACTACTTTCTACACCAGTTGTTATGTCTCTAAGGAAGAAATAAATGTGATTCTCACCAAAACTTTGAGCAATGCATCCTACCAATCTTTACTATTTTCCTGTTGACAATCCTGGATTCCAGGTTCTTCTCCCCAGTAAGGAGTCTAAATGAAAATTATAGTTTCTGATTAAAATTTATCCAGACCTTAGGGCCGGATTTCAAAAACTAACAAGTCTAGAGATCAAGTATTTTTAATTTCTATTAATGGAAATTAAAGTTCCAAGTAGGGGTTTATAGGAATTTGTTAATAATTTAATTCCTTGTAATTTTTGAGACAGTAAATTCAAGTGTTTTTTGATATCTTCAGTTTTAGCATCAGAAAGTGGTTAAGTACATAATCTCTCTTGATTGAAGTCTGAAGGCATCATAAATAAGACTGTTACTGAAGACCAAGTTATTAATGGGTCTTTGAGGACACTCAAAGCCTCCAGGAGAGACATTAATGCCTCACATTACTGCATGAACTATTGACATGATCTATGGCATTGATACTGATCTCAGATTACTCTTAATTTACTTTATCACTACGGTCCATGGGACCACCCATAGTCAAGAACAGTTACTTGGAAGACCTTGAAAACTTTGAGGCTACACAATTTACATTAGATGGCAATAGGTTTCTTCATACAATATCAGATGTTTTCAAACAAAACTATTTACTACCCTATTGTCCATATCCTCTGCAATAAGTCTATTATTTTATTTAATTATTATTTATAATATATATTATGCAAAACTATTGAATATATATATATATATATTCCTTGGAGATTCCCCATTATTCTAAAAACATGTGGCCCTTGATGCCAGAAGTGTTTGATATAATATTAGCTACAGGGTTGTTATTATTAGATGATGCAATTTGATAAGAAGCAATTAGTCCTTTTCAACATCCTTCTACTTAGATGATCATGTTTCTTTTACATGTAACTTATTTCCAAATAATGCATCTCCAATAAAGGAATACCATTGTATCATTGTTTATGTGTGTGTGTTGGAGAGTGTCTAGGCAAGCCATGACTTTGATATAGACCTTGCCTTTATTATTAATAATGCCTTTCATGCAGCCAGGTGTGGTGGAGCATGCCTTTAATCCCAGAATTTGGGAAACAGAGGCAGGCAGATATCTGTGAGTTTGAGGCCAGCCTGTATACAAAGAGTGCAGGGTAGTCAGAGCTACACACACACACACAAAAAAAAAAAAAAAAAAAAAAAAAAAAAAAACTGTTGAAACAAACAAAAGCCAAAAAAAAACCCAAAAACCTTTCTTGTGATGTGCAATGCCCAATAAACATTATGTCTTTATATGTAGTAACATGGCAGTCCATTAACTAAAAATATGAAGACATGTTACATAAGGACCAAGGAGTTGACTAGAATCACATGTCAATTATTGGGTTATTATTTGGCATTGATAACTAGTGAGGCTAACCAAAAGCTATGATGTCTGTTGGTCAGTTATATCATTTTTTTAAAAAAAGATACAGTTTGTAGACAGTAGACCTAGACGAGAACAAAAGGAACACCTAGACTACAAGACATCTAAATAAGATGAGGTCTGGCAGCCACATGAAAAGACTCCAGCATGAACTGCTGACTCTTAAGCAAAGACCTATTTTCTTCAATTATCCAGGAAAGACTCAACTATATACTACACTTGTTACTGATTTATTGATGACCATATTTAAATATTTCTGGGATAAATCAGTTGCTGCTTCCTTGTACTTGACTTTAATTTTCAAAAATGCAATAACAGATGATAGATATACTAACAGAACCTAAAGTAATGAAGATAACTATCTGTGGTACAATAATAAATTATCATCATTCTATTATGTCACTGAAGTGTGTCCTAGGATAGCTTTTGGGGTAGATCACAGACAAAACATACTGATTTCCAACATTTTTCTCATGCTTTCTCAGTTTATGCTGATATAAAATTCAGATTGAATTTAGATATTTTCTTCCGTTTTCTTTGTAAGAACTCTTCACTTTCTGTCTCAGGCTACTCTTAAACTCTTTATACATACCAGGATGGCATCAAACTAACAGCAGATTACATGCCTCTCATTTTCAGGAGCTGGACTTATAGTCCTTAATTATTACACTCAGTGAATGTGGCTCTATTCTTCACAAATGCTCCCATTTGGAAGTTAAACTGAAGATTCAATACTCAAACTGATAAAGGGGAACATAAACACGACACATATAGTGTTGATCATATAAACATAGAAAAATATAGTTTGTGCTTCAGGTAAAACAGATGTGCATAGATCAATGTAAACTGTGTGTATGCAGACTTCTTACAGCTATTCTACACATATATTCTGCCACTGTCAAAAGAAAATGGAATAGCACTAAAATGCTGTTTTCCTTCCAAAGATTCTTTGATCCATGACAATGACAATCTTTCCTCTTTAACCATTAACTCCCACATAATGTGCAACAGGTTTAGTAGACCTGGCATAGTTCATTTCTGTTCTATTCCTAATAACAGAAAATGGAAATAGTAATGCATGTACAGTGAAAATGAGCTACATCTAAACAAAGTTATACAGACATAAAAAAATAACAGTAGTATCAGTGGACTAGGGGAGGGGCAGAGGGGGAGAAGAGGGAAGGAGGGAGGATGGGACTGGGAGGAGATCAGGGAAGGGATACACAGCCAGGATACAAATTGAATAAATTGTAATAAATATTAATAATAAAAAATAAAAGTAGTTTGTTATGTTTTTAATCTCAGCGTTTGTGAGGCAAAGTGGATATTTATGGGTTTGAGACCTTCCTTGCCTACATAGCGTGTAACTCTAACAAGGTTAGTGAATGAGTTGATTAAAAACTTCTAAATTCATTGAAGGAAGGAACTGAAGAAGATGGAAAGATCTCCCATGCTAATTGACAGAATGCAAAGAGCTATGCTAAAAAAAATAAAATCTACATACTCTATGTAATCTCCATCAGAATTCCAAAACAATTCTTCAGAGATCTTGAGAGGACTACTCTTAGCTTAATATTGATAGACATAAAACATGGTACAGCTAAAACAATCCTGAATAATAAAATTCCTGGCTTTCAAGCTACACTACAAACCTATAATAATAATAATAATAATAATAATAATAATAATAATAATAATAATAAAACAGCATGATGTTGACACAAAAGACATGTTTATCAATGGAACAAAATTGAATACTCAGGAATAAATCCACATACCTATAGATATCTGATTTTTATGAAATACCCAAAAACACATGCTGGAAAAAAAGGGAGCATCTTCAGAAAATGGTGTTGGTAAAATTGGATGTCTCTATGTAGAAGAATCTACAAATATCCATACTCATCAGCCTGAACAAAACTCAACTCCAGATAAATCGAAGACCTCAACATAAAAGCAAATATTCTGAAGCTGATAAAAAAGAATGTAGGGAAGAGCTTAGAACTCACTGGCACAGGAGAAGACTTTCTGAATAGAAACCCATTAGTGCAAGCACTAAAACCAACAATTAATAAATGGCACCTCAAGAAATTGAGACGCTTGTGGTTGGCAAGCACTATCATTTCAACAAAGAAGCAGCCTATGGAATGGAGGAGGGTGCATGCATACTGATTACTCCTCTGATAGAGGGCTAATATTAAAAAATAAAAAGAATCCGATATACTAGATATCAACAAGACAAATAATCCATATTTTAAAATGGGGTTCATATCAAAACAAATTCTCAATAAAAGAGAGTCAAATGACTAAGAAACAGCAAAAGAACAAGCTAACACCAAGATAGCCACAAGCTCTTTATGTGCTATGTTATATTGCCTACAAGTCATGCTAGTGCAAAGCTTGCAAGAGCAACCAACCAACAATTTATTAGACTTTTGTCCCTTTCCAGGAGATTCCATGTCCAAATCTTTTGGAGTGACTTAGAAGCTGAGTCTAGGTAGTCCAGGGACCTACAGTAAAACCAAATAATACTGCTCTAATTTTTTTTTATTGCATACCAGAATATCATATCATTAAGATATCATATATGAGTGCCTTGCTCACTCATCATCAGAGAAGCTTTCTCCTGCAGCAGATGGGGAAATTATAGAGTCCCATACCATGGCACTATGCTGAGTGTGAGAAATCTTGGAACACTTAGTTTTAAGTTTCACCTCCATCAAATTCCACCCCTCAGAAGCTCAGGAAGAAGAGACAAAGGAAAGTATAAGAGGTAGAGGAGATGAAGGACACTAGGAGAATAAGTCCCTCTAAATAAACAGAATCAAAGCTCATATGACCTCACAGAGACTGAAGGAGCATACACAGGGCCTGCACAGGTCTTTATGAGGTTCTCTGCACTTGTAGCTACAAGCTTAGGGTTTTTTATAGGATTCCCAAATGTGCAAATGAGAGTATTTTTATTCATGTACCCTTTCTTGGGCTTGTTCTCTTAGTTTGTCTTGTCCAACTTCAACATGATAAATTTTAATTATATGTTGTGTTGTTTTATTTTATTATTATCATTTAGAAGTGTGTTCTTTTCTAATGACAGAAAAAAAGAGAGTGGATCTGGCTGAGAGGGGAAGTAGGAGGAACTGGGAGGAGTACAGAAAAAGGAAATCATTACCACAATATATCAGGGAAGAAAAGAACTCATATTCAATAAAAGGAAATAAAAGACTTTCTAATATTTTATGGGATGCAGCTAAATCAATATAGTGTCTGGTGTACTTTATGAAAAAACTATAAAAAACTAACTTGGGAAAAAGAAATCAATACAAGAGTTTCTACTGCTATTTGAACAATGGGTGTATCTGACAAAAAGAAGAGAATATTAAATGTGGAGAAGAAGAGGAAAAAAAAACAAGAAGGTGAGATTGCCTTTTACAATATACTAATTATTAAGAACCACAATTTTAATGAATTGCAATTTTTAACATTCACATAAAGCATAGAAAATATAGAGTTTAAAGGCCAATGTCAAATGTCTCACAACTAAAATTTGTGGACACATTATTAAAATATCTTTATTTTTAAATAAATAAATACTTTATAGTGGAGGAATATAATGCTGACTCTTGATATGCAAATATGGAAGGTAACCTAACTGTTTCCTTCTATATTGAAAATAAAACTTTTCATGTTACAAAAACAAACCAATGAATGAATGATGGATAAGTAATGCAGTCAAAAATATGAAACTATCAATACTCGATGCAAAACCTCAGTCGAGTCTCACTATCACTGAGAGAACTAGAACCTTGATACAAGATAAAAAGGTAATATTCCCATCAACACAGTGTGTAGTTTTATGAAGTTGCCTTTAGGAATGGATCTAACATCATAGAAAATATTGATTTTAGAACAAAAAAAACACACCTAGATGACAGCAGTTAACTATTAAAGGAAAGAAATAAAAATATAGAACAGATGCATTACTATAACCACTTTCAAATTGGTTATGTTGACAGAAACCTATGGAATCATCCTGAGGGACCTTGGGGCAGAGTTGGCCAAATTTCATCCATGGCTTCTTTGAATCAACTGTTGAGAATAAAGTGAAAACTTATAATTAAAAAGGTAATATTTATCTTTTTTAAAGTTTTTTTTATTCATTTTTCTTTTATTGTAAATAGATTTTTTACATTAATTACATTTTTATTGCTTTGCCTCCCAGCTGTAGCCCCTCCCTCATTTCTCTCACAATCTCACCCTCCTTCCCTCATCTCCTCCCAAGTCCCTTTCCAAGTCCACTGATAGGGGAGCTCCTCCTGCCTTTTCATCTGACCCTAGCCTATCAGGTCTCATCAGGACTGTCTGCTTTGTTTTTCTCTGTGGCCTGGTAAGGCTGCTCCCCTCTCAGGGGGAAATGATCAAAGAGCCAGCTGCTGAGTTCATGTCAAATACAGTCCCGGTTCCCATCACTAGGGAACCCACTTGGACACTGAGCTGCCATGGGCTACATCTGTGCAGGGGTTCTAGGTTACCTCCATTGCTAAAACTTCAGTAATATAAGATTGAAAAACATTCAGAGAATTGTAGAAAACAGAGTGCAAAGAATTATGGAAACATGTCAATCAATCAATATAGAAATGATTAGAGGAACAAACAATCTATAGAATAGCGTTTATATAAAATAAAATACAATACATAAGCGGATTTATAAAAATCACACTGAATCACATTTATCATTTAATCAACAATTGCACTAATTTTTTACTATTTCAAGTTCCTTAAGTATAAGAATTAGCATATGGCCTACACAGGTATTCAAAGACACATTTGAAGTAACCCATAAAAACTTTTTTCAATATATTTTTATGGATAAAAAGTTTTTTCTTATTATTAGTAGTAGTAACAATTTATTTACTTTTTAGCAAGGCTATAACCCTCTCCCTCATCTTCTCCTAGTCCCACACTCTTTACCCTATGTCCCTCCCCCAGTTCACTGTTAGGGAAGGCCCTCATCCCCTACTATCTGACTCTACCCTATCTGGTCTCTTCAGGACTGTCTGGATCGTCTTTCTCTGTGGCCTAGTAAGGGCACCTCACCATGATGAGGTGATCAAAGACAGGCAACAGAGTCATCCCAGAGACAGCACCTGCTCCACTTACTAGAGAACCCCATGGAAACTGAGCTGCTCTTGGTATACATCTGAGAAGGAGTCTAGGTCCTCTCCATGCATGATCCTTGGTTGATGCATTAGTTTCTGGAGGCAAATTAAACAATACAAAAAAAAAAAAAGGTGTTACACTTTCAGACATTTTGATTTTTCTATGATAGTAGAGAATGTCTCCAAATGGATTATGAGAATATTCTATATTATTTAAAATAGAAAAGTACATAAAATTTAGGGTCTTAAACTTTCCTGATGTCAGGATAATAATTCCTGACAGTCACATTGCTTAAATTTTATGAGTCTCAGTCTGTAGGGTTCTGCTGGATAAGTCTGAAGTTGATAGTCTCTAGATAGCCTTTTTTTTTTTCAGGGAATTCTGAAACATCTCCCCTGATCTGGGTAATTCCAGGTCTTGTAAAGAGGTCACATAGTTCTCAGGGCAGATTATAGGCCAGACGCTCCCCCTGATAAGGAAACTGCTCTAGCAAGTATCTAGTAATTCCTAGAAATGCTCTACCCTGTTAAGCATCTTAGTCTTCAATTGTACTTGGAGGTGCCCTCCCCTGCCCACACAGACCATAGTATAATGAAGGCCTGTATTTTCCTTCTAGTGATAGGACCATTTAATTATCACTGACTCTCTGACCCTAGAGAATCAAACACATTCATCCACAAAATCCTACCCTCTGCCCAGGGCTTATATTACCTTGATTTCACATAATAAAGTATGCAGGTTCAAGCTTTCTCACTTCTGAACTATCTGAAAAGAGTCATTTATTCTCTGCAGAGAGGAGTCTCACTGGGCTTGGCCTTTGAACCAGCTGGGGCTGGGCCTTGGCTTCAAGTTGACCAGAGATGGTCTTTCACCTCTGCCATGCTTAGCACAGCAGCTTAACCAGGAGCTGTAACACATTGTTGTCTTCAGAGGCTTTGGAATGCCCAAGCTTCCACTGCCACCAGGACCTCATGCTAAAAAAGCTAAACTGCAATACTCAGTGAAAAAAAGCTTTCCACACCCCAGCTTAGTGCACTCAAGCTTCACCCTAAATTGCTTTAGCTGTCCCTTAGAGAAATGGAATCCCTGTTCTTAACCAGCAAGCTGAGTTCCAGGACCCCAGCTGAAATCCAGGCCCACTTTTAACAGAGAAAGAAATCCGCCTACATATTATTAGGTAAGAGTTAAAGTTATCATTATGAAAATTCTTATCTTAAAAACAATAAAATGTGACTATTATCAGAAAGGTATTTTATTTAAGCTAGATATATATTGTGCAAAACTTTTCCAGTGTTCTTGTCTCCAGATTAGCCCCATCTTTTACTAAAAGGGAGTTTCTACAAGATAAAGGGGGCTGTGTTTGACTATTCAGACTATCATCATATGATTGAAATAATTCATCTTAATATTTTATACAAAATTTCCATTGGATATCATATTATGTGAAAGATTATTCCCCACAATAACTAAGAACTGATATTTACACAAGATTTTCTCACACTTGCTGTAGTAAGTAAAAGGTTAAATGGCCATGCACATTTGTCATTTCTGGAAACTAAACAAACATACTAACATTAGATAGCAAAACACCACTTAATCATTAAATTATATTGGCTCTTATTGTGTCTTAAATAAAAGTGTTTCATAATACATGAGATGTGTTTAATCAATCTTGACATGACACTTTAATATTTGTGGATGCTTTATTATCAATAGTTTCTAACCTATCTGTTCTCTTCAGTAACTTTCCATAGTGGTTATTTCTGAAGTAAAGTAATGCCTTACTAAAATAAAGCACAGAGAGCAAAATTGAGTATATTATGGTTATAGGAGAAGATTCAATCTTACAGAGCAGAAGATATTTGCAATCCCTCATAGTAGAGGTTGGGACAGGATGAATCTGAGCTCAAGGCACATAGGTAACATAGGAAGAGCATAGAGAGGGCATGAAGAGTGAGGAAAGAGAGAGAGAGGAGAGAAGGAGGCAGAGAGAGAGAAAAGGTCGAGGAAAAAGAACATTTTAAACTATTTTCATATTATTTTGACTAAATCAGATTACATTTCTACATATAAACCATGTGAAAGCATTTAGAGCACCTCTGAACACTGACCATGTGATTTAAAGGTTTTCTTCAACTGTTTCTTGGAAGTCTTTAGTCAGTTTCTAATTCAATACGATGTCAATACTTTCTAAGTATTGGATCTTAGGCATAGGTAGGACAACTGTTTCCATATACCAAAAGATTGATAGTGTGGCATTACTGGTTACCTTTCACATCTTAAGTCATTGTCTTTAACCTTAAATTTGGTGCTTAAAGCCACCTGTGGATAAGTGCACCATGCATTCTAACCTGGAGCTGTTCTCTTCCTTATTTGTATGCTGAGTTGAGCAGATACGAACACTAATGACATTGCATTTGTAAGTGCCAAAATTTATTACTATGATTTAACCTTTCATGCTGTAATTATGTTAAATTGTGAATAATAAGAAAACAGGATCAGATGAATGGGGAGGAGGTCCCTCCTATCAGTGGACTTGGCAAGGGGGACGGTGGAGAGGAGGGAGGGAGGGAGGGACTGGGAGGGAATGAGGGATCGGGACACGGCTGGGGTACATAGTTAATAAAATGTAACTGATAAGAAAAAAATAAAATACGAAAAAAAAAAAGAAAACATGGTAAACGCCAATTAGTCTTGTCAATTATAAAAGTCTTAACTTCCTGTTAACTCGAAATATGTGAGTAGTTATGGCTATCATAAACTTGTCATTTCATAGCTTGAGTATAATTTTTTACTTTATTTAATATCATATCTATATAAAGCACATAATATGGCTATTTATTATCATAAATGAAATAAATAAGATAAAATGAGGTTTTATGCCTTGAAAACACTTTTCCAAAGTTTTATGTTAAAAATCTCGACAATCTCTCTCCAAACTCCATGCTCATATTCACTTACCACTCAGTACCTTGACTACCATATTTACTGATAAATGGCTGGAAGTTTAAAAAAACTGAATAAATAACTAAATTTTTGATGCATTTCTACTTGAGAGACTCTTTGTAAACTAATACAGCAACCCAGGAGATCATTTAGCATGATGGCTGCACTAATCAATTGATGCCCTACATTAACCCAGTTTGCCAAAATCTCCCAGGGAAGCAAAAATAACTGCCATAAAAATGCTGATTAGCAGAGTGGCCTCACACAGAGAGTTTGTAAGCAGGTAAACCACAATGTGTTTTCTTTGTGGGATGTCTTCTTGATGTCCCCTGTGAACTACACCTTCATCGAGAATCAGTGCAGTTCTACCAGGTTCATCTAATTGTCAGACAAGGGTGTGCATTGTAATTACAGAAGTCAGGTAATTCTGTGACTTGAGGATCCTAGGAAGGATTTTATTAGCTATAAGTCACCAGAAGTGTCAAGTTCTCTATTGCTTCATTCAGGGGAGAAAAAAAAAATGTCATTTGGAGCACCATCATAGGGACAGTGGTGGGAATAATCTCTATTTGTATTAGACACTTTATAACACATTTGATTAAGGTCATAAAACAGAAAAATAAAGGACATAAAATGATGGATATTTTAAAGTATTGTTTTTATTTCTGATTCATTTCTGCTTGACTGGTTTTGGAATCTTTATATATTCTGAAATGATTATTTTCAAATGATGAAAACACATTATAATCTTATTAAGTTTGCATATGAGAGCTTCTCAGATTTAAATATTCATCCCGTAAGGAACAAAGCTAGAATGTTAATAAAACAGAAATGATAAAAGTCTACTGTGACTTACATTCTAATATTCTTAAATTATGATGCAAATTTTTTGCTGAAGTAAATGTGCATTCGTTGACATATTTCTTCTTATCAAGTATACTGAAAAAAGTAATAATACTCAAGAAAATTGAAAAGCTGTTTAATTTAAATTATCTGTTATATTTTCTACCTTTCTAAGTTGTTAAGAATAATTCATTTCTAAGATTTTTAAATATTCTGTTGTTTTGCAAAAAGCTTCTTCATTTTTATGTAAAATATTCTGATAATAAAATAAGCTATGAAAAACTTTGTGTCTAGGAGTATTAACTAGCTTAATGATATCTGTCACCTATTTCCTAACAAACATTTGTTTAATCATTATTGAGTCTAAAATTAAATGTATATAAAACCACAACAATAACTGAGAAACTGGTAATTTAAGCTTATTGATGCCTCAAATTTGACAACAAAGCTCTAAGAAACAATTTTAAAGATCCACTTAAATCTTGTATTTGTGAAAATATTTGATCCTATAGAGCAGTGGTTCTTAACCTTCCTAATGCTGCAATCATTTAATACAGTTTCTCACGTTGTGGTGACCCACAATCATGACATTATTTTATGGCTTCTTCGTACTTAATTTTCTACTGCTCTTTATTGTATTATAAGTATATGATATGAGGGATATGTGATATGTAACTCCCAAAGGGGTCACTACTTTCAGGTTCATAATCACTGCTTTAAAACATTAAATTATGGAGAGACTGATAATGATTAATTGATGATAAATACTCTAACACAAATACTAAAGTTACAATGCACGTCTAACACATGAATAAAATTAAAATCAATTCCTCAAGATTCCAGAATGATAGGAGGTGTGATGGGGGGCACCTCTGGGATGTGAAGCCTTTCTGGATTGTAGGTGGTGACACTTGCTGAGTCTACAAGCAGAAGAGATATGGAGTCTGAATTGGCCACCTTTGTAGCCAGGAAGGATTTCCAGTGCCAGAAGGGAGACATCAACTCATATAGGAAACCTTCCAGCCAGCCAACCAATAACTGGCCCAACTTGAGTGCCATGCCATAAGAGAGAGAGACCACCACTGCACTATTAATTATATTCTACTGAACTTGCAGACAGGAGGCTAGCATAAAAGTCATCTGGGTGGCTTCCCCTAACTGATGAAAACAGATGGGCCTTTTCTCAGAGCTTGCAAATGAAGTGTGGGTAATACGTATTGTCTGAGCAATTGGGAGAGGACTTTTTTAAATTTAAATTTTTTTTTTTTTTTTACTATTTATTCATTATATAACTCAGTTGAAGCCCCCTCCTTTAACGCCTCCCATTCCACCCTTTCTCTCTCTTTCCCAATTCCCTTCCCCTAGTCCAATGAAAGGAGGAATTATCCTCCTCTGCCATCAGAGGATAGATTATCAAGTCTCATCAGAACTGCCTGGATCCTCTTCCTCTGTGGCCTGGCAAGGCTGCATTGCCAGAACTCGATTGCCTGCTCTTTAAGAAGACTTTACTTATTTATTTTTTTAATGCAGTATACTTCAACAGCTTCATAGAATATTTGCTCTCTAGGTGGTGGGTCCCAAACTTTAAGGGTAATTAATCATATGAACACTAATTTCTCAGCAGGTAAACACGTTAATTAGTTCATAGCTTAATAGCCTATTAGTTCTCAGAGCCTAGCTGTAGGATGCAGCTCATTAGCATCTACCGCCTTGAAGACCATAACTTATCACTAGCCTCACCCTGTCTCTGCTCCATTGCCAGAATACAGTGAACCATTATTTGTGTGAGTGATTTCGGTGATGAGGGTTTTACATGTGTATATGGGTTAATGTCTATCTATGCTAATGTCCAAGTGCAAGTGGATGTGTGTGTACAGATGCATATTCTTGAAAAACAGATATAAATGTTAGGTATCTTCCTCTAGTGCTCATCACTTAAATTTTGAGACATGGTCTCTGACTGGATCTTAACTGTTTCTGATAGACGTTGGTGATCAACACAGGCATCACCTTCTCTGAGTCTCTTGTGTGCAAGGTTATGTAATACTTTACGTGGGCAGAGAGGTTCTGAACTCAGTCTTCATGCTTGTGCAGCAAGTATTTAAGTGACTAGGGTATCATTCCAACCCCAGCACTATAGTTCCTAATGCTTTGCCTCATCTCAGGCTCAAAAGACACAGTCAGTTGACCATAGGTTGAAACATTTTAAATTCTGAACACAAATAAAAACTTCTTGGCTTAAGCTGTGCCTGGAAATGGAAGGCAGAATTACATAGCAAGTTAGGAGCATTCAAGGATATCAAAAAGGCCATCACAGTATCTTAAAGCTTTTGTTCAAGTCACTGCTTTTGTTTACGTATAGTTGCTCCTGCCCTTATAATGTAAGAATACTGATTACAAACCAGAGGGATGGGCCACGCTGATAGGAAAAAGTACATGTATAACCTTTTGGCAGTTTCAGGCACCCACTAAAAATCTTGGAAAATATGGTCAATACATGCCTTATATCAATCATCTCTACACACAGAGACCAATAAGCTCAGGGTCAGGTTATTCTTTTGTGAATAATTACTGACATGTGCACATGGCTCTGAGCATGTGAAAGAGTCTGTGCAGCTGAGATGGTTGCAGCATGCTAGAGGCTATTTCGGGAAGATTGCTATGAGTCTGTGTACAGCAACTACCAGACTTGTTAGAACTGTACAACATAAGCCTGTCTAACTGATAAAAGAGAATGTGCAAATGACTAATTATAAAAGATAAACATCATGTGACTTGGGGAGTCTGAAAAGAATGAATGTGGTGGATGATAAGAGGATGTGCATATTAAAAGCAGTGAAAAACATTTTTGTAAGACTTAGAGTTCAAATGTACATCCAATTAGTGCAATAATTTAAGTTGGAATATTATGAAGAAAGGGTCTGAAAGATCAAGTGAAATAAAAACTAGTTTTTGAGCAGTTATATTTATGTCCATTCCTGGTTTAACATTTAATTAGTCAATTCTGTAACCAGGTATGAGAACAAATACATAAATTATTTTTAAACATAAAATGTGAAGCATAAAAATGTACACTTTTTAATATGAGAGATTCATTTGTTGACAAATAAAAATTATAAATTATAAATTATTACATTTATTCCAGAGTATATAACGTGTGACATTACACATTGACAATACCTTCAATGTAAAAGTTACAAGAGAAAACACAGACAGACACACATTCATTAAATATTAAATTTTGATTTATATTATTTTTATCATTTTCATAAATTAAAATGATACTGATTATTACAGGAATTTCTATATCATTTTATTTAGAATTCGCCCAATAGTGTGAGATTACATACATATTTTTGTTGTCATTCAATGTTAGAGCAGGATGTTCTCTTTAGACTGTGATATTTTTCAAAAATACTGAAATATATCTCAAAGTAACACACTGTGAATATATGGGTTGCTGCAGTTCATGAAGTAGCGTGAAAACTAGAAATTCTAAGGAAAACGGGGGAAAGCCCATGAAACCTCAGCTCTACACAAAAAAATTAAAAAAATAAAAAATAAAGTCATCTTAAGAACTCTGGGAGTGGAAGAGATAGTCTTCCCATGGGAAGATCACATCAATTGATTATCTAATACCAAATGGTTATTCCTGAAAATATCTATATAATTAACTTTACAGAGACTAAGTATGTTGTAATTAGGATTGCATATAGGAACATATGCATATATGCTTGTAATGGTAATTAATATAAAAATTAATATAAAAGATGCTATGAATTTGAAAGATATCCAGAAAGAGTTACGTGTGAGGGTTTGGGAAGAGGAAAGGGAAGGTAAATGTGATATAGTTATACTATGATTTCAAATAATAAGAGAAGTAAAATACAATAATAGATGTATCCTTTGAGCAAATCCTGTTTCCTGAAAGGCATTTAGTTAATATTTGTCTTATTTATTACATATATCATTTATATGAAGCAAATACATATTAACCTTTAAAATAAATATATTTTTTGTTAACTAAATGCACAAAAAGGAAATTTATTCCCTCAACAGAATAGACAATGAGTGAGAGCAAATGAGAGAAAAATGAAAGGAGTGAAGTCATAAGTTAAGAATTAACTTAAATTTTATCTCAAGGAAATCTTAACTTTCTTTATTTCATCACAGAATAAGCATACTTTTAGATTTAGTGTGGGTTTAATGCGGAAAATACATATCTAAAGGAATAGAACAAAATAAACCAGATGTTAAACATCTTATAAAATTTTATCACAATTGCATTTTAATGACAGTTGATCCTCAAACTGTGGGGTACACTTGGCTATTTTTTCACCTATACATGTATATCCTGAACTGTCACTCATATCACTCATCATTCATTCCAAGTGAGGTAACCCAGAAAGACAAACATCTTATATTTTCTCTCAATTGATTACTATGAAATTGGAACTTCAGATATGTATGCTTAATTTGGAATACCCCAAAAAATTAAGATACAAGAAAATTAGTGAAGGTCATATGGGGGAGAATTCAGTTTAAAAGAGAAGGAAGATAGAGCTCAGGAATAAAGTCTAAATAGTTAATGAAAAATAATGTTTCAAGAAGGATTGGAGGATATGTAGAATAGGATATCTAAAGACAATTTAAAAATATCAAATGAAAAAGTACTAGTATAGAAGCCTCCTAAAATATATACATCCATGCAAACATATTAATAGTTAGATTAAATGATAATGATGATGCTAGATAAACAGGTGATAGATAAGGAGATGATAGACACATGGATATAGAGATATATGAAAATTTAAGTAAACTTAACCTATAAAGGGATACAAATGCTTCTCTTAGATACTATAGGCTAACAAATACAAAGTTCAGTGCCAGGAATGAGTTGCCTCCTTTGTAGTTGTTGGCAAGTGAGACACCAGAGACTCACAAACACTATAGTTAATGCTGTTGGTTACCCTTCAGATTTTGCCACTATGACCCTGTTGTTAAAGATACCATACACTTGAGCCATAAATCATGAAGAAAAATCAAGCTGGTATGCACATGAAAGCTTCATCAATACTGGCTAGTTTTTGTGGTGCTTATGGATCTACACATGCTACAAGGTGAAAAAGGAATCACCAATTTTACCCACTTGAGGATTGTTTGCTACAACTATGACCGTCTTGACAAGACACATCCTATGTCACGTGTCTTGACACAATGTCATGGGAATACAACCACCTTCTGATTTATCTTACAGCACACTGCTTAAGCTGAAACTCATATTTGACACAAATTTCAAGGCGAAACAGGTATAAACATGTCATAGATACTAGGGGTGAATCTTCTACTATTTTTGTACTAAATGAATAGTATGTTAAGCCAATTCAACTCCTCATGACTTCTTTTTAACCCATATATAATTGTTTCAGTCAACTTTCATCAAAAAGCTAGTTTTTGTAATTGATGATTAACACAAAAACTTTAAATTGATTTAATTTATGGAAATAAGAGGCATTGGAATGCCCATCTCTAAATCAGACATCTGTATGACAGCAACTGTTTCCTAAGATCATGGATCATAGTCAAGGAGGGGTAACAAAGGTGGTAATAGCCATTTGTGATGGACAGTTAAAAGCAAATAGTGTTTTCTGTACACATCAGGCCAGTTGTACATAGATAGAATTTATAGTGGTTACAGCAGCATACACAAAATACTTGAAGGTTCAGGCAAAATTCTATCAAGTAGAGGGAAAATGAAATTTTCCACTAATTAATGAGCTATCAGCAATTGATAGCACCTGGGAGAGGAAGACTCAGTTTTCTTTAAGGGGAGGGCTTCACATAAAATGTACATGGGCAACATAAACTGTACTTGATGAGTTCACAAATGAGGTAATAAATTTATATAATATATTAGTTAACATTTTTTTGCTACTCTGATTTTAAAAACTTCATAATCTAGGCAACTGATATAGCAAAGGATTTATTTGGGCTTACCATTCCAGAAGAATAAGTCTCCATGATGGCAGAGCTGGCACATGGCAAAAGGTAAGTAGTTATGGATGAACAAGTGTTATGGATCTTGGAAGAATGAGAAGAGGGGTGAATATGATAAAAATATATTGTATAAAATTCTCAAAGAAATAATGAAAAGTGAAACCAAAAAACAAAAAAAAAGAAGAAACAAAGCATGCTTTTACATGAGATGACCAGACAACCAAAACAAAACATAACAAAACAAAAACACAGAATAGTATTTGTTGTCTTTCTCCTTTATGGCTTGAATGAAGACTATTTTTTTCTTAATTAGATTTTTTCTTTTTTTCTGATATTGAACTTTGTAGGATTTAAATAGAAAGCATATATTATGCAGATATCACTTATCCATGTGGTTTGTCATTCTTCATTTCTTAGGCACTTGAGTGCGATAATAAGATGAGTTATAGAAAATTACATTCTGGGAAATTTAATGCTACCAGCCTTCATTGACAAAATGGAGAGTCACTAATGGCATATCCCACTGTGTATGATAGTTTAAGACCAATCAAAGGTGCATCCTGTACTTCCACTTTGACCCATCTCATGGCAAGCAGCCTGAGGAACCATTCAGAATTCAATTCTGAAAATATCCCTTTGAGACATTAGGTATCATTCCACTATTTAACCTTAACTCACATTTGGTTTGCTGCTACTTTTTTGTAGGAAAAAATATAATTGCTTGAGATTGGCTGTTTTTATTTTCCATTTCTGTCCTGATGCTTGTTTCTTTTTTTCAAGAATATTATCATCATCATCATATTAATTTTTACAAATTCCATATAAAAGTACTATTTTTACATTAGATCTACCCAACACTTTTTCCACTTAACTACTCCTGTACTCCTCACTTTCTATCAAATTATGAGCTGTTCTTTAATTATTACTATACAGAGACAGAAAGACAGAGAGAGAGCTAGAGACAATGAGAGAGACATGGAGAGAGCTATAAAGACAGAGACAGAGAGACAAAAACACACAAAGAGAGCTTGCTACCAAACTGTTTCTTGGATGCATATATGTTTATAGATGATTACTTGGGATTGGATAGCCTATCCAGGACTCATCCCTGGAGAAGAATGATTATCCCTTTCTAGAAGTCATAATTGTCATACAATTCTTCATCTAGGGATAGGTTCTAATGAGTTTTCTTTTGTCCATGGTGACATTCATGGTGCTATAATGGTCAGCTCTTTTTTAAGTGACAGTGTGTTTGAGATCACTTGGGTGTAACTTCCCTGTCCTATGTAAAAGGCACAAAATTCCACTTCTCTGACACTTAAAATAATTTTGCTTCTTCTCCTGTAACATGTCCTGGACCATAGGTGTAGATATACATCTGTCAGTTCAGACTGGCTATGATATAACCAATGGTTTGTCATTTGACCAGTTGTATATTTCTGTAATGGCTCTGTCTGATGCAAAAAGAAGAAACTTTGTGAAGGATGAAAGTTAACTGTTTCTATGGGTATAATTCTATTCAACTGTCAGTAAAAAAATCATGAGAATTTCAGGTAAGTGAATGGATCCAGAAAACAACATGGTGTAAGGTAATCCAGAGTCAGGAAGATAAACATTGCATCTTTCTTATTTGTGCATTTCGCCTCTAAATTTTTATTTTATTTTTGTTTGGTTTTTGTTTGTTTGTTTGTTTTGTTTGGGTATTTTAGACAGGGTTTTCTTGTGTAGCTTTGGCTCTCCTGGATTTGCTCTGTAGACCAGGCAGGCCTTGAATTCCCAGAGATCTGCCTGTCCCTGCCTCTCCAAATGCTAGGACTAAAGCCAGCAGGCCGGGATTTCAGCATTGAGATTTTAAATGTGGGTACATCACCTAGATTAACTGAAGTAATTAGGGAATTAAAAGAAGACTATGTAGGTAAGAAATCCTAGAGAGAAAAATAGTAAGGTCTGGATGCTGTAAAAGCAAAAATGGAAAATACAAGGATACATTACCAGGCAAGGGTAGAGGGAACATGATAAAAATGATGGGTTGTGGTAAAGAACACTAAAGATGGTTAAAAATCCATTAGAAAATATTGTTTATGCTTACATAAATATATTTAATAAATGTGAATTTGTATATGTATACATCTTATAAAGACATGTCTATACATGACTTAAAAACACTACATCTAAGATCCAGAAGAACTTCAGGACCAGGTATGGGAAACTTCTTTTCAAGTTCTTGGTCATGGGAGAGCAAGAAACTCCCCAAATAATGTAGTTTATTTTTATTGTTATTAGTTTCAGAAATTGAAGGGAGGACCCATTTGTTAAAGACACAACACACTGTGAAAAATAGACCTGGAAATGTCCTACACGAGAAATTAATGTCAAAGTGTTTGAAAGCATAAGAAAGTTGACTATGCCCAGCACTCTTCATCCATTTCTGTTGTTTATTTTATTTCCCCTCTGAGTGATATTCCGGCACAATCTCCTGGGCCATCATGATTATTGGCTTCTTTGGATCTGTGTATTGTAGTATGGTTAATCCTGTACCTTAGGTCTGATATCTGCTTATAAGTGAGTATATAATATATGTGTCTTTCTGGGTCTGAGCTACCTTTTCTAGTTCCATCCATTTGCCTGCAAGTTTCATGATTTCATTGAATTTTTATTTTTATGCATTTTTTTAATTCTTGCTTATATTTTATTTTTTAATATTTAATTTATCATTTATTACAATTTTATTCACTGGCTGTGGTCCCCTCCCTCATCTCCTCCCAATCCCAACCTCCCTCCCTCTTTTCCCCTCTGCCCCTCCCCTAGTCCACTAATAAGGGAGGTCCTCCTCCCTTTCTGTCTGACCCTAGCTTATCAGGTGTTATGAGGACTGGCTGCATTTTCTTCCTCTGTGGAATGGCAAGGCTGTATGCCACATGGGAAGGGATCCTGCCACTGATATTCTGCCATAAATAACCTCTTATCCCCTTACTAGGAAACTCACTTAGAGACTGAGTTTATGGGTTATAGCTGAGCAGGGATTTTAGATCTTCTCCATGCATGGTCCTTGGTTGGTATCAATCCATGCACCACACAGTCCAGTTTTTGTTTTGATTGTTTTGTTTTGTTGCTTTGTTGGTATCCTTTTGGGGCTCTTGTCCCTTCCAGATCTTTCCATCTCCCCCTTCTTTGATCAAATTCCATCTACTCTGCCCAAAGTGTGGCTATCAGTCTCAGCCTCTGCTTCAATTCCTTGATCAGAACATTCTTTCAGAGGCCCTCTGTGGTAGGCTCCTACCCTGTTCCCTGTCTTCTCCTGCTTCTGATGTCTATCACATTTGCCCTTCTGAATGAGGATTGAGAATTTTCCTTAGGGTCTTTTTTGTTGTTCACCTTCTTTAAGACTATAGATTTTAATATGTTTATCCTATATTATATGTTTAATAACCACTTATGACTAAGTATAATATAGCATGTGTATCTTTGGGCTTCTGGGTTACTTCTCTCAAGATGATCTTTTCTAGTTCCCACCATTTGTCATGATTTCCTTGTTTTTAATAGCTGAGTAGTATTCCATTGTGTAAATGTACGACAATATTTGTGTCTGTTTTTTGGTTAAGGGACATCTAGGTTGTTTCCAGTTTCTGGCTATTATGAATAAAACCACTTTGAACATAGTTGAGAAAATGTCCTTCCTTTATGGTTGAGCATCTTTTGGGTATATGCCTCCATGTAGTATATCTGGGTCTTGATGTCAAACTATTCCTGATTTTATGAGAAAGTGCCAAATTGGATTCCAGAGAGTGTTTAAAAGTTTGCACTCCCACCAGCAGTGGAGGAATGTTCCTGTTTCTCCACATCCTCACTAGGAGCTGGACTGGGGAGGGCAACAATGGTGGAAATCAGAACTAGGTACAGGAGTGAGATGTGAGAGGACAGGGTACAAGAAAGGAAACTGATGAGGGCCATGTCTTTGTCAAACTGGGGTCCTGAAACACAGTAGGCTCCTGGGAGGATATGTGTGTCCCTCTAACTGAGACTCCTAACAGGGTAGCCATGAAGATTGAAGTGACCACCTCCTAGCCAGGTAAGATTGCAGGGAACAACAACCCACCAAAAAAAAAAAAAAAAAAAAAACTGTTATCCAAAAATTACCCTGCCTAAAACAAGTGCAGAGATAAAGTGGGAACAAAGATTGAGGGAAAGTCCAACCAATAATTGACTTAAGCTGAGATGTGCCTCATGTAGAGATCCAGGACCTAATACTAATAATGATGCTCTTCTATGATTGTAGACAGGAGCCAAACATTGACTGTAGTCTGGGAGGCTCCAGCCAGCAAGGGATCAGAACAAATGCTGGGACTTGCAGCCAAGCATAGAGTGGAGCTGTGGGAGTCCCGTGGAATTCCTGTGGGAAAGATAGAAGGACCCAGAGGGGACAGGAACCTCACAAGAAGACCAACATAAACAACTAACCCAGTCCCATGGGCACTTTCAGAGACTGAGATGTCAACCAAGGAGCATGCATGATCTGGACCTAGTTCCCCTGCACATATGGGGCTGAGGGGCAGTTTAGCCTTTATATGAGGTGCCTGGCAAGTGGAGGTGTGGGGCTGTTTCTAACATGGAAACTATTGCCTGCTTTTGGATCACTTCCTTCTGGCAGAGGGAATAGCAGGATATTCTCAGTCCTGATGTGACTTGATGTGCTGGGGAAGGTTGATGGGGTAGGCTCCCCTTTTCTGGAGGCAAAAGAAGAGGGGAAGGAGGAGAATGGATGGAAAGGAAGGAGGGGGTACCTATAGGATGTAAAGTAAATAAGCTGAAATGAAAGAAAGATAGAGAGAGAAAGAAAAAGAAAGAGGAAAGTAAAGCTGCCTATATAGAAAATTAGTCAGTAGTCTTACCTATCTGATAAGCCTAAGATTCATAATTACCGGCACTGTATTAGATATCTAAGACTGCAATAGTGGTATATTAACTTTGGGGCAACAAACAGAAGGGTAATTAAGTTTTTTAATTAAATTTTTATTTTTTATGTTAATTAAAGTTTATTCACTTTGTATCCCAGCTGTAGTCCCTTCCCTCATTCCCTCCCAATCCCATTCTCCCTCCCTCATCTTTTCCCTGCCCCTCTCTAAGTCCACTGACAGGGGAGGACCTCCTCCCCTTCCATTTGACCCTAGTTTATCAGGTATCATCAGGACTGGAGACATTGACTTCCTCTGTGGGCTAGCATGGCTGCTCCTCCCTGGGAGGGAGGGAGGTCAAAAAGCCAATCACTGAGTTCATGTCAAAGACAGTCCGTGTTCCCCTTACTAGGGTTTCCACTTGGATTCTGAGTTGCCATGCACTACATCTGAGCCGGGTTCTAGATTATATCCATGCATGATCCTTGGTTGGAGAATCAGTCTCAGAAAAGAGCCCTGTGCCCAGATATATGTGGTCCTTGTGGAGCTCCTGTCCTCTCCAGATCTTACTAACGCCCCCTTCTTTCATATGATTCGCTGCACTCTGCCTGAAGTTTAGTTATGAGTCTCAGCATCTGCTTTGATACATTGCTAGGTAGAGTCTAGCAGAGGCCCTCTAAATTAGGCTTCTGTCCTGTTTCTTGTTTTCTCCTACTTCCAATGTGCATCCATTTTGTCTTTCTAAGTGAAGATTTATCATCTTACCCTGGGTCCTCCTTCTTGTTTAGCTTCTTTAGGTGTACAGATTTTAGTATGTTTATCCTTTCTTATAGGTCTAGTATCTACTTATAAGTGAGTATATACTGTGTGTGTCTTTCTGCTTCTGGGATACCTCACTCAGGATGATCTTTTCTAGTTCACACCATTTACCTACAAATTTCATGATATCCTTGTTTTTAATTGCTGAGTACTATTCCATTGTGAAAGTGTACCAGAGTTTCTGTATTCCTTCCTCTGTTGAGGTACTGAGCTAAACAGAGAATTCTCCCTAGAGGAATATAGAATAGCAAAGAAATACTTAAAGAAATGCTCAATGTCCTTAGCCAACAGGGGGATGCAAATCAAAACAACCATGAGATTTCACCTTACACCCAACAGAATGGTTAAGATCAAAATCTCAAGTGACAACACATGTTGGAAAGGTTGTGGAGAAAGGGGAACCCTCCTCTATTGCTGGTGCGAAAGTAAATTTGTACAACCCCTTTAGAAATAAGTCTGGTATTTTCTCAAACAATTAGGAATAGTGCTTCCTCAAGATCTAGATATACTACTCTTAGTCATACGTCCAAAATATGCTCAAGTGCACAGCAAGGACATTTGCGCAACCATGTTCGTAGCAGCTTTATTTGTAATAGCCAGAACCTGGGAACAACCCTGATGCCCCTCAAAGGAGGAATGAGTAATTAAATTTAAGGCCCACTCAATATGAGCGATATCATGCAAGCCTGGTACCATAAACCTAACAAACTTGCCATAGCTGGTGAGAATCTGAATTTAAAGGCTTACTACATCACTTTCCTAAACCAACATAATTATTTCCTGTTATAACAACTTGCAAAGTAGGCTAAGATTCCTTAACCCGAGTCCATGGAAATTTTTAGCATTTTCATTTTCAGAATATATAGTTTTAAAGTAATATAATTGTCTAATATAAATGTAGACAAAAAAAATCTTCCTTTTGTATACATTTCAAAGTACTACATAGAAAACTATGAAATAATTTATTATGAAATATGTATGCAGATGTGTTTTCATTCTTAAAGAGTCAGGGCAGATTGGTAGCCTATATATATATATATATTTGGTTCATTGAAATCTTTATTTATAAATATTAAGTAGTAAAGAACAGCAAAAATTATTTGTTCGGCTTTTATTTCTGACACAAAATATCTCTTAAACATTAATTCCCTTAGGTATGCAGCTATAAAACCTGTACATGAAACACACAGGAACATTAAATATGCGAATGCACAGGCAGTCATAAATTCTGAATACTGCTTGGCTTTAACATTTCTATACAGCCTATTTCTTCATAACAATTAACAAAGTTATGCTGTTTCAGAAACAAATGTGCAGATGCTTTAGTATGTTAAAATATAAATTATTTTATCTGACCAAGAAACAAGGGACATATATTTATTTTCTATTAGCAAATTTGCAAATAAAGAAAAAAAAAAGAAATCTAGGCTAAAATTACAATGGTATTTCCCTTGAAATAAATTAAAAATACCTTCTTTAAGTAAAAGGAAACATTTTTTCGCATCTTAAGATAAATCAATAGAATAAGGTTACACAGCAAGACAAATCAGTCTTGTTGTCTTCCCCATGATTTATAATGCAGGCTTTGTGTTAAAAAAAAAAATCTATTAATGCAGACATAATCCTTTGTTCCACTGGGAATACAATAATTGGGTTTTCCTCAGCTGCCCTGTTGTTCACTGCAATAAATCAGGTATTTCAAATTTGCATTTACTGCATACATTTTGTAACATATAGACTGGGCTGGCTTAACTTAATTAATCTAGAGTTGTTATTAGTTCTTAAATACTTGATAATGTTCCAGCGACAGGCAAGGAATTCCACTTTAACGGCTGTGCGCTCTGATTGACAAAATCTCTCATACCAAACTCAATGTGAAGACAATCAACAAACTCATTCCTCTCTTCTGCTGTGAATAATTTTTACTGATTTTTCCATCATGAATACAACAATTCTCTCATTTGTTTAGCAGTCTGACAGTGCAGCATTTTAAAATTTTTAATAAAATGGGTAAACAGCTTTTATTAAACTACTTACAATCTAATAGATATTACTAATAATAACACAAAGCAAAGCAAAAGTTGAAAAAAATAAACATGCAGAAGAAGAAAGAAAACATGAACCACCTCAGCAATAAATGTGTGTACCAAACTAGATGAAAAAACAGGAAATATCCTTTCTGGGGAAGAGTGGATATGTAACAAATACCTTCACTTAGGATGTCATATTTTAGGGTTAAATTTTTAGAAAGAACACGAACTGTAAAGATCAAACAGTTCCACATGAGGAAATACATGCTTTACATTCTAGAGCTTATTAAAAACCTATAGTTGTGAAGATAACACCTGCTGAGAGTAACATTAATACTATTGTTTTGTCAAATTTGTGTAATATTACTCCTTAATATTTGGACAGCTGACTATTCACCACAAATATGGAACCAAGAGCTGAAAAGAAAACACCACAGAAACCAAATAATAAGTTTTATTGGCGTTACCTACTGGAATATGGTTGAAGGGATATTTACAAGACCAGAAATTACTCAAAGACAGTTGTCAGCCAAGTCCATGCTAATATAAAGAATGACACAGAAAGGATGGGATCTGGAGAACACTCTTCAACTCGCAGGCAGCACCTTTGGTTGGAGACTGTCACTCAAAGTCAGCTGTAGCTCTAAATCACTTCCAGACAGCTCAGCTGGTTTATTTTTCAGGCAGCTCTATTAGTCTTTGCTTTTTCCAGCTTGTCTGATCCTGTCTTAACTCAGTCCTTGGTGCATATACAAGCTTGGAGAGAGTGGAGGATAGTGAATCTCTTCACTTTCAGAAACTTTCTGACACTATTGAGTTGTTTGTTTCTTGAGAATTAGACCCTTGAATCGTAATTTTCTCCACCACTTAGACCACACTGAGTCTTCATGAGCAGCCCTCCAAGATAGAATGTATTTTTGGGGGGAGAAAAATTTTGTATATTTATCAAACTCCCCTTAGAATTTTTAATTTCTTTTTTCCTTTTTTTTTAAAATTAATGACAGTTTATTCACTTTGTATTCCCCCTGTAGCTCCCTTCCTCCTCTCCTCCCAATCACACCCTCCTTTTCCCTTCTCCACCCATGTCCTTCCCAAGTCCACTGATGGGGGGGGTCTTTTTCCTCTTCCTTCTGATCCTAGTCTATTAGGTCTCTTCAGGACTGGCTGCATTGTCCATTGTCTTCCTCTGTGGCCTGATAAGGCTACCCCCTCTTCAGGGGGTGGGGATCAAAATGAAGACCAATCAGTTCATGTCAGAGACATTCACTGTTCCTATTACCATGGAACCCACTTAGACACTAAACTACCATAGGCCACTTCTGTGCAAGGATTCTAGGTTTTTCCCATGAGTGGGTCTTGGGTTGGAGTATCAGTCTCAGAAAAGACCCTTGTGCCGATTTTTTTGGTTCTGTTGCTCTCCTTGTGGAGCTCCTGTCCTCTCCAGGTCTTCCTATCTCTCCCTTCTTTCATAAGATTCCCTGAATTCTGCCCAAAGTTTGGTTATAAGTCTCAGCATCTGCTCTGATACCCTGCAGGTTAGAGGCTTTCAGAAGCCCTCTGTAGTAGGGTCCTGTCTTGTTCCCTATTTTCTCCCTCTTCTGATGTCCATCCTCTTTGCCTTTCTGAATGGGGAGTGAGCATCTTAGCCAGAGTTCTCCATCTTGATTAGTTTCTTTAGGTGTACAGATATTAGTATGTTTATCCTGTCTTATAGGTCTAGTATCCACATATGAGTAAGTATGTACTCTGTGTGTCTTTCTGTTTCTGGGATATCTCACGCAGGATGATCTTTCCAGTTCCCACCATTTGCCTGCAAATTCCATGATTTCCTTGTTTTTTATTGCTGAGTAATATTCCATTGTGTAGATGTACCACAATTTCTGTGTCCATTCCTCAAATGAGGGGCATCTGGGTTGTTTCCAGCTTCTGTCTGGCTACTACAAATAAAGCTGCTACAAACATGGTTGAGCAAATGTCCTTGTATACATGAGCATCATTTGGATATATGCCTAGGAGTGGAATAGATGAATCTTGAATAAGGGCTGTTCCTAATTGTCTCAGAAAACACTTAATTGATTTCCAAAGTGGTTGTAAAAGTTTACATTCCCATCAGCAATGGAGGAGGGTTCCCCTTTCTCAACAACCTCTCCAGCATGTGTTGTCACTTGAGTTTCGATCTTAGCCATTCTGATATGTGAAAGGTGAAATCTCAGGGTTGTTTTGATTTGCATTTTCCTGTTGACTAAGAACATGGAGCATTTCTTAAAGTGTTTCTCTGCCATTCGATATTCCTCTATTGAGAATTCTCTGTTTAGATCTGTACCCCATTTTTTAATTGGATTAACTGATTTGTTACTGTTTAACTTCCTGAGTTATTTATATATTCTGGATTTAGCCCTCTCTCAGTTATAGGGTTGGTGAAGATCCTTTCCCAATCTGTAGGCAGTCTTTTTGCTCTGACAACAGTGTCCTTTGCTTTATAAAAGGTTTTCAGTTTCATGAGGTCCCATTTACTGATTGTTGACCTTAGAGCTTGTGCTGTTGGTGTTCTGTTCAGGAAGCTGTCTCCTGTGGCAATGAGATCAAGGCTTTTCCACACTTTTTCTTCTAGCAGTTTAAGTGTGCCCACTTGGACTTTAGTTTGGTGTAGGGTGATAAGTATGGATCTATTTACATTTTTCTAAATGTAGACATCCAGTTAGACTAGCACCATTTGTTCAAGTTGCTATCTTTTTTCCATTGAATGGTTTTGGCATCTTTGTCAAAAATCAGATGTCCATAAGTGTGTGGATTTATTCTAAGCCTGCAAAATTTGTGAAAATACTAAGATTGTCTCAAAATTTACTGTTTAACTTGTAAATATATTGGCTTTGATTTATATTTTCATAATTCCTTATTGCTTTATATATTTATTTAAAAAGTGCTAGAAAAAGAAGAATTTTCATAAACATTTGTTGACCAGCCATGACTAGGAAATACTGCCTACTCAGAACAGTATGTTATCATCACTTATGAACATGAGAGTTAATAGCTCCATCGCAAAATTCATTTGTATTTTGTGGAATTAAAAATTTAATAGGTTATTTAAAGAATTACAAGGTGGATAAACCATGAGGAACCATACTGATCATCTAGAACAGACTCATTTTTTTCCCAGTAATAAAAGAACTCTCAAGAGAAGTGATTATTGAATGTAAATAATGTAAAAATGCTGCATTTCTAGTTTGCACTTTATTGTTTACTTTGAATTTATGTGTTTTTCTGTTGAAAGTTGGTGTCAGTTTTCTCCCTCTTCTGATGTCCATCCCATTTGCCTTTCTGAATGAGTATTGAACATCTTAACCAGGGTCCTTCTTTTTGCTTAGCTTCTTTAGGTGTAGAGATTTTAGTATGTTTATCCTATATTATATGGCTAATATCCATTTATAAGTGAGTATATACCACGTGTCTTTCTGCTTCTGGAATACCTCAATCAGGATGATCTTTTCTAGGTCCCACCATTTGACTGCAAATTTCATGATGTCCTTGTTTTTAATTGCTGAGTAGTATTTCACTGTGTAAATGTACCACAATTTCTGAATCCATTTCTCAGTTGAGGGGCACCTGGATTATTTCCAGGTTCTGGCTACTACAAATAAAGCTGCTAAGAACATGGTTGAACAAATGTCCTTGACATATACTTCAGCATATTTTGGATATATGCCTAGGAGTGCTATAGCTGGATCTCAATGAAGCAGTATTCCTAATTGTCCGAGAAAGTGCCAGATGGATTTTAAAATTGTTTGTGAAAGTTTACATTCCCACCAGCAATGGAGGAGGGTTCCCCTTTCTTCACATCTTCTTCAGCATGTTTTGTCTTTGGAGTTTTTAATCTTAGTCATTTTGATGTGTGGAAGGGAACAGGACAGGAGACTACCACAGTGGGCTTCTGAAAGACTCTACCCAGCAGGGTATTGAAGCAGATGTTGAAACTCATACCAAACTTTGGGCAAAGTTCAGGGACTCTTATGGAAGAAAGAGAAGATAGAAGGACCTGGAGGGGACAGGAGCTCCACAAAGAGAGTAGCAGAACAACAACAACAAAATCTAAGCCAGGGGTCTTTTCTGAGACTGATAGTCCAACCAAGGACCATGTATGGAGATAACCTAGAACCCTTGCACAGATATAGCCCATGGCAGCTCAGTTTCTAAGTGGGTTCCCTTGTAAGGGGAACAGGGACTGTCTATGATATGACCTCAGTGGCTTGCTCTTTGATCACCTCCCCATTAGGGGAGAGCAGCCTTCCCAGGCCACAGAGGAAGACAATGCAGCCAGTTCTGATGAGACCTGATAGCCAAGGGTCATAGGGAAGGGGAAGAGGACCTCCCCTATCATTGGACTCAGGGAGTGGCATGAAAGGAGAAGAGAGAGGGAGGTTGTGATTGGGAGAGGAGAAGAGAGGGGACTACAGCTGGGATACAAAGCGAATAAACTGTAATTAATAAAAACTAATAAATAAGTTTAAAAATTAAGAAAAAAGAAAATTAGAAAGTTGGTGCCAGAATCTCCACTCATTACCTTATCAGAAAAATAGTGAAATTAAAAATTGATCTAGAAAGACAAACTAAGGATATTTAGCATTCTCTATTTACAAGTGTGTAAGATTGACTGGAAATGAATGCTATAGATTGAAGTGGGAGTTTCTGGACTCAGTTTCATCATGTGATGTTTTGCTAAAAGCGGGGCATGTGATGTTTTAAGCAGGTTGGCTTGTGATAAGGCAGGTGATGTTTTGCTCTTTCTTGTGAGGAATGTGACTTTGCCCCGCTGAGAACATCTGTGGGTAGAGTTTGAGGAGAGGACATACAGGAAGGCCCAGGCACTTTTTGGATTGACATCTCTGTGCTGATCTTTGTACTTCAACACTTGACCTCTCAGAGAGAAATGTTCCAGAATGCTTCTCCAGGCAATGCAACTTAGTCTTGTGGCTTTTGGTGACTTCATGTTCCTCCTCTGTATTGGCCTTTGGACTGGACTGGTGGTATCCTTAATCAACCAATCTACTAATGACCCAGGGACCCTAATCAGCAGCAAGTTGATAGAAGAGAACTACAGCCCTTTTCTCTATTAATCTCCTACTTAAGGTTGGCAGGGAGGGGGTGGTTGGAAGGGAGGTAATGGTGTTTAAGAACCCCAAATAAAGTAAGTTTGGTGAAAAATCTACGCCTGCAATATATAAGAGATCATCTGTAAGGAAGATGGTTTTATTTCCATTAACAGCCATTAACCATCCATAGCACTTCATCTAGGGATGGAACCATGTTGAATTTTTCTTGCCCACATTGGAATATTAACTAGTAATATACAAATCTGTACACTTCTTTACTTTATTCAGTGTTGAAATCTAGCTGTATGATACAGTTAGCAAAGACTGGATTTTGTGACTGACTGGATATATAAATGTGTCTGTCCCATCATTGTTGTCTGATGTAAGTTTCTGAAAGCCCTCTTCAAAGAGCAGGTGTGTTTTAATCCGGCCCTCAGCTCAAGCAGCAGAATGGTTTCCCTCGGGCAGAAATTGATTTCTCCTGTTTCTTTTGAACTATAATCAATCCTTCATTTCCTTTCCCTTTAAAAATCACTGTTAAAAGATATTAAGAACAAGTATATTCCTAGACAGAAAAATTTAATTTTAATATAAAAATACTTATGATGCCCAATTTATCCAAAAAACCAAATAATTATAAAATTGCTCTTTATGAGATAAAATTTTACGAAAAGTGATTTTTTTGTTATATGAATAAAATTGGATTCTTTTTCTCATTCAGAAAGAACGTAAATTATTGTTCCCATTTTATTTTTCAATTTTTTTGAAATCAAAGGGGCCTGAGGGCAAAAATCTCTTGCCTTTCTTCCTTCTGAAATATCAGAAGAGGATTCTTTCAAAGTGTTCTAATATTAAAAGAATATTACTTAGTCTTTTGTGAATTCTCCCAATAAAATGATTTCATATCATATAGAGGATACTTCAAAATGTTACAAAATTACTTTTAACATGTTTTTAGGATATTTTTAAAGTGTTCTTGAAACTCTATTAACTCCATTCTTGAGCACGAATATGAGGTATATAACAGCACTGCATACCCTTAACTATTCTAGACAATAAAGAAAATGCATTTTTAACAGTTGGTTATATGTGTGCTGAATTATGTACTTATATGTTGAAATGGGGAAGTAGAATCACTTTTGTTAAGGGTAAGGCCACTGACAGGTGAGCCCTGCCTCACTGGATGACCCTACCCTTGTGAATGCAAGAATCCATGTATAGGATGTCAAATATATTAGATACGTGCCTATACTAAGATAAAAAGTTAATCCAAATTAAACACACAGCTGCCCCTACTAGAATCACTAATTGCAATCAATCTATTAAATAACAAATAAATGAGGTCATGAAGTCAGGAGTGTGATGCCTTAGTGGTGATTATTCATTGTATACATAGAGAAAATTTTCATGTAATAAATATATGTTTAACAATTAAAGAAAAGTCAAAAAGGAAGACTAAATATTGGAAGAAGGTGCAATGATGACTCTTGAAGGGTGTGGGAACAGGGAATGAGGTGTGGATGTGATCAAGATAAAATCTGGATATGGGAAGTCTCATAAGGCACAGTTCTTGATTAGGAGGTATAGGCAATTGATACCTGCTAAGAGAGTGACAATCTGTGTTCTTCATGTTTGAGTTCGCAAGAAGTTTATTCAGTCACAAGTGATTGTCACTAAACACACACACGTACATAGAAGACAAACACTGAATATACTCAGCAGATTGTATTCATAAATACATGTGTATATGTGTGTGTGTAACAAAAATAATTGAACAAAGAATGATTATGAATTTGAGAGGAAATGGGATATGTGAGAGATTTTGGATGGAGAAAAAAACTTAGGGTAGAAATTATGTACATGTAGTACTCATGCATAAAAATTTCAAATAAAATAAATTAAAATATAATAAACAACATACGTTGTAAAAGATGTATGAAATTTTCAAAGAATGAATAAAATTTAAAATCATAAAGTGCATTTGAAGGAAATTAATAGTATCATCTTCATGACTGTCATTTGCAAGTATGGTATCCAGGATATTTTATCATTATTGATGTGCGGATCAGCTCAAGCTTGTACTCTCTCTCTAAGCTGAATTTCCAACCATGTTTTTTGAACTCTAGTATTTCCACGTTTCTCAGAATTGTACTGAACTAACTGTGTAGCTTAGACAGGGATTATACACCTAAGCCTTCTGCTTCACCTTCTTTATTTTGGGTATTGGAGCCTTGTTGGTATAAGGTTTTTTTTAATATATACACCTTACCCTTGTTCATTCAAATACTGATTTCTCCCCCACCCCACCCCCAACTCTCTGGTTTCAATCCAAATAGGATATTGCATTGTGATACTTATTCTAAGCATCCTGTCTCAACTCTTATGTAAACAGGAAAAAATAAAGCAACTAGACACAATACTGAGCAGGGAGGAGCCAGAGGACAGGAAAGAGGGGAGGAACCAGAAGGCAGGAGATGAGTGGGGGGAGAAGGAGGAGAGAGGGTGAGAGGAGAGCTAGGAGAGCAGAGCTGGAGGAGAGATTTTGGAGGACATGGAGCATTAACCAGACCTAAGATTTCACAAAAAGCAAGTATAATGTGGGAAATCTAAATTTTAGGAAACTGATGGCTTGGAAGTTTAGGAGGGAGTAAATATTGCCCAGCACTGTGTTCTAGGTTAACTAAAAACCCAGTCTCTGTGTGGTGATTTTGT
>NW_026591086.1:33640345-33668142 GCF_907164565.1 Psammomys obesus
CAGCAAGCTTTACTAGAAGATAAACCAAGAGTAAATATCAATAACCACCTACAACAAATGGCGCCCAACTAATCTAAGCATCCACACCCTTTAAATCAGACCTTATCATAATTTGGTGGGAGGAATAAGCTCCCAGTGATGCAAACTTAAAATCTAAAAACTCTAAAAAATCTAAAAATCCCAGGTCAGTTACTGTCTCTTTAAGAGAGGCTCTTAAACCAGCCCAGGAACAAAAGACTAAGGTGGGCAGACCTGAGACTTCCATAACAAAACTGGCTGCTGCTGCAGTTTAACTGAGGGGTAAACAAGCATGGCTCTTTTATACTGTGGCTGGCTCAACTGGCTCAGCTCCACAGCTATGGCAGGAAAGAAAGGAACTAGAGGCAGACAAACCTTTAGACAGAGTTTGGCCTAAACTGTATATAAAATTAAAAAATTGCCATGACAGAGGGTGTTTTAATATCTTTTGGCTTCATTTTGCCTGTCATATTCATGGATCTGGTTGCAATATGTTTAATGGTGTTGGTTCTTCTCCATGCCTTCTCCAAGAAAGTTCAAGGATAAAAGGGGGAAAAATACCAAGGATTGGGGTACTAAGTTACAGACAATAGCACTCATCCAAATAATTAGGTTAATAACGGCTAAAACTCAAAGCTCTCTGGCTGCAAGGTATTTGTCAGCTCTTTCTGGTAAGGATCCGCCAATTTATTGAAACATCAACTAAAATAACCAACTGGGCTTTGTTTGTTACAGTGTAAATTGGCACAACTGATTCCAAACTTAAAAATTTCTTCTCTCTTTGTTTGATTTTCATTTAAAGGCTTTGAGTTACAAATATACTGATTTGAAACTATATATATATCTGAACAAGTTGGTGAAGGCACATGCCTTTCTTCCCAACACAAAGTAAAAAGAAACAGGCAGTTCTCTGAGTTCTGGATCAAGCTTATTTACAAAATAAAAGCCAGGATGGCAACTCCTGCTGTTTAGCCACTTACAGAGATAGTCTAAGATTCAAAATGACAAAATTTTCCTTAAGGTTAGCATGTAAATTCCTTTTTTTCTTTATAATAGATGTTATGCCCTTACTGTTCTAAAAGTTGTATTCACATCATTTTTAGGTTTATGTAAAGTTAGATAATGTCACACTGCTCTGGAAACTGCCTTATTCTTTTAAACGTGAGACATTTTCACAGGGGAATAATGTTAGTTATGCTTATGTAAAAAGACACAAGAGGCTTAAAGATGGCAAAATACATGCCAACCTAGTTTATTCTTAAAAACTCAAAAATTATATTCATATGTTTAAAAAACAAAGCTGTCCATCCCATATTAAAAGGAGGGCAAGCCAAAGAATAGCCACTATCCTTGTAAAGCCCAGGTACAAGAAGCCTAGGGTATGCCTAACTGCTAAAGATAAGAGGAATTTAAATAAAGTTTGGCTATAAAGGCATAACTGTCCACTCTGTATAAAAAAGGGGCAAGCCAAAAAATAGTCACTATCAATGTAAAGTCTAGGTACGAGATGCCTAGGGCATGCTTAAATGCTAAGGGTAGGAGAGCTTATATGCTAATACTAAGAGAGTTTATATAAATGCCAGAGGTAAGAGGGAGTTTAAATAAAGTTTGGCTATAAAGGCATAACTACCCATTCTATATATAAATGGGGATAGGACAAATAGCTACAACATATATAAAAATCTAGGGCTAAACCTCAAAACAGGTACAATATACCTACGGTATGCTTATATTCTAAATTAAAAAGGAGTGTATATAAAGTTTACTTAAAACATGCATTTTCTATTGCTCAAGGCAACCAGATTGTCTCTCTAATGTGAGGCTTCTCTAGGGAAATAGGTAGCAACTTGGCCTAATACAACAGGCACACAAGAGCCCAAAAAGATATTTTAATCTATCTAACCTTGTTTTGATGATAATGATTGTATGTTCAATAAAAATGGTAACTTATATTGCTAATCCCTTTAAATGGGAACAACTCTAAAACTGACTGAGACATAAAAATGTGTCTCCAGCCAAAACTCCAACAATACTTGGCCAATAAATCCTTGGCTATAATATCTTCAACATGTGTTATGCTAACCTTTTAATTGATATAGATTAAATCGGCTTACAGTTTAGTTTCATCCTGCACATCTCATACATTTATAATTTTAGAACTCCATAATGCTTGTGAGAAGTTATATGTTTGGAGAACAAAAGAAATAGACGACAGAGATGCTGGATCAAAGCTAACAGAATCGTTCTTCAGCATGCTGAGACATTGACACATCTGTTCCAGCATCTTGCATGTTCCAGCATTCTGCTTGTTCTTGCCTCAACTGCTTCAATTGCTATTTTCTCATCAAAGCCTGGTCCCAAAAGAACTTTGAAGAAAGCTACTAATTTTAACTGGTCCAGCATTTTAGACTGTTCCAAAAAGGACTTTTATTAAGCCTGAAATTTCTCAACATTCAAATGTTATTGGACCACAAATGTTATTGCTTGCTTAATTAACCATTTTTATTTGGGCCCCTACAGAATTTCTACATGTCCACAATGTCAGCTAGAAGAAACTCATGAGAATGGCGTCCAATTTCCTTTAAAGGGGGTTGGGTATGTTTTTGGTTGTTTGCTATGGCTACAAAATTTTATTGTCATTAGGAGATGTTTATTATTCAAAGTAAAATAAGGAATATACAGGGATATTTTATAGAAATAGAAAAAGGGTACTTTATTGAATCTACTCAACTTAAGGTTTTATTTGTTATTCCCAAATAAGGTTAATTTTAACTCTGGTATAGGATTTTGCATATTGATGCAAAATAAGTATTTTTAATACATTGGTATAAGCTTTAGTATATTGATAGAAAGTCAAGGTTACTTCCAATACTTTTAAACTACTATTAAAAGGTGGTTAAGATATTAGGTATGCAAATTAATTGTTAGTTATTCAACTCATAGTCATGTCAGACAATAGTCTAATTTATCACAGGAGTATACATCATAGGTTTAACAGATAGATATGATTTTGTATACAAATCGATTACATAAAGATAGATAGTCTTCAAAAACTTCAGAGACCTACAGAATATGGCATTTAAAATGTTCTTATTATTTTAAAGATTCTTTGATAATGAGACAAGTCATTTCCTGGCAGCACCCTGCCTACCTGAAAGAAAATAATGAGCATTGAAGAACCTCCATATGGAGATGGCTTCAAATGTGGCAAACAAGCCATTCGAGTAAAGAAAATACCCTCAATTCACAACAGCCAAATTCTGCCTAAAATGGGCAAGCTTAAATGCAGGACAAGTCGACTGCCAAACTCTGCCAAGACAGGGTAAGCAAGTCCTAAATATTTCCTGCTTCACATATATGTCTGTCAATAATTCTGAGCCAGAAGCCTGAAGATGATGTTCCAATGTAATAGAGAGTTATGGGTCACTGTTAAGCAAAAAACTGTCTCTGTCAACTTTTATTTTTTGGAAGCTGCTAACATACACTTCCAATTTACTCTCATAACTAATTTTATTTCCTTCTCAAGTCTCTGATGGGGTTGAAGACCAAATAGTTACAGTACCACATTTAAGCTTAAGTTGTTAAAGAAATCTTTTCATATAGGTAATACCAATCAGGATAAAAGTTAATTTAGTTATAGAACTTTAAACTTGTCAAGATAGATAGGATAATCAGTAACTTTCTCCTAAGATACCCTCCTCATGTGCTAAATACACATGGACTGGACATTGCACATGTAGATTTTACCTAGCAGTTTTCATAATTTCATAATTATTATTATTGTATTAAAAGAAAAGGAGCCTTTTATTGGACTTAAAGGGAGAAATGTTGGTATAATGTTTTTTTAATGTATACACCTTACCCTTGTTCATTCAAATACTAATTTCTCTCCCACCCCACCCCCAACTCTCTGGTTTCAATCCAGATAGAATATTGCATTGTTATACTCATTCTAAGCATCCTGTCTCAACTCTTGTGTAAACAGGACAAAATAAAGCAACTAGACACAATGTTGAGCAGGGAGGAGCCAGAGGACAGGAAAGAGGGGAGGAACCAGAAGGCAGGAGATGAGTAGGAGGAGAAGGAGGAGAGGGGGCAAGAAGAGAACTAGGAGAGCAGAGCTGGAGGAGAGATCTTGGAGGACGTGGAGCATGAACCAGACCATGTAAGATTTTACAAAGATCAAGTATAATGTGGGAAATAAATGTTAGGAAACTGATGGCTTGGAGGTTTAGGAGGGAGTAAATATTGCCCAGCATTGTGTTCTAGGTTAACTAAAAACCCAGTCTCTGTGTGGTGATTTTGTTATACAGCTGTTTAAGATTAACAGCAAGCTTTACTAGAAGATAAACCAAGAGTAAATATCAATAACCATCTACAACAGAGTCTTGTACTGAAATGACAGAGACAAAAGTTTTAATGGGGTGTTCTTTATCCTCTTAAAAAATCAAGATAAAGGTCATATTTCAATAATACTGAAAGAGGGAATGGAAAGTGCATTACACGATGTTTAAGTAGGGCTGTTTTAGAGAAATCTAACAATTTCAGCGATCATAAGTCTATTTATAATTATATTAGTGAATAACTATTTATTTTAATACTATTTAAAGCACATCTCAGTCAACAATACAAGTCATTTGCAGCATCATTGATTGACGTGCAATTCTACCTTTCGTAGATAAATTGAGTTTGAATGTGAAGGATATCCCAGGGCTTTTGTTTTAAATGTCTGATCTCTGAACTGAGTTTCTCCCTCAGGAGGTAGATCATGGTTTGCAGAAGCGGGTCACTGGGATCGGGTTTCTGGTGGTCAAACTTGGCCTTGCCCCGGATTCTGAAAACTGAGCCAGCACCACAAGCTTCTACTCCAGCATGTCTTCATCATGACAGGTTGACATCTTTTGAGGACATTAGCTAAAATAAACCTTCTCTCAGCCACACAATAGCAATTAATACACTTCAGGTGAACAGCGGTCAACAAGCTCTGAGGATGTAATGCGTACCATGATTTTACATGGGTGAGTCATCATTTTAACTCTGGCAATGTTTTTTGTTTTTTGTTTTTTTTTTTTTTTTTTACATTCTAATTTAAGGACAAGACAATCTACAAGGGAATATTCCAAGGGAAAAGCATAAGAGAGATAAATAAGAAGGTCCTTTCTGCTCAGGCTGTCCACCCCTCATAGTGTTTGTCATTACTGAACATCAGTAGCAGGAATCCTCCAAACTGCCCACTACGCTGATATTAATACACCGATTGCTGATGAAATTACAGATAATGGAAATCTATTTTTTAAATTTCCAATTGTAACAGAATTGTACATGATTTATTGTCATGAATTAGAGATTTCTTTGGGAGAATACATGGAGTTTAGCTTTGAATTCATATCTTTTCCAAGTTACCAAAATAAAATACTTTATTCATGTTTTTCTTAGGACTATACACAGTGTACTATATTAGTACTAAATTATGTAAAAATATCCGTATTATTCATTATTCAGTGTTATTAAATTTTGGTATTTTTATGCATATATGTACAATTCTGTTACAATTGGAAAATGTGTGCTTTTAAGTCAGTAATTGTGAGGTGTCAGTTATTTGGGTACCACGAGCAGAAATCACATTAATAAAGCTGGTTCTCTGTCCAGAGCTTCCTCTAATGGCTGTGAGGGGCAAGTAAGCACTGAGAGGTGTCTTTAGAGCTATGAAGACTTACACTGATTCGGATAGCTTCATGCTCCAGTTACTACTCTTCCTCCTTTCAAAGCCTCTGATGAACAAAGTAGTCTCTGATTAGTCATGTTTCCACTCTTTCTGCTTCCAGCATGAATCTAGTGAAACTCTGAAGGTCAAGATACTGACACTGAGTAGAAATTGAGCATGTAATAAACAGAGAAATGACAAGCAGCAGTTTAGATGAAAATATAAACCTAACTGAAGAACAAATCTTTCTTCAGTTCTTCAGTTGCATCTGTGTCTGAAGAATTTAACACTGACTTGTCTGAGGCAATTCACGCTTTGCTTCTTGGCTATCAGAAATCTAATCCAACAATGTAGGAAAACTGTAACAACCATACACGAGTTATATTGGGTAGAACGGAAAATTTGTACAACACAATATGTACTACATTAATAACCTAATCTATTAAAATTTAATTATTGATATATAGTAAATTATTTAATTCCTAAACCCTCATTTCTCAGTTTTAGAACTGTACATGGCTTACAAGAATAAGTTAGTAAATAAATATAGTTATCATTAAACTACCATTATTGGTGGGAAATGAGTGTGGTACAGTCTGTGTCTGGCTGGTACAAGGCCTTGGTTTCAGTCCTACCACTGAGATATATCAATACCTAATACATGCTAAAACTTGTATATAAAAACTTGTACATGATATATAACTTGTGTTCCATGTGCAGCAATATAGCAAGGAATGCTGACAAAGCTGCTCCCCATTGGTCCACTGCAGAGGCAGATGTTACCCATTTATTTTTCTGTTGTATTCCCATTGTTTACAGATGTGTATAGAAAATATTGGATTCTTTTCTAGAGAGGTCTTTCTTCCTTCCTTCTTTCCTTCCTTCCTTTCTTTCTCTCTTTCTCTCTCTCTTTCTTAATTAAATATGTATCATTAAATCAGCCTGATACCATTATTGTTGGAATTAAAACTTGGATCAGTTTATTACTCAAAGGCTTTTAATGGCTTGACACTGTATTCAATATTAAAGCCTAAATCCTGAAAAAAAATCACCTTAACACTGTGGATGGGGGCTGATCTAAGCACAATATTTCATAAATTATATTTCACTCCTCTCTGCCTTACAATGCAATCACATTTGAATATGCTTAAACAGAAAAGGCTAGTTTAAGCTCAGTGAATGGGCAAATCTATTTTGCTTTGTAACCCTACACAAATTAAAACGAGACTCTCTCATTTGTGGGAACTTTCTATGTATCATTTGCTCATAACATTTACCATCTGTGTTTGTACATCCACTTGTATCTGAGCAAATAATCAGCGTTGATGATGAAAATTTACTTTCATTCAACATATGAAGCTTGAGACTGTGGACAATATACTGCCTGTTTAATTCATCCCTATATTCCCATTACCACTGACTACAGGAGATGGAATATAGAAATAAAGGCTTAATGCAGGAATTCACTCTTTCATTCAATAAAGGATATAATATATAAATATTTCATAAACACACCTAAATATAAGGAAAACATTACTAAAGAATCGACTATATAGATAGGGAAAGTAGAGAACTACTACAAAGTAAGAATACGATATAAATCCAGTAAGCAGTAAGTCCCAAACGTAATATAAGGCAGCATCATTTTATATGGAATAGTGAGAACAAAGACATCTGTGTTAAAAAAACAAAGACATTGGAGAACTGATCTCAATAACTCAGAGCAGAAGGTAGTATTAATATTTGGTAGGAGACTTGTGGGAGGAAAAAAAAAAACAAAGAAGAAAAATCCTCCTGTAATAATATGTGTATTAAAGGAGAATATAGCAGTAAGAAAGCTGGCATGTTTGGACTTCTAAAGTAAGTATAGGAATGCAGTAAGAAAACAAGTCAAATGCACACACAAGTACTGTTATTGAGGTAACAAATGCACAGTATGTGAGAGCCACAGTCATTTTCACAGTTTAAAAAGTTTTTGAAGTTAAAATATAATATCATTTTTCTTTCTCATTCCCTCCTCCAACACCTCTTATGTATGCCTGACCCCATATTCTACGTCAATTTCATTGACCCTGTCCTCTATTTATTAATATTTTAAAAACATTAGGGAAATGTGTAATTCATTAACTTATTCTGGACACTATCTGGAGAAATAGAAAACAACCAAAGTGGCATTACATCATTGAAGTGTTTGCAATATATTAAGTAAGATCAGCCACAAAAATAATACAATGAATAGTTAGGAACATATGTGTAAATCTAGTCTTTGAGAGAAAGAAGCATAAATCAGAGCTTAAGGACAAACATTCTTACTCTTACTAATAAAGCTGCTACAAACATGGTTGAGTAAATGTCTTTGTTGTATACTTGAGCATATTTTGTATGTATGCCTAGGAGTGGTATGGTTGTATCTTGAGGTAGCACTATTCTTAATTGTCTGAGAAGGCACCTGATTGATTTCCAAAGTGGTTGTACAAGTTTACATTCCCACTTAATAGCCAGAATCTGGAAACAACTGAAATGTTCCCAGAACAGAGGAATGGATACAGTAATTGTGGTACATTTACACAATGGAATACTACTCAATAATTAAAAACAAGGAAATCATAAAATTTGGAGGCAAATGGTGGAAACTAGAAATGATCATCCTGAGTGAGGTATCCCAGATGCAGAAAGACACAAATGGTGTATACTTACTTATAAGTGGATATTAAACATATAATATAGGGAAATCATATTAAAATCTGTACACCTAAAGAGGCTAAGCAAGAAGGAAGACCCTTAGTAAGATGCTAAATCCTCATTCAGAAAGACAAATGGGATAGATATCAGAAGAAGGTGAAAATAAGGAACAAGACAAGAGCCTACCACAGAGGGCCTCTGAAAGACTATACTCTACCAAGGGTATTAAACCAGATGCTGAGACTCATAGCCAAACTTTGGGCAGAGTGCAGGGAATCTTATGAAAGAAGGTGGAAATAGAAAGACCTGGAAGGATCTGGAGCTCCAGAAGAATTGCAACAGAACCAAAAAAATCTGGGCCCAGGGGTCTCTTCTAAGACTGATGCTCCAATCAAGGACCATGCATGGAGAGGATCTAGAACCCGTGCACAGATGTAGCCCATGGCAATTCAGTGTCCAAGTGGGTTCCCTAGTAAAGGGAAAAGGGGCTGTCTCTGATGTGAACACAGTGGCTGGTCTTTGACTACTTCCCCCTGAGGAAGGTGGGAAAATAGCCTTACCAGGCCACAGATGAAGACAATGCAGACAGTTCTGATGAGACCATATAGGCTAGGGTCAGATGGAAGGGGAAGAGGACATGGGAAGAGATGAATGGGAGGGGGCTAGGCTGGAATACGAAGTGAATAAACTCTAATTAATATTAAAAAAATTTAAAAGAACAGAAAAATAAAATTGAGTGATGCAGATTCTGCTAAGATAAGTATCTGTGGAGTCTATTGCTCCATGGAAGAGAAAATCTATGTTGACTTAATCTTAATTCCTTTAATTTGAGGGCAATGCCAACACAGCACTTTCAAAGTCACATGCAAGAGATCATATTTACAAAATGTATGAGCTTGCAACTTGTGATGGTTTGAATAGGTATGACCCACCACAGACTCATGTGTTTGCATGCATGATTCATAGGGACTGACATTATTAGGATGCCTGGCCTTGTTAGATTGAGGAGGTGTGGTCCTGTTGGAGGACCTATGTCACTGTCGGGAAGGGCTCTGAGGTCTTATATGCTCAAGTTATGCCCACTGTGGCACACATTCTTTTTTGCTGCCTGTGGATCAAGATGTAGAACTCTAAGCTTCATATTCAGCACCATGTTGTTCTGTATGCTACTGTGTTTTCCACCATGACAATAATTGACTAAACTTCTGAAACTGTAAAGTAGCTACAATTAAAAGTTATCCTTTATAAGGGCTCCTTGGTCATGGTGTCTCTTCACAGCAATATAACCCTAAGACGCAACTTGAAGAGTATGAAACATACATTACTAGAACAGGAAAACCTCCAAATCCCAGTACATGTTTGAAAGACATTGAGAAGTCTAAGAAAGCTCAGGGAAGTTTCTACTTATGATTTCAAACTTCAGTGCAATGCAAATTGTTCTCAGAAACACTATGCGGAAAGATACTGTCTTCTAGGCTAGGGTCAGACAATAGGGGAGAACTTCCTCTATCAGTGAACTAGGAAAGAGTGGTAGGGTAGAAACAGGGATGGAGGATGGGACAGGGAGGAGATGAGGGACAGGGTTACAACCAGGATAAAAAAGTGAATAAATTGTAAATAATAATGATGATGATGATAAAAAGAAGAAAATAAAAGATACTGTCTTCTACAAGAACTTCTAGAAAGCAGTGTTTGATTGTTTATAGCATCAATAGTGTGAGACAGTGAAAGACAAAACTTTTAAGGACTCACTTCAAATTTAATTCACCTTTCTATTTTCCTACAAATATACATGCAATTGCCTATAGGGTTAAAGACTCTATTAAAATAGATTTTATCTTTCCATTTTTCTACATATGTACTTACAATTACATGGGTGAGATAATGGTTCTTGTTTTACTTTTCTTTCACATAAGCCTTTTACTGACAAAGGATAATCCTGAGCCATTTGAGAAAGAGTTACAGGTAGTGACACTCTTAGCATATTCAAAAGGCAGAACTAACCTTGAAGCCAAGTGGGAGTTAAGATGTAGATCCCATCTCATCAGTACAAGACTCATTGAATATACTCTGAAAATCCCATTCATCTTTAGCCTCTGATGCTCAATTCTAAATTCATGTGTGTGTGTGTGTATATATATATATATATATATATATAAATTTTATACATATATATATATATAATGTATAACTACTGAGCACCCTCTTTAGCCTATAAATGACATTTCATATACTATTTAATATGAAAGTTCACCTTGATACTAAAATTAAAATGAAGAATGAGAAAGACAAAACTTACCACTTTTTTTATTCTTAATTAATTACACTTTATTCACTTTGTATCCCCCCTGTGGTTCTCTCCCTCCTCCTATCCCAATCCCTCCCTTCCTCCACCTTCTGCCTGCATGCCCCTCCCCAAGTACACTGATAGGGGAGATCTTCTTTTCCTTCCTTCTGATCCTAGTCAATTAGGCCTCATCAGGAGTGGCTGCATTGTCTTCTTCTGTGGCCTGGTAATGCTGCTTCTCCCTCAGGGGGAGGTAATTAAAGAGCAGGCCAATCAGTTCATGTCAGAGACAGTCCCTGTTCCTATTACAATGGAACCCACTTGGATACTGAACTGCCATTGGCTACATCTGTGCAGGGGTCTTAGGTTATCTCCATGTTTGTAGCAGCCTTATTTGTAATAGCTAGAAGCTGGAAACAGCCCAGATGCCCCTCAGTGGAGGAATGGATGCACAAATTGTGGTATATCTACACAATGGAATATTACTCAGCAATAAAAAACAAGGAAATTATGATATTAGCAGGTAAATGTTGGGATCTGGAAAAGATCATCCTGAGTGAGCTATCCCAGTAGCAGAAAGATGCACACAGTATATATTCACTTATAGACATATAATATAGGATAAAACTTACCACTTTTGATACAAGTCCTTTCCATTAAGCATACAAAACAGCTATTTTCATGACCTATTTTTATTCAACAAATAGAAATAATTTTGTTCATATTATATTTTGGATTTCAATGCATTTTCAAATTATGTAAAAATATTTTCATTTTTGTGACTCCATGATCTTGTCATGTTGCACTTTACTGATATTAAAATATGGCATTCATAATTACTCAATGTTTATTAATGAAACCCAATAGAGTATACAGTAAGACTTTACTTCAATGATTTTGATTCTGTTCTATGTGCATAAGCCAAATAGTAAATTAATATTAGAAAATCTATTTCACACAACTGCCTAATATTAGGTTTTCAATCAGAATTTTCTATCGTTTTACACATTACTGAACACTTATCATGCTGGGTCAATTTCCATGGTAGTAATTCAGAATCATTTACACATAAACAATAACTGTGTCAACATAAGTGAATAAAAATTTTAACAGAAAAGAAGAAAGCATATAAATTGGAAAAAAAAAAAGTTAAAATGTTAAGGGCTGGATTGAAAAAGCAAAGTTGTCCTCTAAAGAATTTTAGGAAACAAATACAAACTAGACTCACAGGTGTTAACAAATTAAATAAAAATTTTGAGAGTGTCTACATTAATGTCATCATAGATGTAGTGGGAAAACTGGTAATTTTTTTAAAGTATAAGTAGAAAAATAAACACTTTCCTTCAAAGCACAGATTGTATAGATCAGCCAAGAATATTTGATTAGGCAATAATATTATCCTGATTAGACAGGGATCAAGAGGAAAATTTGTGATGAGAAATTATAACATGAGATTAAAACCACTAATTATCAAGTGTTGGATTTAAAGGGGAAAAATAAGGACTAAGAAGGATAAGTAATAACTTTTTTACTCTTAAATATTAACGATGAACCACAGAAGAATACTTTAGCTTCATATTTCTTTTTTAATATTTTTATTAACATTTATTTTTTCAATGTTTTTCTTTGCTGTTTTTAAATTATTATTATCATTTATTACCATTTATTCAATTTGTATCCTGGCTGTGACATCCTCCCTTGTCTCCTCCCAATCCTTCCCTCCTTCTGTCTACTCCTCCTATGCTCCTCTTCTAATCCACTGATAGTGGAGGTCCTTCTCCCCTTCTTTCTGACCCTAGCTTATCAGGTCTCATCAGGACTGGCCTCATTGTCTTCCTTTGTGGCCTACCAAGGTTGTACCCCACAGGGGGAGCTATTAAAGAGCCTGCCATTGAGTTCATGCCAGAGACAGCCCTGCTCCCCTTGTGAGGGAACCTTAATGGAAACTGAGTCTATGGGTTATATCTGAGAAGGGATTTTACTTCCTCTCCATGCATTGTCCTTGGTTGGGGTATCATTCTCTTCAGAGCCCCCAGGGCTGAGTTTTGTTTGTTTGTTTGTTTTGTGTCTGTTGGTCTTCTTTTGGAGCTCCTCTTCCCTCCAGGTCTTTCTATTTCTCCATATTTCTAATTTTTCATAATAATTTAACTTTCAGTAAACATGATACAACACATAATTTATTTACTATCTCAAAGATAAGCTTGCATAGTCATTAGAGCATATGGTATCATACCTAGAGATCTTTTATAATTTTATGTATACATTCATAAAAAATTCACATTTAAAGACTGTAAAAATATTGTTGCTTTTTAGAATAAACTAAGGACAGTCCAAGCAGCTGCAAAGGAAACATTTTTATTACTGAATTAATAATTTCCAAGCAGACCAGAAGGGACCATTATCCCTCTTGATAGGGCAACATATTATTCTTTGGCTAAGCTAAGCCAGGGATTTTAAATTGTAATGAATTGTGCCCAATTAAATGACAGCAATTGGACCTTGATATTTTGGTTGATAAAGTACTTGATTACACTGATTTTGAACTATCCATATCAATTCAGAAATAGTGCTGTGCCCTGCCATGAAATATTTTCAAAGAATTCAACAAGAGAATAACAAACTGTACTGTTTCTTTTATCTATCAGCTTTTATCTAACTTTTGATCTGTTTAAAAATTTTAATTATAAAGGTTAGAGGAAACTGAAATTCTATGATTAATGATTAGATTATTTTTAAATATTGTTTTTCATTAGTGGCTTAAAGTGTTTTATTTTCTTATATTGCTTACTACCTTTGATCTAGAGATTGCCCTTTATTTTATGTATGAAATTAAAATAATTATATTTAGTACATGAATTATAAGTATTGAGTTTTGTAAGAACTTATATTGTCTTTATTGGAACTAATATGAACAAAAAAATTCATCAACATGAAACAGTCACATTTAAAGTCTTTCAACTTATTTAAAGTTTACAACTCATGGTTGTAGAGATGGCTCAGTGGATGAGAGCACTTCTATTCGCACATACACTTACAATTTGCTTTTATTTGTTATATTCGTCAATATTTAGACTGCATGTATGTCTGTGTGAAGTTGTCAGATTCCCTGGATCTGGAATTCTGATGTTCAGGGAGAGCAGCCAGTGCTCTTACCCACTGAGCCATCTTTCCAGCCCTGAGCAGTGATATTTTTGCTGGTAACTCAGGCTCAGTTTCCAGCAACCTATGGCAATTCAGTCATCTGTAATTATCACTCCATGCTGTCTGATGTGATTTAACCTTTGCCAACACTCGGTAAGTAAGTGGTGCATATACACACAGGCCAAACAAGAATATACATAAAATAAAATTTAAAACTATTTAAAAAGTTAAAAACATAAAGAATTCAAAAGACCTTTAGAATCTTTATAATTTGGATAAAAGTATCTCTATAGATGAAAATTGTAACAAAACAACCAAGTATGTTTAATTTATTTTAAGATTATTTGCTGATTACTATGCATGCCACTTAAATTTTTGAATTATGGCAATATTTTGAAAAGTTAACTTTACAAAATACATTATAAATGTTTGCTTTTACTATTTCTAAATATCTGATTAAAAACAAAAATAACTAGTAGTCATGATATAAACATTATACACTGACCATTATAGCTGTAAGATTATTATCCATGAATCATTCAGACATAGCTGCCCCATATTTGATATTGTCTGATAGACTTATTTAAAGAAAAAGACTGAAAAAAGATAAAGTAACAGTTTTAGAAATGAATAGAAAAATATTGAGAAGATAAGTGTATTTTATAGAAAGTACATTGGTTCATCAACATTTGAAATTCCAGATAGTCAAAACTCACATCAATATTGTCTATAAAATATACTATTACTATAAAATTAAAATAAGGTCAACATTATTATTTACCTTGAGATTATAAAATATTCTTTTATGTAATAATAATAGTAAAAAATGAAAATATACTAATCATGTAAAACCTTTAATCATAAAATAAGTTTTGAAAGCCATCATAATAGTTACTGTCTCGTTCGGCATTACCGCGTAACGCTTCATTATTTAAATATTAAGTCTTCTTACCATGGTGTAGCTGTGGGCCACCTTCATTAATTCAATGCAGCCTTGAGCATCTGCAAATGCACGGATTCCTAAACAGTTTGAGGGGTGCAGAAGCTTCATGAGAAAGTGACAGCACACTTCCACCACTTGAGGCAGCTGAAGAAGGCATGCAGCTGCAAGAAGGTTTTCAATAGTGTCTTCTTTTAACTCCAGGCAGCCTAAAGTACAAGGCAAAAACACGAAACCCTGTGTTTAGCATTTCTTGCATGGCTTACGTTGTATGTAAGTAGCTGAGTCATTTCTTCATCCCTGTTGGAATGTTTAACTCTCCTGCCAATGCACAGGTCTTATGAAGGCAACATAGTTCCTGTGAGTTGCTATGTGCCACACTACATGAATAAAAAAATGAGTAGGTATTGTCATTGATTTTTTCATCCCTCCCCCTTCAGAATTGACTATATTTAACTTAAAACAGGAAAGGCATTTCAATGTTTTGTCACCAGACTGTCACTTGCGCTGAACTCCATCCATGCATACACTCACTTCCTAGCTGTTACAGGTGATAAGGAAATCCAACTAGCTGGCAAATGTAAAATAAAAAAACAAACCTTCAAAACCTGGACTGCCAACTGGAGTTTGGGAGTGGAGTGCAGACCAGAATCATTAACTTAACAAATGTTCTTAAATATCAGATACAACCAATGACATATTTTAATATGCACATATGACAACTCATAAAAAGTATACCTGTATTTATAAAAATAATTTAAAAATAATGAAAACAGTATGGACATCTTGAAATCGACAATTTTTTTTACTAATATTTGAGTCTAAGTCAAACACTTCAGCTATTCACAGTTCTAAAAATACTACTATTATATAATTGGAGAAATATTTTTTAAATTATTTAATAAAGTCATCATAAGAGTGGAAACATTTTCTAAACAAATATGTGAAAATCAAATAAATGTTCATAGTATATTTTAATAGTATAGCTCTTTCTCTCTGACTAGAAATAGCAGAAATATATATATTTAATTTTACAATCTCTCAATAAAATTTGTACACAAACTATTAGTTCAGCAGGCTTGGCCTCCTATCTCTATGAAGAAATACATTCCAGGATTATTGTTGGGTGCATTGTGAAAAATTTGACGCAGGAGGATTCTTGCCATTCACAGGAAGGAACTGCTGAACTTTTACTCTTAGACACAATAACCATTTCCTTCTGAGTGTGTAGAACACCAGTACAATCTCATTAGAGGTTGCCTAGGTGACCAGTCTCTAGTATGAAACGTTGAGTTACTGAGTCAGTAATGAGCCTCTCTGCCTAGCAAGAGTTCACAAGTTTCATCACAAATGATTATACTTAGTCCCAGGGTCTTGTACCAGATGAGAGGCTCAGGAAGAGTGCACCTCATGTTCTCTGAATTCATCTGAGGGATCATTGTCTCATCCTCAGTGTGCTTTATATTCTTGTTGTAATAAGAAATTACGGGAATTGGTAAAACAATAAGCAAGATCTGGTCAGTCATCTCATGAGTCATTGTTCTCAGATACAACATTCAGAAATTCCTATCTATAATGTTCTAGCCATAACAGCTGGAGTTTTAATTTTAAAAGATAAATGTTTTTGTGTTTAATTTTAATTCTGTGTTTAAATTTATACTAACATTTATTCTAATTATATTCAACACCCCAGGAACATTTTAATGGTAATGTAAAACATGAATCTATTATTGTTATAAATATGCAAGGAACCTAAACAATTCAAAAGTTGAAAATCAAACAAAAACATGTTTAGACTTATTACAAAGCAAGGGCGATTAAACCTGAAAAAGATTGCTCTGAACAAACACAAACACAAGCAAATCAATTGAAGTGAACAAAATGTAAATAAGAGCAGCCACATACATATAAAAATACATGAAAAGAAATGGAGGAAAGAAAGTTGAAAGGGAGATTATCACCAAACAAGTCAAATAACCACAAACAAACCAGGTAATGTAGCCTATGAAGCTCATATTATATAAAATTTACTTAAGAAAAATTAGAAACATAAAAGTTAAACCCTGATTATATATCTTCTGTAAAAATAGGAGAAAATCCTATGACTTCAAGTTAATGAAATATTTTAGGTAAATATCAAAATATAATCCTATAAGAACAGAAGAAAATTGACTAAATGAAATTCACCTCAATTTGCAGGTGAATGGTGGGATCTAGAAAAAATCATTCTCAGTGAAGTATCCCAGAAGGAGAAAGACAAACATGGTATATACTCGCTTATGTAGACCTATAAGATACGATAAACATAATGAAATCTATACACCTAAAGAAGATAAACAAGAAAGAGGACTTGGGGTAAGATGATCAATCCTCACTTAGAAAGACAAATGGGAGGTGCATTGGACATAGGAGAAAACAAGTAACAGGAGAAGAGCCTACTGCAGAGGGCCTCTGAAAGACTCTATCTAGCAGTGTATCAAAGCAGATACTAAGACTCATAACCAAACTCTGGGCAGAGTGCAGAGAATCTTATGAAAGAAGGGGGAGTTAGTATGACATGGAAAGGAGCTCCATGGACCAAATATATCTGGGCACAGTTTCTGAGACTGACACTCCACCAAGGACCATGTATGGATATAACCTGGAACCTCTGCTTGGATGAAGCCCGTGGTAGCTCAGTAACCAATTGTTTTTCCATAGTAAGGGGAACAGGGACTATCTCTGACAAGAACTCAATGGCAGGCTCTTTGACCTCCCCACTCCCCCAAGGGAGGAGCAGTCCTGCTAGGCCACAGAGGAGGACTTTGCAACCAGTCCTGCAAAACAGGACTGATAAAACAGGGTCAGATGAAAGTGGAGGAGGCCCTCCCCAATCAGTGGACTTGGAAAAGGGCAGGGAGGAGATGAGTGAGGGAGGGTGGAATTGGGAGGGAATAGGGGAGGGGGATACAGCTGGGATACAGAGTTAATAAAAATGTAACTAATAATAAAAAATTAAATTAAATTAAACAAAAGAGACACTATTGGAGATAAAAAGTGAGCCTTGAATTAGAAAAGTACCTAAAAACAATGCAAATGACTGTTCAGAATGTATGAAGAACTCAAAACTCCAATAATCAGAATAAAGTAAAAAGGCAAGAAAAATGTAAGAAGAATTTTTTGTTGTTGGTTTGCTTGCTTGTTTTTCCAGCATCGGTGAATGAGTGAGAAGAGTTGAATATCATCAATGTTTCTGGAAATATTCAACAGGCACACAATGAAAGATAATGAAGCATGGCTCGCATTGTAGCTGCTCCTGGGTTTGTGAAACACCACAACTATTTTGTGTAATGGTTTCCCCACTTTCAGCTCTTTTAACGCTATACTATTCAATTAAGCTTATGCTTAGACTAAATAAAAAATTATCATACACCTTAACACAATCATGTGTACTGACAAGTCACATCAACAATCGGACCTATAACTATTCAAGAAAACACATGACAGTAATAAGAAAGAAGTTACTGATATATTAACTAGAAACATGATTATAATAAGTGAAAATTAATGATGATGAATGCAAAGAAATTTCCCAGAAAATTAGTACAAATATTACAAGTCAATAAAGATCCTTCGAAGTTATGAAAATTATATAGAGTGGGCAAATTGTACTTAGGATTTCAGAAAGATACACACACATATGTATATAACAACAATTGATGAAAAAAGAATCTATGAAATTTGAAAGGATCAAGTAAAGAAATATATGTGGTAAAGGAAACAATATAAATATAATTTCAAAAAACATGGGAAGGAAGAATTTCAAGGCAATCTCTTGCAGCAAGAATTAGGTCCTGAAGTAAGTAAGAATGTCGGGGGGAGGGCCAAGATGGTGGCACCCGGAGAACACCATGTCTGAGAAGCAGGACAACACACTCCATGCAGCGACCAGGAGACTGAACTCTGGGCCCTAAAACAACAGCGATCAGTCGTGTTTCCCAGGTGAGGGGAGGCTGCCATGGCGTGGGACTCGGTCGGGTCTGCTCTCGGCTGCCCAGCCAGAACTCTGAAGAGAACCCAGCTACGCAGGCTTTGGGTCTCCAGGCTGGTGCCTCAAGCCTGCGTGTCCCAATCACTTTCCCAGGCTGATCGGAGGGCACAAGGGTGCCTGAGGCTGAGAGTTCCAGTCACAAAAAAACCCCACGGGGAAGCAAAGTTGCCAGACTGGTCACGGGTCACCCAGTCTTTCCCTGGAAGGTCTCTCAGATCGCAGGTACCCGCCACAATCACAATTGAGCTCCCACCATGCACGGATTACAGCTGCGCAGCTGCGCGCCCAGCTCAAAATCCCTACTTCCTCTTCGGAGGAGGCAGGAGGCTTCCAGCAGAATCTGCCACAGACCACATTGTCTGTACCCCAACCCGAGATCGGGGCTGAGAAAACCCAATCCTTTCGGGCACTCCCCCAAACACCACCATAACCCTGCCACAGCTGAGTAGAAGGATAAAGAGGCTCACAGCGGCTCACAGTGCCAGAACTCCAGTGCTGCCGGCCGCTCCTAGCAAACAAACTACAGCTCGGGATCTGGGACTGTAATCATTCTACACGTCCTGATATTCTCCTGGGTCCAGCTCAATAAGGTCTAGCAGCAAGTTCTATCACCAGCGCCCCTCCCCCCCACGACCCCTGGCGGAGAAAGGCCAGCTCAGGGCTCAAGATCCAACTAAGAAGCCCCAACCCCTGCTGGCACTCCCCTGAGAGCACCTCCAAAAACTTGCCCTAGCAGAGGGGAAGGTCAGAGGGGAAGGACAGAGACGCAGCCGGCCAAGGACACAGCACCCTCTCTCCAGCTCACCCAGCGGCCCCTAGCAGAGAAACCCAAGCTCTGGATCTGAGGACACTCAACCCTACCCGGTACTCTCTTGGGATCAGCAAGCATAGATTCTGCCACTAGGCTGCTTCTGGCAGAGAGATCTGGGCCCAGGATCTGGGATTGAGTACACTCATCCTAACTCTTTCCCGCGCCACCCAGGGACCAGTCAACATAACCCCTATTGGCAGAGGGAAAGGACAAAGAGGCAGCACACAGGAAAGGTGGACACTGAGTCCTGCGGCCACAGTGTCACAGAGCTGACTGTTAGCCTACCCGTGCACTTCTGAAGCAGGACTAAAACAGAGAGTAGTGAGCAAGGGGAACCCCTGTGCATTCCAACTGGTCCTGCAAGAGAGTGAGTGAGCCTTCTAGGGAGAGATTGCTCCAGTCCCAGGGCCTCTCCACAGAAGCAACCAGACGAGATCCCTGCTACCTACACCCCTAGTGTGGGCATCATAGGGATTCTTGGGATAGCGACCCCAACAATGAAGCTTCTGCCTTGCGGGTCCACCAGGGTAATCCAGGCAAACAATCCCTGGATCTCAGTCAGAACTACATAATAGTGGCTTGCAGGCCACTGCAATAGTCAGAGAATCCGCGCATGCACACTGTGCCCACTAAAAGCGCATGCGAACAGAGCCAGCGTCACATTCCTTATTTACGCAAAACTGAAAACATAGTGCACACTCCCAAAGCAGTGAACCTCTCTCATCTTCCTGAAAAAAACAGTCCAGAAAACAGAAAGAGAGGATCACAGCCCAAACTACAATCTCGAGGAACAACCAGTGAGGATTATACATAACCAGATGGCTAGAGGCAGACATAAGAACACTCTCAACAAAAATCAGGACATAATGACCTCACCAGCAATCCCACAAAACAATGGACACTTCAATTCACTAGATATGCAAGAAAACGACCTCAAAAAACTATGTTTCTCCAGCTATTAGAGGCCCATAGAGATGAAATGAACAAAGTCCTCAGAGAAATAACCAAAGAAATCGAGACTAACCAAGAGGAAACAAATCGTGCTCTCAGAGAAATGACCACAAAATTGAGGCAAACAGAGAAGAAATGCACAAAGCTCTCAAAGAAATGTCCACACAAAAGAAGGCAAATAAAGAAGAAATAAACAAAGCTCTCATAGAAATACAGGCAATTATACCCAAAGAAGTAGAGACACAATTAGTGATACATAGAGAGGAAATGGACAAAAAAATAGAAGCTATCATTGAAAAGCAGGAGTCCACATTCAAACAGATGAAGGAAAGGGTGCAAGACATGAAAACAGAATTAGAATCAATAAAGAAAACAGAAATAGAGAAAAACCAGGAGCTGTAGAACATAGAGAAAAGATCAGGCACCACAAAGATAAGCATCACCAACAGAATACAAGAGATGGAAGAAAGAATCTCAGGAGCCGAAGATACACTTGCGGAAATTGACACGTCTCTCAAAGAAAAAATAAAATCAGAAAAGTTCCAAACACAAAACATCCAAGAAATCAAGGACACCATGAAAAGATAAAACCTAAGAATAATAGGAGTAGAAGAAAAAGAAGACATCAGGCTCAAAGGTCTGGAAAATATTTTCAAGAAAATTATAGAAGAAAACTTTCCCAACTTAAAGAAAGAGATGGCCATAAACATACAAGAGGCCTACAGAACACCAAGTAGACTAGACCAGAAAAGAAATTCTTCACGTCACATCATAGTCAAAACACTGAACCTACAAAACAAAGAAAAAAATTCTAAAAGCAGCAAGGGAAAAAGGCCAAGTAACATATGAAGGTAGACCTATCAGAATCACACCAGATTTCTCAACAGAAACTATGAAAGCCAGAAGGGCCTGGACAGAAATCATACAGTCCTTAAGGGACCACAGATTCCAACCCAGACTACTATACGCAGCAAAACTTTCAATCAACAAAGACGAAGAATTCAAGATATTCCAAGACAAAACCAAATTTAAACAATATCTACATAGTAACCCAGCTCAACAGAAGTTACTAGAAGGGAAACTCCAAACCAAAGAAAACAATTACCTGGAAGGAAACAGAGGAAATAGATAACTATACACACACACACACACACAAAAAAAAAAAAAAAAAAGACAAGCAATGAAACTCAGTGACACCACCAACACCACATCTAAAGTAAGTAACAATTGTTGGTCACTAGTTTCTATCAACATCAACGGACTCAACTCCCCAATTAAAAACACAGACTAACAGAATGGTTGCGGAAACAGGATCCATCATTCTCTTGCATCCAAGAAACACACCTATGCAACAAAGATAAACACTACCTCAGAGTAAAGGGTTGGAAAAATGTTTTTCAAGCAAATGGTCCAGGAAAACAAGTGGGAGTAACCATCCTAATATCTAATAAAATAGACTTTCAACCCAAGTTAATCAAAAAAGATAAGGATGGCCACTATATTCTCATCAAAGGAAAAATCCACCAAGAGGACATCACAATTTTGAATATCTATGCCCCAAATACAAGAGCACCTACATTCGTAAATGAAACATTATTAAAGCTTAAACCACACATTGATCCTAAAACCCTAATAGTGGGAGACTTCAACACTCCACTCTCACCAAGGGACAGATCAACTAGACAGAAAACAAATAGGGAAATAAAAACACTTACAGAGACCCTAAATCAAATGGACCTAATAGACGTCTACAGATCTTTTCATCCAAACTCAAAACAGTATACCTTCTTTTCAGCACCGCATGGAACCTTCTCCAAAATAGACCATATAGTTGGTCATAAAGCAAGCCTCAACAGATACAAAAAGATTGAAATAATCCCTTGTATTCTATCTGACCACCATGGACTTAAGCTGGACCTCAACAACAACAGAAATAACAAAAAAAACGACACGCACATGGAAACTGAACAACTTGTTACTCAACGACAGCTGGGTTAAGAAAGAAATAAAGAAAGAAATTAAAGACTTCCTAGAATTCAATGAAAATGAAGGCACAACATACCCAAATTTATGGGACACATTGAAAGCAGTGCTCAGGGGAAAATTTATAACACTAAGTGCCTGCAAGAAGAAATTCGTAACATCACATATAAACAACTTAATGGCCCAACTGAAAACCCTAGAAAAAAAAGAAGCAGATACACCCAAGAGGAGCAGAAGGATGGAAATAATCAAACTAAGGGCTGAAATCAATCAATTAGAAACAAATAAAACTATTCAAAGAATTAATGAAACAAAAAGCTGGTTCTTTGAGAAAATCAACAAGATAGACAAACCCTTAGCCAAACTAATTAAAAAGCAGAGAGAATCTATCCAAATCAACAAAATCAGAGATGAAAAGGGTGACATAACTACAGACACAGAGGAAATTCAAACAATCATTAGGTCATACTACAAAAGCCTATATGCCACAAAATTTGAAAACCTAAATGAAATGGACAATTTTCTTGATAGATTCCATCTTCCAACATTAAGTCAAGATCATGTGGAAAGAATGAACAGCCCTATATCCCGCAAGGAAATTGAAGCAGTCATTCACAGTCTCCCCTCCAAAAAAAGCCCTGGGCCAGATGGTTTCAGCACGGAATTCTACCAGAACTTCAAAGAAGTGCTCACACCAATTCTCCTCAAACTATTCCACAAAACAGAAACAGAAGGTACATTACCAAACTCATTCTATGAAGCAACAGTCACCATGATACCTAAACCACACAAAGACCCAACAAAAAAAGAGAACTTCAGACCTATCTCTCTTATGAACATTGACACAAAAATACTTAATAAAATACTTGCAAACCGAATCCAAGAACACATCAAAGATATCATCCACCACGACCAAGTAGGCTTCATCCCAGGCATGCAAGGGTGGTTCAACATACAGAAATCCATCAATGTAATCCACCACATAAACAAACTGAAGGAGAAAAACCACATGATCATCTCCTTAGATGCTGAAAAAGCATTTGACAAAGTTCAACACCCATTCATGTATAAAGTCTTGGAGAGATCAGGAATACAAGGCACATATCTAAACATAGTAAAGGCAATATACAACAAGCCTATAGCTAACATCAAACTCAATGGAGAGAAACTTAAATCAATCCTACTGAAATTAGGGACAAGACAAGTCTGCCCACTCTCTCCCTACCTCTTCAACATAGTACTTGAAGTCCTAGCCAGAGCAATAAGTCAACTAAAGGAGATCAAGGGGATACTAATAGGAAAGGAGGAGATCAAAGTGTCACTATTTGCAGATGATATGATAGTATATATGAGCGACCCCAAAAATTCAACCAGAGAACTCCTCCAGCTGATTAACACCTTCAGCAAAGTGGCAGGATACAAAATCAACTCAAAAAAATCAGAAGCCCTCCTGTATACCAAAGACAAAAGGGCCGAGAAAGAAATTAGGGAAACAACACCTTTCACAATAGCCACTAATAACATAAAGTATCTTGGGGTGACACTAACCAAGCAAGTGAAAGACCTGTTTGAGAAAAACTTCAAATCTCTGAAGAAAGAAATCGAAGAAGATCTCAGAAGATGGAAAGATCTCCCGTGCTCATGGATTGGTAGGATTAACATTGTGAAAATGGCCATCCTGCCAAAAGCAATCTACAGATTCAATGCAATTCCCATCAAAATACCAACTCAATTCTTTACAGACCTTGAAAAAATGATTCTCAGCTTCATATGGAGAAACAAAAAACCCAGAATCTCCAAAACAATCCTGTACAACAACAGATCATCTGGAGGTATCTCTATCCCCGATCTCAAGTTGTACTGCAGAGCAATAGTAATAAAAACTGCATGGTATTGGCATAAAAACAGAAAGGAGGATCAATGGAACCCCATAGAAGACCCAGAAATAAACCCACACACCTATGAATACACGATTTTTGACAAAGAAGCCAAAACCATTCAATGGAAAAAAGACAGCATATTCAACAAATGGTGCTGGTCCAACTGGATGTCCACATGCAGAAAAATGAAAATTAGTCTATATTTATCACACTGCACAAAACTAAAGTCCAAGTGGATCAAAGACCTCAACATAAAACCAGATACTCTAAATCTGTTAGAAGAAAAAGTGGGGAACAGCCTAGAACTCATTGGCACAGGAGACAACTTCCTGAACAGAACACCAACAGCACAGGCTCTAAGAGCAACAATCAATAAATGGGACCTCATGAAACTGAAAAGCTTCTGTAAAGCAAAGGACACTGTCATCAAAACAAAACGCCTGCCTACAGATTGGGAAAGAATCTTCACTAACCCTTTATCGGACAGAGGACTAATATCGAGTATATACAAAGAACTAAAGAAGCTGAAAAGCAGCAAACCAAGCAATCCAATTAAAAAATGGGGAACAGAGCTAAACAGAGAATTCTCGACAGAGGAATATCGAATGGCAGAGAAACACTTAAAGAAATGTTCATCCTCATTAGCCATCAGGGAAATGCAAATCAAAACGACCCTGAGATATCACCTTACACCCATCAGAATGGCCAAGATGAAAAACTCAAGGGACAACACATGCTGGAGAGGTTGTGGAGAAAGGGGAACCCTCCTCCACTGCTGGTGGGAATGTAAACTGATACAATCTGGAAATCTATCTGGCGCTGTCTAAGACAATTAGGAATAGTGCTTCCTCAAGACCCAGCTATACTACTGCTAGGTATATACCCAAAGTTTGCTCAAGTACACAAAGGGATATTTGCTCAACCATATTTATAGCAGCATTATTTGTAATAGACAGACCCTGGAAACAACCCAGATGTCCATCAACGGAGGAATGGGTACAGAAATTGTGGTATTTTTACACAATGGAATACTACTCAGCAATCAAAAAGGAGGAAATCATGAAATTTGCAGGCAAATGGTGGGATCTAGAAAAGATCATCCTGAGTGAAATATCCCTGAAGGAGAAAGACAAACACGATATATACTCCCTGATATAGACCTATAAGATATGATAAACATAATGAAATCTACACACCTAAAAAAGATAATCAAGAGGGTGAACATGGGGTAAGATTATCAATCCTCTTTTAGAAAGACAGATGGGATGCGCATTGAACATATGACAGGAGTCTACTGAGTGCATTTGAAAGACTCTAACTAGCAGTGTTTTCAAAGCAAAGACTCATGACCAAACCTTTGGCAGAGTACAGGGAATCATAAGAAAGAAGGGGAGTTAGTCTGATGAGTAAAGAATAGGAGCTCCACAAGGATCAAATATATCTGGGCACAGGGTCTTTTCTGAGACTGACATGCAACCAAGGACCATGTATGAATGTAACCTAGAACCTCTACTCAGATGTAGCCTGTGGTAGCTCAGTAACCAATTGGCTTCCCATAGTGAGGGGAACAAGGACTATTTCTAACAGGAACTCAATGACTGGCTCTTTGGCCTCCCCACCCCCCAAGGGAGGAGCAGTCCTGTTAGGCCACAGAGGAGAGCTTTGCAGCCAGTCCTGAAGATACCTGATAAAACAGGATCAGATAAATGGGGAGGACGTCCCCCCTATTAGTGGACATGGCAAGGGGCACGGTGGAGATGAGGGAGGCAGGGAGGGACTGGGAGGGAATGAGGGATTGGGACACTGCTGGGATACAGAGTTAATAAAATGTAACTGATAAGAAAAAAATAAAATTCCAAAAAAAAAAAAAAAAAAAGAATTAGGTCCTTTCCAGATCCCACAATATACCTGCAAATTTCATGATTTCCTTGTTTTTTATTGCTGAATCACATTCCATTGTGTAGTTGTATCACACTTTCTGTATCCATTCCTCCACTGAGGAGCATCTGGGCTGTTTCCAGCTCTGGCTATTACAAATAAGGCTGCTACAAACATGGTTGAGCCAATGTCCTTATTGTGTATTTGAGACTCTTTGGGGTTTATGCCAAGGAATGGTATGGCTGAATCTTGAGGAAGCGCTGTTCCTAGTTGTCTGAGAAAGTGCCAGATTGCTTTCCAGAGTGGTTGTACAAGTTTACATTCCCACTAGCAGTGGAGGAGGGTTCCCCTTTCTCCACAACCTCTCCAGCATGTGTTGTCTCTTGAGTCTTTGATCTTAGCCATTCTTGTGGGTGTAAGGTGATATCTTAGGGTCATTTTGATTTGCATTTCCCTGATGGCTAATGAGGTTGAGCTATCCCAGAAGCAGAAAGATGCACACGGTATATACTCACTCATATAGACATGTAATATAGGATAAACCTACTAAAACCTGTACTGCTAAAGAAACTAATCAATAGGGAGGACTCTGGCTAAAATGCTCAGTTCCTATCCTGAAAAGCAAAGAGGATGGACATCAGAATTAGGAGAAAAGAAGGAACAAGTCAGGAGCCTGACACAGAGGACCTCTGAAAGGCTCTGCCCTGCAGACTATCAATGCAAATGCTGAGACTTATGGGCAAACTTTGGACAGAGTGCAGGGAATCTTATGAAAAAAGTGGGAAGCAGTAAGATCTGGAGAGGATAGGAACTCTACCAAGAGAGCAACAGAACCAAAAATTCTGAGCACAGGAGTCTTTTCTGAGACTGATACTCCAACGAAGGACTATCCATGGAGATAACCTAAGACCCTGAAAAAATGTAGCCCATGGAAGTTCAGTATCCAAGTGGGTTCTATTATAATAGGACAGGAACTGTTTCTGACATGAACTGATTGGCCTGCTCTTTAATTACCTCCCCCTGAGGGGGAAGCACCATTACCAGGCCACAGAAGAAGACAATGCAGCCACTCCTGATGAGACCTAATTGACTAGAATCAGAAGGAAGGAAAAGAAGACCTCTCTTATCAGTGTACTTGCAGAGGGGCATGCATTCAGAGGGTGGAGGAAGGGAGGGATTGGGACAGGAGGAGGGAAGGAACCACAGGGGGGATTCAAAGTGAATAAAGTGTAATTAAGAATTTAAAAAGAATTAGGTCTTCAGTGCTATGTATGTGTTTGGAATATAAATAAAGAGAAGATTACAAAAGGGTATAAGTAAACGTTGGTGTTGAATGATGTGTTTATTACTTTGACAGTTATTACAGTTTTACGACTACATACGTCAAGCTGAGCAAATTGTATACTTTTAATAAATGAAGTTTTTTTTACTATTATACTATCTATATCTATCTATCTATCTATCTATCTATCTATCTATCTATCTATCTATC
>NW_026591086.1:33668152-33676728 GCF_907164565.1 Psammomys obesus
ATCTATCTATCTATCTATCTATCTATCTATCTATCTATCTATCTATCATCTATCTATCTATTTATTGAGAAACGGTTTTAAACAGACTATGTCAGGCTCAAAGTTACTATATATCCAAAGCTGCCCTCAAGTACTTTATCTTCCTAGTCCACCTTGGGTGATGCTGAGAACACAGGAATGTAACAAAATGTCAGGCCACATGGGCAATTTATGCAATTTCTTCATTAACAAATATTTAAAGATGATATTCCAATATAAATAAAGATGCTACAACCTTACAGTTTGTGGTTCCTGGTAATATTCTTATACATAAATATATAGTATTATTATTAAAAACTGGTTAAATTATCTGTCTTTAAACAATCAATACAAATGGTAAATATATTCACATAGTTCCTTTTTAATTTTTGAGTGCATAGTATATTATGATCTTTTTCTATACTCCTGTGTTAACAATTTAAGGTAAATTATTATTAGTTTTAATTATTAAATTGAACTATCACCATTAATCTCAAATAGTTAAAATTCCCTATACTTTTCAACTTAGAAAAGAAACAGTAGAGAAGCCAGAAAGCACAAATGGAATAATAGTAAGTGTTGAGCTTGAATGCTCATAAATTAAGCTAGATCATGCATGGTATATTCTTTATATATATATATCTATAACTTGGATATTTATTTCACACACTTAGATGCTAAAAAGGTGAAATCGGCCAAGCATTTCGCTTTAAAGTTTCCTAAAAATATGTGAATACTGTTAATGTGGAGGGAATGTAATTTTATGCTGTTATTTAAAGTTTACCTTGAAGGCACAGCATTTTTGTACGGGTTTCATAAAAATGAAATTTTATAAGTTGGCACTTGGTTTCAGTCATAGATTGAGCTGTAAATTTTTCCCACAGGGTCAGGTTTAGCTCCTTCATTCCTAGAATGTAACAACATTTTGAAAGCTGTGCAAACTTTAGAAGTGGGCTGGGCAGCAGAGAAAAGGCTCTACGCTTATCTGTGGTGATCTATTGTAGGTTATATTACATACTTTTCCTGTTTTCTCGGATTGCTGCTATAGGCCCATGAAGGAGACTTAGAAACATGATTCCAGAACCATGAACTTTGTCGTTTTTTTTCCACACTATGATGACATGGAACCCATATGAACAACCAATTCTTCCCATTAATTGTTTTAGTTATTTGGTCATAATACAGTAATAAGAAATGCAAACAGCCAAACCGCTTGAACACTATCTCAGTGCACATCCACAAACATACTTAAAACTTCCTCAAACTTGGAAAAAGTGTATGATAATTATCTTCAATGTTTGATATTTTATCTCTAGGTTTTGTCAAATTAAAAAGAAAAAAAGTCCAGTATAATTTTTATAGATTTAATATAAAACGCCTCAGAGTAAAAAGAACTCAAGAGAAGTACACTGGGGTGTTTCTGCGTTTTGTGGATTAAGTTGTACATAATCTCAAGTCCTTGCTTACTTAAATATTTGAATTTCAGAGCAGCCTAGAGCAGTGATATTTACTAATGAAACCAAGGACAATGTCATAAACTGGTGGCTTATTTAAATGGCTTTAAGATTTCTCCTTTGTAAAATGTTCATTCAGAAAAATAATATTTCACATGACTATCCTATGAGTGCAATTTTGGGTAGTTATGTCCTTGCAGTCATAATGTTCCAGAGAAGAAAGTTGTAGGGTACATCAGAGGCCAACATATCTCATTATTTTCCAAGGGAAAGGGGAGCTCCCTTTCCCATCCATTCCAGCTCATCAAGTTGTATCAGCACTGAGCTTGTGGCTCTTCCCCTATGGCCTAATGCTGTCAAGTGAGTCTGTGCCCAATGCAGTCCCCACTTCCTTTATTAGCGGTTCCACACGAGGCCTAAGCTGCCCATCGGCTAAGTCTTTTGTTAAGGAGCCTAAGTCCATTTCATGCATGGTACTTGATTGATTCTTCAGTCTCAGCAAGTCCTTCTAGACCCTTGTTAGTTTTCTCTATTGTTCTTTTTGTGGAGCTCCTGTCACTTCCAGGAACTTTTCTGTTTGCTCACACTTTTCCACAAGACTCCATATACATTCCATGCAGTGTTTGGCTGTGAGCCTCAGTATTTGTTTTGGGGCATTGCTGGATGGCACCTCTCAGGGAAGAGCTAAGACAGGCTTCTCTTTGCACGTTTAGCTGAGTATCTTTCACAGTGTCAGAGGTTGGCCCTTTCCAATAGGGTGGGTCTTTTTTGGGGGCAGGCAATGGTTATGTATTCCTTCAATCTCTGCTCTGTGTGCTCTAACTTTCTTCCTGCACATCTTGTAGGCAAGATAAATTTGGAGTCTAGATTTTTGTGGATGGGTTGGTATTCCTCTCCCTCTGTTAGGACATGAGTCTAGTTAGTGGGTATCCACTTCAGTCTCTATGGCCTCTGCTAATATGAGTTTCTGCTTCATTACTCCTCATATCCACCCAGGAGCCTACCCTGACTTAGATCTCCAGCTTGTAACAGAGACAACTCCAACCCTGTTTTTCTTTTCTCTACAGGTCTTCACTCTCATCATTCACTAGCTCTGTCTGGTCTTTCCTTCCCAGTGAGATTTATGTATCCTCTCTTGGATCCTCTATGTTATTTATCATCTTTGGGTCTGGGTCTCATAGTATGCTTATTCTGTACTATATGGCTAAAACCCACTCATAAGTGAGTACATACCATGTCTGTCTTTCTGGGTTAACTCACTGAGGATGATCTATTCGAATTCTCTCCATTTGCCTGCAAATTTAGTAATTTCTTTATTTTTAATTGCTGGGTAGTGTTCCATTGAATAAATGTGCTACATTTGAGGGACATCTAGGGCTGTTTCCAGATTTTGGCTATTGTGAATAAAGCTGCTATAAACATAGTTGAGCAAGTGTCCTTGTGTGGTGGAGCATTTTTTGGGTATATACTCAGGATAGGTATAATCTTGAGTAAAGCTATTCCAAATTTTCCAAGACAACTCCAGATTGATTTCTAACATGGTTTCACAAGTTTACACTCCGACCAGCAAATGGAGAAGTGTTCCACCTCCCGCATACCCAAATGAGCACGTGCTGTCACTTGAGATTTTGCTGTTTGCCATTGTGACTGGTGTGAGATGGAGTCTGAGTCGTTTTGATTTTCATTTCCTTGGTGACTAAGGCAGTTGAGCAAGGCTCCTGACCCTGAATCTGATAGTCCAAATTCTTTAATGAGTCAAACTTGGCAGGAAGAAATGGGTTATATTAACACACTGAAAACTCATAAAGTCGTTATGTGTTGCATTGTGGCAATCTTAAAACTTGCAAATAAGAAACACATATCTATACTGAGCAGTCAATTTGTGAAATGAGAGAGATTGTCAAATAACAATAAAACTCCATACAGTGTCTAAAAATATAAACTTTAAAAAATTATTTCCTAAAATTAGTCTTACAAAATTCCATTTTACGTATATTGGTGGGCTGCTAAACATATAAAAAATGCTAAGACAAACAAACCTGTTTGCTAACTGATTTTATTGACTATTTTTATTTTTTACAATGAATATTCAAATTGTTCAAACATTTTATAAAACTAACTAACTCAATGTTTTAAAACAATGGACAATGATAAGGCACCAGTCTTTGATGACTAGTTATATTAGATTTAGAATAGAATTTATTGTCTATTGAATACTTTAAGCTTAAAATTAATATTCTGCTAATGTGCTTGCATAATTTATGTCACTTAAATTAATTAAATTTAAACTAGTCATAAAGTGTATTAAACCAGTCATTAAATGAAGCACTGATTTATTTTTAAGTGTAATAAAGAAGTCAGAGGAAATTTAGCGATAAAGTTTATAATAAATATAATGTATAAACATTTAATATTAAAAGAACATTAAATATATCAGTGCCTTTGTACAGATATTTATTTCACTGAAATATTGGCAGTAAGCATAAGCTTTCTTACCATTCCCTTTGCATGTACAAATACTTTAACTTCTGTGGTATGCAAGCATTTTTTCAAACATGTTAGCTCTTCTGTATGATTAAAGATTGCTGTTAGGCAGTTTAATTTCCTATCCTTCTTTTTAAAATTACCCCTGTTAGATGGGCAGCTTCCTGTATTTGAACTTTGTCCTTATCAGCTGTCTCCAGGACCTGACACTGTATTAGTAACCTTGCATTTCTACCTCCCATACTTGTTAGAACTCTATTTCCTTAATCATCAATAAGCACACTTTATTTTCAATGGTGCAAGGATTACATAAGAGATGAACCAAAAGAAAAGAGTTATAAGTGTGAATGAAGGCAGCCTTTCAGTACAGTCACCCTAAGTCCATCTAATGAAAATATTATTTATTTAAATTTTCATCTCTGGTTAAAATTTGAATACTAACATGCACATTTTCATACATACATGTAAAACCAATATAGTTGCTTTATTTTATTTTATTATTTTACAGGAAAACTAGTCTCTATATATCAAAAATAGGTTTATAACCCCAAAATAATTGTTTTGGGTGATAACTAACAAACTTAATTAAGCATAGGTTTCATGTGTAATTCAGCATGGCATTATTATTTAGTGTTTAGTAAAGTATACATAATATAGTACAATATCTGTCAGTCTGTCTACAGAGTATCACATTTTAACCTGCTCAAATATCTCTGTTGTCTGTAATCCACTCTGTTAAGGGCTTATAGCCATAGGAAGGTGAACAGCACTTAGAACAAGTCACAATATACCAATAGTCGTATCAATTTAAGTGACCCATATTATTGTGAGCGTAAGAGAGTCATATGTCATTCTTATGAACTCCTGTCATAACATACACTGCAAAAGTATGCTATGATAGAGAATGAAATATTAAGTTTATTTTCTACCATTCATATTCTAGTAACAAGCTTATTGGCTTACTGTTGATCTCTGTCAGATTGTATATTCCTATCTGACCAGGCTGCATTTCAAAAACATTAGAGGCATCCTTTTTTTTTTTTTTTTTGAATTAAATTTTTGTTTTCTTACATTAGTTACATTTCATTCACTTCGTATCCCAGCTGTTTCCCCCCCACTCATTCCCTCCTAATTCCACCTTCCCTCCCTCATCTCCTCCCATGCTCCTCTCCAAGTTCACAAATAGGGCATTCTTTCTTATTTTTGAATTATGATTATTTATTAAAATTTATTCGCTTTTTATCCCAGCTGTAGCCTCCTCCCTCATCTCCTTCAGGTCTCATTCTTCCTCCCTATCCTTCACCTTATGCTCCTTCCCTATTCTGCTGATAGGGAAGGTCCTCCTCCCTTCCTATCTGACCCTAGCCTATCATGTCTCATCAAGATTGTCTGGATCTTCTTTCTCTGTGGCTTACTAAGGCCACTTCACTAAGGGGAGATGATGAAAGAACAATCCAGAGACTGCCCTTGCTCCCCTTACCAGGGAACCGACATGGAGGCTGAGCTACCCATGGGCTACACTTGAACAGAGGGTTTAGGCCCTCTCCACACATGGTTCTTGGTTTATTCATCAGTTTCTGCTGCTCCTCCCCAGCCCTACATGCAGCATTCTATATATACTTTAAAAAAAATGGTTCCATGCAGTAATTAAGGAGACATTTTAGATTTATATGAAAATGAGTTTATCAATATATTTTTAAAATAGCAAATTGCTATTCTTCAAATACTTTTGTAATTTAAGCTTTATACATTCTTAGCATCTTCAAGAATTCATCAGAAAATTTAATATTCAGGGTGTCATGTCTGACTTTCTAATCATCTCTAAGTAGTTCCTAACTGATTTGAAAGTGAAGTAATGCTATATTTAAAGTCCAATTATTTTTCCTCCTTGATGCCATGCTTTTGTAGATATTTTATGAGATATTTCCAGAATAGCTTTAACATCATTATATATAATCAAAGACTTTTCTACACATAAAACAGATTCTATCCAAGTTCATGCATGTGAGTGAATAAAGCAATTAAAAGAGGCATCTATACATGCAGCCACTTCTGATGAGAACTGATAGTCTAAGATCAGAAAGAAGGAGAGGAGGACCTCCCCTATCAGTGGACTTGGGGAAGGGCATGCATGCAGAAAAGGGAGGGAGGGTGGGATCGGGAGGGGAGGAGGGAGGGACTTATGGGGATACAAAATGAATAAAGTGTAATTTATAATAATAAAAAAATATTTAAAAAAAGAGGCGTCTGTAGAGTAAAATGTTTCTTAAGGTTTTAAATCAATTTGACCCTGAGCTCCTAAGAAGATTGATAGTTAATAAGTCAGATATATCACATCTAATTGAATTGTTAGCCAATGAATCCACCAATCAATCCAGACTATTGACAAGTTATTGGTATCTCCTCCTAAACTGATGGTAAAGCCCTATTGCTGAAGGGCTTTACCTGCACAACACATTGAGAATTGAGAAGCCGAGGTGGTGCCTACCTATAACTAACATATCTACTGATTAGTGATCATGGTACTGGATGGCACTCTTTAGACTTAGAAGAAGAGAAAGGTAAACATTAACCCAGCTACAAACACTTTGGCTGCAAGATACAGTGGTACAATATTAGCACAAAAGTTCTACAAATAACCACCAAATATTTAATTTCATTGAAGACACACTCTATTAAAATGCACTCATGCCTGACACTGATCAGATGGCCAGAACCTGATACAGCTATGGTTATGGAAGTAGAAGAAACATCATACTGTAGTTCTGCTTAGGAAATGAAGCAGGGAAGCAAGCAAACACACAAACTCCTAACATTTTAGGATACACATATATCAGTGCCTTGCTGATCCATCATCAGAGAAGTTTCATCCTCCACTAGAGGGGAGTTGAAACAGAGACCAAAACTGGACATTCCAGAATAAGAGACTTTGGAACACTCAGTCTTAAATGTAATGTTTTCATCAACTACTCCAGGAACCAGGGAACTCTAAAGAAGTAGAACCAGAAAGACTGTGAGATCTGGGTGGGATGAGTAACACAAAGGAAGCAAGGCTGTTTTAGATACAAAGGGACTAACACAGATATGAACACACAGACAGACACAACCACAGCTACATGTACAAGGCTAAGCCAGATGTGGTCCCAGTGCTGAGGGAAAGTAGATACAAACCACCCATTTCTAACCTAGAAACTCTCTCAAAACCATACTTAAAGGAAATATATTTACTACTAGACTCTACCAGTAGTTAACTATACTTAAAGGCAGGCCCATGCTAAATAAATGATAAAATAAAATGAACTGCCTCAAACACATTTTTCAATGGTTTTGTTGTTGTTGTTTGTTTTACAATACTTTTTAAAATCCTTTTTTGTTGTATCTGTTTTCTGTGTCTACCTATGTGTCTTAGTGTCTTCATGTTCTTGTGCTTGTCCTTTGGTCCTTTCATTTCTGTTTGTGTGTTTTGTTATATTCCAGTATGTTTTTTTTTTTTACTGTATCTTATTGTTATTATTATTGCATGTCTATTTGTATTCTAGTGAAAAAAAAAGATGTTATTTTGATTGGATAGGAAAAAGGGGAGGATCTGGAAAGAGGCCAGGAGGGAAAACTTAACCAGCCTGTATTGTATGGGAAAAATTATATTTTCAATAAAAGTGAAATAAATGAAGAAAAATGGAAAAAAGAAGCATTCTCTTGCTTGCATATGCATTTATTCACCAAAATCACTAGTATCATAAACAATTTTCTAGAGATAAAGTGAAAATAGATTTAAATAGAAAATTCTTTTTTTTTTTAACAAATAAAACTTTTATTGTTACTCAATCACAAATTAATTTTAAAGCAATTCTTTGGTATACATATGGCTTCACCATTTATCAAAGGTTTAAAATTTTAAATACTAATGACTGTAGATGTTTGCTTTTGAACATAGTACGAAACAGAGATAAACTAATTTGATACTTGCATGCCAAAGACTGACAATAGCAAAGTATGAAAAGTTTTTGTATTCCATAAAGAAGTCACTTTATGTAAGTACAGAAAGTTTTGTACATACAGCAGAACACTGCAGTCCCTAACATACAACAGTCTGAGCTGTAGTCAGGCAGCTTTTGTTGGTGTTGTATGGAAAATTCTTAAGAAATTTTTAATTTCCTTAGCTATCTAATCAATAGAATGTTATTCACATCACGACTAACATTGCTTGTTTTTGTTTGTTTGTTTTGTTTTATTTACAAAAAACCCCCCACATTTGTATCCTAGTTGTAGCCTCCTCCCTCATCTCCCCCTGGTCCCATCCTTCTTCCCTCTTTCTCTCTCTCTATCTTTCTTAGTCCCACAGTGTTCTCTTCCTCTGTGGGCTGGATGTGTCTTTTTACCAGGAAGAAGTGATTAATGAACAGGCCCTTTAGTTCATGACAGAAACTGTGTCTACTCCTCTTACTAGGGAATCCCACATGAAGACTGAGCTGTCCATAGGCTGCATTTGAGCAGGGAGTCTACTCCTCTCTATGTATAGTTTTTGGTTGATGCATCAGTCTCTGCAGCCACCTCCTACCCGAACACTGTTTCGTTCTATTCTATTCTATTCTATTCTATTCTATTCTATTCTATTCTATT
>NW_026591086.1:33676738-33745779 GCF_907164565.1 Psammomys obesus
TTCTATTCTATTCTATTCTATTCTATTCTATTCTATTCTATTCTATTTGGCTTTGTTGGTCTTCTTGTGTTTCTCCTGTCCCCCTCACCCCAGGTCCTTTCATATCACCCATTCTTCCATAAGACTCCCTGCGCTCTATCCAAAGTTTGCTTGCATGTCTGCATCTACTTCAATCTCCTGCTAGGAGGAGCCTTTTAGAAGACATCTGTTATAGGCTCTCATCCTTTTTCTTCCCTTCTACCACTTTCAGTGTCCACACTTTTTTACCTTCTGAATGAGGATTAAGCATCTTCTCTAGGATATTTCTTATTATTTAGCTTCATTAGATCTGTAGATTTTAGTATGTTTATCTTATATAATATGGCTAATATCCACTTATACGTGAGTAAATACCATGCATGTTTTTCTGCTTCTGGGATACCTCACTCAGGATGGTCTTTTCTAGTGCCATCTGTTTGCCTGCAAATTTCATGATTCCCGTGTTTTTAATAGCTGAGTGGTATTCCATCATGTAAGTGTACAATTTCTGTATCCATTCTTCAGTACAGGGACATATAGGTTGCTTTGAGATTCTAGTTATTATAAATAAAGCTGCTATGAACATAGTTGAACAAATGTCATTTTTGTATGGTTGGATGGTTGAGCACCCAGGAATAGTATAGCTTGGTCCTGAGGTAGCACTATTCCCAGTTTTGTAAGAAAGTACCAGATTGATTTCCAAAGTCGTACATTTCATTTCCACCAGCAGTGGAGGAGTGGTCCCTTTTCTCCCCATCCTCTCCATCATGTGTAATCACTTGAGTTTTTGATCTTAGCCATTCTGTGTGTGAGATGGCATCTCAAAATCATTTTGATTTCCATTTCCCTCATGACTAATGATGTTGGGCATAATTTTAAATGTTTCTCTACCATTCAGTATTCCTCTGTTGAGAATTCTCTGTTTAGTTCTATACCCCAATTCTAAATTGGACTATTTGGTTTGTTGATGTTTAATTTCTTTAGTTCTTTATATATTCTGGGTATTAGCCCTCTGTCAGATGTAGGGTTGGTAATGATCTTTTCCCAGTCAGTAGATTGTCGTTTTGTTTTGACGACAGTGTCCTTTGCTTTACAGAAGCTCTTCAGTTTCATGAGGTCTTGTTTATCTGTTATTGATCTTAGAGCCTGTGTTGTTGGTGTTCTGTTCAGGAAGTTGTCTCCTATGCCAGTAATTTCAACGCTCGTCCCCACTTTTTCTTCTAAGAGATTTAGTGTGTCTGGTTTTATGTTGAGGTCTTTGATCCACTTGGACTTTAGTTTTGTGCAAGGTGACAAGTTTAAATCTATTTGCATTTTTCTCCTTGTGGGCATGCATTTAGACCAGCACCATGTGTTGAAGATGCTGTCTTTTTTCCATTGTTTGGTCTTGGCTTCTTTGTCAAAGTCTGCTGTCTGTAAGTGTGTGTGCTTATTTTTGGGTTTTTGATTTGATTCCATTGACCTTCCAGTCTGTTTCTATGCCACCATGCAGTTTTTATAACTGTTGTTCTATAGTGCAACTTGAGGTCAGGGATGGAGATACCTCCAGAAGTTCTTTTATTTTACAGGATGGTTGTAGTTATTCCGTTTTGTTTTGTTTTCTATATGAAGGTTAGAATTGTTCTTTCATGATTTGTGAAGAATTATGTTGTAATTTTGATGGGAATGGTCAATGAATAACTGGCCCAACTTACTCCCATGCTGTCATGGCACTATTAATGATATTCTGCTATACTTGCAGACAGGAAGTTTGCATAACTTTCATCATAGAGGCTTCATGGAAGAATTGATAGCAACTGATTCAGAGACTCTCAGCCAAACTTTAGGAAGAACTCTTGAAAGCTTGTGAAGAGTGAGGTGAAGAATTGAAGAGGTAAGAGAGATCAAATTTAGCTCAACAAAACCTACAGAATCGAATGACCTGGGCTCAAAGTAGCAGCTGGCAGAACTAAACTACCAACCAAAGAACATACATGGGATGGACCTGGGCCTCTTTCACATATGTTACAAATGTTCAGCTTGGTCTTTATGTGACCGCTAACATCAGGAGCAGGGGGGCTTTCTCCCACTCTGTTGTCTGTCTTTGATTCTCTTTTTTTTCTAACTTGTCTCTCCTCAAGAGAAGAAGACTAATCTAGTTCTATTAAAACTTGATATGTCAATGGTGGGGGTTGATATCCATAGAAGGTCTCCCCTTCTCTGAGGAGAAAAGAAGGGGATTATGGTGGGCAAGGAGTTGAGAGGCAGGGACTTGTAGGAGTGGAGGGAGTAGAAACTCTAATTGGAATGTAAGTTAATTAATTAATTAATGAAAAAAGGAGAAATGAAAGAAAGGGAGAACAGATGCTTTGTATGTACTTTTATTCACTAAAAATATCCAATAATACAAGCATTTTATTGTAAACTATTACGCTTTTCATTTGTATATATCTTTCCTTAAAGTGACTCATTTTATTTGAGTTGTTAACACTACTGAACTTTTTGGTTAATAGCAGCTAGGACAAATCACATCAATGTTTTCTTATTTACTTCTTGCTAAATTTTCCCAATGTTTGATTTAATACTGTCTCATTTAAATCCCTGGTTTAGGAAAGCAGTAGAGAATGTATTTCTCATATTTTGCAATGAATCTTTTTTTTTTTTTAATCTAAAGTTCTCAAACTCTACAATCATTAAAGACTGCATTATTTAGGGACTAGCCAATAAAGATCAAGGACTTCCAAGATGGCTGACTCCTTCAAATTCTGTACATGAGATAAGCCTGGAATCTGAAAACCCAGGCACTTACTCATAAACTGTCTCAACAAGTTCAAGACCTGATGAGGGCATGTTTATCCAACAGCTGTGAGCCAATCAGCCCTCATGTCTTTCTTCAAACTGACCAAACCAAAACTCCCTAAGAGACTTAAAATACCATTGGCTCTCAAGAGAAAGCTGGGCTTAAAATACAGGATTTCCCCTTCTGCTTTGTGGAGGTCTTGATCTCTATTTCCTGTTATATGTGTTTTTTTTTTTACCCCAATAAAAGCCTTTCTTCAACTGATGATTATATTTACATTTCTATTTACATTTTCTCTACAGCTACCTCATGCTCAAGATTTTGTGTGCCTTTTAACTTTTTAAATAACAAAGAAAATGAACCACTTCAAGATTCCTTTCGATAAGAGAGAGTGGGGAGGAAATAGTTTAAAGATAAGATTATCAAATGAATGGTGTTTTACTTTCCTACATGCTAGTTCTTTGGGGGAGTTGTATTTATTTTAGGTCTTTTCAAACTAGTCTTCCAAATCATGGAGACAGCCTTCTAATTAGACATATGTAGGAATCTTGTATCCTTTTCCATTGGTTGAAATGAACACTGATTTCTTCCATTGTTATGTTTTACATCGTATGTAACAAAGCCAAGTACATAACTGAGGCCATTCCTACAGTTTCTGTACTGTTATTACTAGAATCCATTGTTCTTCCAGAAAACTCATGTAAACATACAGTTGAGAATGCATCAATACCCTGATACAGTTGTGTTTAGAGGTACAGGCACTGGTACAAATCAGGAGGAAAGGCCACGGGGCCAATGCAGCTGAGAGGCAACTTTATGTCCTTACTTTCTTCTAAAAGTAGAGCCATATCTGGGTCATTACCCTCAGCAAGAAGCATTGAAACAGCATCTAACCTTGTATAAAATGATAGTGAGTGTCTTTGGCCTAGTTTTGCTCTATGCAAAGATAAGTTTGCCAGTGCATGAAAACTGGATATGGTCATTGTGCTTTTCTCTTCCTGGAAGGATCTCTAAAATATTAGCTGTATTACCCTTCCCTTATTCTAGGAAACAAGAATAAAAATTTAAAGAATAACATTTATTGTTTTTCTTCTTTAAAGTATCACACTGGTTACCCTCACACCTACCTTCTCCTCTCCTTCCTTTCAATATTAACCCTCACTCTTATTTTTAACTTCCCTCTCATATCCATTCCTCTTTGTAACTCAGTTCCTTTAATCTGGACCAGGTTTGGTACCATCAGTTTCCAAAGTATCCACTGGAGTCTGGTGAGCTCATGTGTCATTACAAAAGTGTAGACAATTCATCCAGAATCCATTAGTAGCCAGAGGGTCATGGAGGTTTGCTGTGGTCTTCTGAGTCACTCCTTATCCAAGCTTGACTGATTGTTGTCTGTGGCTACTTAGCACAGAGATATAAACAAATTGTAATTAAATTGTGAAGCTCTTAACAGTTCCCTCCTTTTAAGAAAAAACCAAGACGAGCTTTTTTTTTTAAGCTTATAGACCTTAATCTTCCTAAGAACATTTATTTCAATATATTTAGAGTTGCACATACATTTTCTCAGTTTCTTTGAGTTGTGTTTTCAATTTTTTTTTCCAGTTTTATATTCCAAGAGCATTTTTCTCAGTGACTTGAAACGCAAGCTTCAGGGAGTTGGTAAGTGTTGAGACTACCCTCTACAACAAAGATATGCAAAGCTGACTTTTCTTCTGCTAAAACCAAATAGACAACACAAGGAGTCAGTGAGCTTTCTTCTTCATCTCAGGCCTTAAAAACCTGCTCCCTTAATTGAGTCTAGTTATGCTCAGACTTAATTAAAGGTCTTTTTCCACTATTGCAATAGCCTTCAAGAAAAATCTTTGAAAGATTTTTATAGTGAAAATTTTGCTTAGTTTAATCATAATTTAAAATTATTGGGACCAGAAATGTCTGATTTCATATCACATAACTGAAGCTAATTTCAATTCTGTACTCATAGTTCATGCATTTTTATCATTTCTTTAGGTATTTCCTTTGAGACATTAAATCATTTTTTTCCTTGTAACTCTTCTATGTACCAAAAAAAAAAATTGTGATATTCTGGAGAGGAAAGAGCTGGCTTATTTATTATATCATTCCCCAGTACAGCTCTGAATTGCACATATTCAACAAACACAAAATTTGTTTATTTTCAAATAACATAATGAATAATAAAATATATAAATATAATAAATTACAAAAACTTTACAACTCTCCAAAGCTATTGATTTTCCAGACTCTAGCTATCATTATTGCCCTCATCAGGTAATTGTCATGTTAATATGAAAGGTCATGTAAAATTTTAGCATCAAGTTAGCGCATCAAAAAATGAGAATATTTAAACTTATATTTCTAAAGGGATCCTTTTTATACATTTAATGTTCTGACCAACTATGGAGATATAAGCAACTTTCTTTTTTGTATATTTATTACAATTTATTCGGTTTGTATCATGGTTGTGGACTTGGTCTTATCTCATCCCACTCCTACCCTACCTCTTCTCCTCCCTTTGCACCTCCACTAGTCCATTAATATGAGAGGACCTCCTCCCCTTCTATCTGACCCTAGCCTATCAGCAACTTTCTATTTAATGACTAGTTCTCTCTATTTCCTTCTAATCTTCATTCCACCAAATACTGATTTTATTCATGTATCTAATCCTGTGTAATTATAGCGGAAAAATGCAAAAACAAATATTTTATACATTTGTGATTTCACTAAATAGAAACACTGATATTTCCCCATTTTGTAGTCTGCAAGTAAAACTTAATGATACAAGTTCAGCCTTTTCTTTTATTTAGCTTTGAAAAACCTAAAGCCAATGTTAAATAAACATGATATCAATATAATGTTATAATTATTTTTCTGTACCTGTATATGCAAATTGAACCAGATCCCAGAGCGCATTTGGGTCTATGCCTTCCATCTTGATCTCCTCTTGCTTGGCTTCACAAACATCACTTGTAAACATGGCAGCAAAATAGTCAGAGACAGAACTCAGAACAAGCCTGAAAGAGGCACAGGATCTCTTTTAGGCAATGCACATAAAGCACAGAACACTGAGTTCAGCAAGCAAAATGTGTAGCAAAGAAGCAACCAGCAGCTTTTGATTAAATACTAAATTTATGATGTAAATTTAAAAGTAATGATGATAATGATGATGAAGATAAAATGTGTTTAAACAAAGGTATTCTGCATGGGTAGATAATGATAGTCCTAGAAGTCAAAGGTTTTTAAAACCATTGGCAGGTTTGGCATGCCTCCCTGTCTCCATTTGTGTTATTTGGTCAGGATTTCTAGAGGCATCAACAAAATACTTCCTGTTACTATTTTCCTTGTTTGCTTACCAAAAGTAGATGCTCTGGACCTGATGTAGAGAAACAAAACAAACAAACAAACATGAATTTTGGATACAGGACACAGAGATCTGATCTCAGTCTGAAACAGAGAAGGAAGTTTTTACTGCTTGCTAGCATACATCCTTCCAAATATTCATATTCTCCAAAGCCATGTAGGCTTCTGGAGAAAAAAAAAAAAGAGTCACTTGTTTTATACTGCTCAATGCAGCATATTACAATACTGATCTTCTGGCCAATCTACATGTTCTGGTGAAATCACTATGCATATAGCATAACTGATTTTGATGTAACTAGTCACAGATTGTAGTTGAGACCTGTTGAGAAGGAATATGCTTCTTCCTACTAGTCAAGGACAAGAAGCCATGTCACAGACTTTACATCTATGACTTTTATTTGGCTAACTAAACCTACATCCATACATCCTTTTAAACATTTAAGTTAGACTTGTATACTAATGCTACTATTTAGCCTTAGACAGAGAAGCTACCTTTTTACTAGACAGTAGTTAATAAAGAGTATCAACCTGCTGAAAGAAGTAAAGTCTGAGTGTTCAACCCTAAGTAAGAAATTTCCCTCACACCTTCTGAGGATTTTGGTATATTAAGAAGAGTGACAAAAGAATAAAAGGATATACTGTGTGAAACACTGTGGCACACCAAAGCTTCCACAACAATATATGTTTTGTTTGTTTGTTTGTTTGTTTTGTCTTGGGTTTTGTTTTGGTTTGTATCTTTCCTTTAGTGGGGAGGTTGCAGTGGTGGAGGTCAGATACTCAGGGATGGGGACATGGGTGGGATTGGGGTGAATAATGTGAAATTCACACACACACACACAAATCAATTTAAAAAGTTAAAAAAAAGAATCTATGGAGGGTAGTAGTGTTATGAAGGCTTTCTTCTACATATCGCATTGCTGATGCAATTATGAACACAGAGCAGCTTCAGATCTCTGAACTTGGCTTTAAAAAGGTAAGAAAAAGAAGAAAAGAAAATACAACTTTTGAAAATACAAAATATGAATTGTACCCAATAATCCATTAAAACTAAGCTGCACAGCACCCTTTGCAGTGCAAGACATAATGAGTTCTTTCTTCAACCAACACTATTCTGTCATCAAAAGCATTTCACTATTTTATGAACATTATATGACATTAAGGCCCAGTACCTTTGATGCTCCATTCTGGCTCATCGAGGTTTTAAAAATCTAGTGTGAATTTGATACTAAAATCTTACTTATATTTTCTCTTTTCCAACATTTATATGAGACTGTGGGAATATGAGAACTTCAGGAAGTGCTGTCAGTTTAATTGTTTCTAGGAAAGGGATATCATTACCATCTTTTTTAGTGGTGTAGCTATTGATAAACTTCCGTGGTCTAATTTTCTTAGCTGTGTTCATATATGCAACCTTAATGAATCTCAATGGAGCAAAAATGTAAAAAAAAAAAAACACACACATTAAAATGGAAGAGGAATATGATAAGAAGAACAGAATAGGCAAGGGTGAGAAAGAAAAAAAAGAGGGTTATGAAGGAATATGGTTGGCAACACACTGCATATGATCATGACATTGTTGGAGTATTAAATTAAAAACAAACTAAATAATGAAAATACAGTTTTTGAAAGTACAATATAAATTGTACTCAATAATCCATTAAAACTAAGCTGGATATTACCCTTTGCAGTATACGACAATGATTTCTTCAGGAAATACGTCTGTCATCAAACACATTTTACTATTTACTGAAATTACAGCACAATACTTTTGCTGCTCCAATCTCCTCCAGGAAAGATGTAAACATGTGGTACAAACTTGATACTAAAAACTCACTTATATTTCCTGTATTTCTTAATATTTAACATATGTCTTTGAAGGAGAATCAGTTTTCTGTCAATAGTAGAAATGTTTTCTTTAGGATTATTTTAGTGTAGCTCTGAGGACAAACAATTATCCTAGCTTTCATTTTCTACCTTAATCTACAATGACTCATAAAACATTTTTACTTTACAAGGGATACTAAATTAATTTCTTTCATTTATGAAGAAAAGGCATAATTTCATTATTATTTTGACTTGGTTTTAATAGAAATTATATTTTAAACTTATTTTTCTGAGGTAATATGCCATATAGTTATAATTATTTTAATTTTAATTTTCTGAGGATTTTAATAGTTTTTACAGTCATACATATATATATCCCAGTTACTTTAGTTACTTTTACTCTTTTGGAACTTATATAATACTGAGGTTTATAATTTTTAACTAAAGATTAAAAATCATTTACATGAATTTTCTCATCTTTTCATCCCGTTCACTTCCCACTGTATCTAACAAAAATTGTATTTTAAAAATTTAGGATGTCTCATTATTTAAGTTTTCATTTATTTCACGCACAACACCTCATTTTCTCTACATTTAGATGATTCCCAGTTAGTGAAAACATAAAATTTTCTATTTAATGAAAAATATAACAAAAAATATTGTAGCTAGAAGCAAGCCAGTAAGCAGCACTCCACCATGGCCTCTGCACGAGTTCTCGCCTCTAAGTTTCTGCCTTTTTTGATTTCTGTCATGTCTTATTTTGTTGTTGTTACTGATGATGATGATGACGATTAGTGTTAAGATACTGTAAGCAAAAAATTACTTCCCATTTCAGTGTGGTCATAGTGTTTAATCACAGCAATAGTAACCATAACTAAGACAAAAAATTTAAGAAGATAGAAAAAAGGAAAAAATATTGGATTTAAATAAAAAATAACAATACCAATTCTCATTTCTATTATTAAATCTATTTATTTCTTTATTTATTACAATTTATTCACTTTGTATCTCTGCTGTAGCCTCCTCCCTCATCTCCTCCTAGTCTGACACACCCTCCCTTTTCTTCCCCTATGCCTTTTCCCTAGTCAACTGATAGGGAAGTTTGTCTTCCTCACTATCTCACCCTCGCCCATAAGGTCTCATCAAGCCTGGCTGCATCATCTTCCTCTTTGACCTAACAAGGGTGCACCCCCCCCCCCCCGTGCTCAGGGGAGACCTGTAGACTGCTCAGTTTTCAAGTGGGTTCCCTAATAAGGGGTACTGGGGCTGTCTCTGACAAGAACTCAATGGCCAATTCTCATTTCTTAACATAAAAATACTTATAATTTTATGTCTGGATAGATAGATAGATAGATAGATAGATAGATAGATAGATAGATAGATAGATAGATGGATAAGAAGGCCCTTGTCAATAGAAAAGAAAAGTGAAGTAAAGTGGAGAAGGACAAGCAAAAAGTTAAGACTTTATGATGCACGATGAAAGGAAACATTCAAAACTGACCCGAGGCTTTTCAGTGGATCTACTTCTGAGGCTCATGTGTATAGGCAACTTTTGGGCATTTTCTTTTAACTCATAGAAAACTATGAGGAAAATGAATTATCCTAGTCAAGATCTTTTCTGAAATGTTTCTTGTGTAGTTTTTACTGCTTTATCTTTAAATTCTATGAAATATGAGTGATGGGTTGTTGTTAAAAATGAACAAAAAGCAGGATTGTTCTTTATTAAATGCATTTCATAAACATGTAATGATTCACTTGAAAATATCCTGTAGAATTTCAAAATTTAGATGTTTCTTTAATGCTCCAGATACTATGAGGTTAGCAAAAGTTAATTTATTACTTTTTTGTGCCTTTAGTTGGGCATTAGAAACCGATGTAAATGTTTCTATCTTCAAAGATTGACAGAATGGTTAAGATACAGAAAACCTAAAGCCTGGCCATGTGGTTCAAGGAGAGCACCAGATTGACCTGATTACAAAATGTTATTTAATAATAACAAGAAATATCAGCAATAGGCTAGAGTGATGGCTTAGCAATTAACACTAGCTGCTCTTTCAGCGGAAACGGATTTGATTCCCAGCACACACATGGCAGCTCACAGCCACCTATATATCAGTTCTATGGAATCTCATGACCTCTTCTGACTTCTGAAGATATAGGCATATACGTTGTACACAGGCATATATCTAGGCAAAACATGTTTACACATAATATCAATAATCATTAATATTTCTTTCATTTCAAAAGCATAGAAATGTCCAAATATTTACTACAAGCCAATTAAATAAGTGTGTGTTAACTGATCATTTTTTATTGCAGCGTTAAATATTATATGCTTCAAGTTATGCTTCTCTTTAGAAAAATGTATTTCAACATAAGCCCAATCTGCTGCTCTTAGATACAACTTTTTTATCACAGTCAGGTCATATTTTAAAGAGCAAAATATTTTTGACCTATATTGTACAAGTTTAAATTATCAAATTAAATCTCTTATCAGCTCTAGAAAAATGCTGCCATATCTGTAACAGGAATGTAGAAAGACTAAGCCTGCATCTAAGTACAGTGACACAAAGGATTTTGATTAGAATCTAGGATTTAAAGGTAATAAGACGTGAACCCTAAAGTTTCAGTTTCAGGATCTGAAGGCTCATCATTTGAGCGTTCCTGTCCTTCTGGTTAAGAACATTAGCTTAACCATATTCATAGCAGCTTTGTTTGTAATAGCCAGAATCTGAAAACAATGAAGATGTCCTTCAACTGAGGAATGGATACAGAAATTGTGGTACATTTACACAATGTTATATACTACTCAGCTATTAAACACAAGGACATCATGGAATATGCAGGCAAATGGTAGGAACTAGAAAGGATCATTCTGAGTGAGGTATCCCAGAAGCAGAAACACTCACATGGTATATACTCCCATATAAACAGATTTTATTCATATAATACAGGATAGACCTACTACAATCCACAGACCTCAAGAAGATAAGTCTTATGGGCATCTTAGGCTTCATGTTGGCCCACTAGTTAGGGGATTTGTGGAGATCTCTTATATGGACTATGTTGCCTGCATTTTGACCACTTTCCCCTGATGGGACTGCTCTACCAGGCCACGGGGGAGGAAGGCAAACTCAGTCCTAATATAAATAGATGAAGTGGGGTATCTGAGCAAGGGAATTCTCCTATTTTTAGGAACAGAGGTAGGGGATGCTAGAAGGAGGTAGGAACTGAGAAGAGAAGCAGAAGGGACTTATGACTGAGAAGTAAATTGAATTAATTAATAAAAATAGTATCTAGGGTTTAATGTTTGGCAAAATATTTAACATCTTTATACGTGAATATTTAGCTTCTGTTAATGTAGGGAAAGCTGGAACAAAAATAGCATCAGTGAGTAAAAGAAGCCACTTGAGAAAATCACTTATTGGGGTCACTAAAATGTAGTTCTTTACAAATCTATTAAGGATTCCTAGGTTCCACTTCAATTTATTATGGTGTTTGAAGCTGCCACCTTCGACTTTTTTAAATCTTTTTTTTTTTAAGTTAGATAAGTGGAGACTTTCTTATCTCAGATTTACCTCTTATTTAGTGGCTTCTCTTTCTTTTGTTCCTTGACACTCACTTCGCTCTAGACTATTGTGGATTTCTGAGCTTTGCTTTAATATTCACTTTTGTAAAATAATTCTTTAGCACTGCTTTAATGATTTGTATGATAGCTTTAAATTTTCCTGTGCTAGTGTAGTGCCTGAAAAAAAAAAAAAACAAACAATTGGCTAAATATTCCACCAGAATTTGACTGCCTTTAAAATAATTTAGTGTTTTGCTTGCAATTTTCTTACAATCATACTTTCTTATTTTCAATTTCCATCGTGCCATTACGAATCTTCCAGATGGTAAGAATGAAATTTTATTATGATTTATTGTACTTCTTTTCCTATGGTAAATACAACACAAACCCATCCTTTAATTTGGTCTAGTTTTTCTATGTTCTATTTATAAAGCCCAGACATCCTGGGTCAGTATTAACATTACCAAAGGAAACAAGACACTTCATCCAAAAAGCTTTGTTGGCCTGAGAAAAGAGGTCTGAATCCTTTGTACTTAGGCCCATGCTCTGGATATTTCATTTACCAGTCTAGAGGCTCCCCACCTCTAGACAAGGAATGGCACCAATGGCAACTACCAATACACAAGGGCCTAAATTGACACCTCCGTGAAACTATGTCTATCTGCATCAAGGAAATCTTGTATCTTCCTGGGGTGCTGAGGAAACGAGGTTAAATCCTTGGTCCGCTAGCTCCTCTTCTTTTGCAAACTTTCATTTTATAAGAATATTTTACACATAAATTTACACATTTGCATTCGGTGCTCTGGTTGTAATAATAGAGAACAAAATTTACCAAGCCAGTCTATGTATTATATCTCTCCTCACTTCTTTGTGTTCAAACAATCTTCACTTCTGGTTCAAGGTGATACTCTAGCTTCACAGGTCATTTCATATTTTCTTCCATGCTTATATTTTATGTTTTGGTTAATTAATGTTATACCATGCTTCAAATATAGCATTCTGGATCATGTATTCTAGTGTGTTTTGAAAATGCATGACACATATCCCCAGATTTTTTGGATTTTGTTTTCCACTTTTACCTAATATTGTGTGCGTATCTGATACAAGTAAAAACTTTTCACAGAGAATCCAAGATGGTGGCACAGAGAAGACATTATGTCTGAAGAGCAGGACAGCAATGACTGCACGGGGACCAACAGACTGAACTGTGGACCCTAAACCACCAGCGATTTTGTTTCCCAGATGAGCTGAAACCTCACAGTGTGGAAAGAATCAGGTCCATTCTCAGGTCACCCAGCTAAACCATTGAAGAGTTCTAGGGTCTCAGCAGGGGTTCTGTCACCAGCCCAGAGCCAAAAGCCTGCATGCTCTAATCACCATCCCAGACTGAACTATAAGCCCCCAAACACCTCCTATTGGGGAGATACTCCATGGTGAAGGAAGCATCAAGTCAGACCTCAGAGTACCCAGTTAATCCCCAGAAAATTTCTGGGTTCCCACTGGCTCTGGGCTCTAGCCTCTAGGCACATGTCTGTGTGCTGCTCTCACCTGCCACTGATTACCACTTGAGTACTGGAGCACAGAGCTCCAACCTCATACCTGCAGAAGCCTGGGACCCATGGGATCAGCAACCAGAGACTGCTCCAAGGCACAACCTGTCTCCCTACCTAAACTGACCAAACCATGGGGCTCTGTGATTCTTCAAGAGGGATACCCCCAGTAAACACAGTATAAGAGCAGTAGCTGCTTGCTAAATTCAGAGCAAGAAATCCAGTGGCATGGCAGCTGTCTCCAGGATTTCTCTTGATGAGAGGAGAGACCCCTGACTTCCAAAGACCCCAGTTTTTCCACAGGTCCATACACTTGAGGTGAGCTGTGGCAATTCCCTGAGAAGTACCTGATGTCCAGTGACTATGCCCAAACAGCTGAGGAGGCCTTCTTCAGGAACAACCATCTTACTGCCAAGGGAATTCTCCCCACCCCAGGATTCCAGCAGGCACCAGAAACTAATAGCCAATACCTCAAACAGCCAGATGGGTAGAGGCATCATAAAAGCAAAACCAACAAAAGCCAAAGCAAGATGGCATCCCTAGAACCCAGTTGTCCAGAGGCAAATAGCCCTGACACCCTAACATAAGTGAAATTCAAGAAGATGACCTTACATCTATGTTTATGAAGAGGAAAACGGAGGAATTAAATAAACTGCATAAAGAAATAAAGGAAGATAAAGTCAAATAGATTATGGCCATCCATAAAGAAATACAGGAAGACGCAGCCAAACACTTTGTGTTCTTTAGAGAGGAAATAATTAAATCACTAAAAGAAATAAAAAAAAGAGGAATGTTCAAACAGGTGATGCAATTGAAAGAAAAACAAGAAAATACAGCCAGACAGATATAGGAAATCAACAAAATGGTTCAAGATCTGAAGATAGAATGGGAAAAATTAAAGAAAACACAAATGGAGGAAATCATGGATAGGAAGGACTTAGCAAAGAAAAGAGTAACTACAGAGGTAAGTAAAACCCAACAGATTATAAGACATGGAAGAAAGAATCTCAGGTGTGGAAGATAGAATGGAAGAAATTGATGTATCTGTTAAAGAAAAGGTTAAATCTAAAAAATTCCTGACACAAACCATCCAAGAAATCCAAGGCAACATGAGAAGACAAAACCTAAGAATAACAAAAATAGAGGAAAAAGAAGATTCATGTCTCCCAGGCCAAGAAAATATTTTCAACAAAATAATAGAAAATTTCCCCAACTTAAAGGAGAAGCCTATGAGAATACAAGAGGCCTATAGAACACCTAATGAATTGAATATCCTCCTGCCACATAATAATCAAAACAGAAATACACAGAACAAAGAAAAGAATACTAAAAGCTACAAGAGATAAAGCCCATGTACTATATAATGGCAAACCCATTAGAATCACACCTGACTTCTCAAAAGAGACTGTGAAAACCAAAAGGGCCTGGATAGATATCATGCAGAACCTAAGAGAACAGAGATGTCAGTCCAGGCTACTATGTCCAGCAAAACTCTCAATCACCATATATGATGAAAACAAGATATTCAACAACAAAAATAAATTTAAACAATATTTACCCACAAATCTAGAATTACGGAAGATACTAGAAGAAAAAATACAACCTCAAAAAGCTAACTACATTCAGGAAAACACAGCAAATAAATAACCTCACTATAGCAAAACTAAAAGCATCCAAGCACATAAATACTCTACCACAGCCAACATCAAAATCAAAGTATCTAACAGCCACTGGTCATTAATCTCTATCAACATCAATGGACTCAACTATCCAATGAAAAGACACAGACTAACAGAATGGATGCTTAAACAAGAACCAACAATCTGTTGCATACAAGAAACACACCTAAGTAACAAAGATAGACATTCCCTGAATAAAGGACTGGAAGATGGTTTGCCAAGCAAATGGACCCAAAAAGAAAGCAGAAGTGGCCACTCTAATATCTAATAAAATACAATTTCAACCAAAATTAATCAAAAGAAATAGGGAAAGTCACCTCATACTCATCAAAGAAAAATTCTACTAAGAAGACATCACAATTCTGAACATCTATGCCCCAAATACAAGAGCACCCACATTTGTAAAAAAAAACATTAATAAAACTTAAAACACACATAGATACCGACATATTAATAGTGTAAGACTTCAACACCCCACTCTCAACAAAGGACAGGCAAACAAAACAGAAATTAAACAAAGAAACAATGACTCTAACAGAGGTCATGAATGAGATGGACCTAACAGACATCTATTGAATCTTTTACAAAAACACAAAAGAATTTAACTTCTTCTCAGCACTTCTCCAAAACAGAGCATAGAGTTGGTCACAAAGCAAGACTCAACAGATACAAGAAGTTTGAAATAATCCCTTGTATCCTATCAGACCATCATGGACTAAAGCTGTACCCCAACAACAAGGGAAGTAGCAAAAATCCTGTACTCACATGGAAACTGAACAATTTGCTACTCAATGACAGGTCAGGAAAGAAATTAAAGATTTTCTAGAATTAAATGAAAATGAAGGCACAGCATACCCAAACTTATGGGACACAATGAAAGCAGTACTAAGAGGAAAGTTTTTAGTATTAAGTGCCTTCATAAAGAAATTCAAAACGTCTTATTCAAACAACATAATGGCTCATATGAAAGCCTAAAGGGGGGGAAAAAGAAGCAGACACACTCAAGAGGAGTACAAAGCTAGAAATAATCAAACTCAGGGTTGAAATCAATATAGCAACAAAGAGAACACTTCAAAGAATCAATGAAACTAAGAGCTGGTTCTTTGAGAAAAATCAGCAAGATAGACAAACCCTTAGCCAATCTAACTAAAAGGCAGACAGACGCTATCCAAATCAACAAAATCAGGAATGAAAGGGGGGCCATAACAACAGACACTGAAGAAATCTAAACAATAATTAGATCTTACTTCAAAAGCCCATAAAACACAAAATTTGAAAATCTAAATAAAATGGACAATTTTCTTGATCAAATCCACTTAGCAAAGCTGAATCAAGAACAGGTAAATCATTTAAATAGTCCTATAACCCCTAAGGAAGTATAAGCTGTCATTAAAATATCCCATTCAAAAAAATCCCATGGCCAAATCATTTGGGCACAGAATACTACCAGACCTTCAAAGAAGAGCTAACACCAATATTCTGATAAGTATTCCACAAAATAGAAACAGAGAAACATTACCAAACTCATTCTATGAAGCCACAATCACCTTGATACCAAAAGGTCACTGAGACACAACAATAAAGAGAATTTCAGGCCAATCTCCCTTATGGATATTGATGTAAAAATATTCAACAAGATACTCACAAACTAAATCCAAGAACACATCAAAGATATCATCCACTATGAGCAAGTAGGCTTCATCCCAAATATGCTGGAGTGGTTCAATGTACAGAAACCCAACAATGTAATCTATCATATGAAAAAGCTGAAAGGAAAAAAAAATCATATGATCATCTACTTAGATGCTGAAAAAGCATTTGATAAAATCCAACACACACTCATTTTTAAAGTTCTGGAGAGATCAGAGGTGCAAGGGACTTGCCTAAACATAGTAAAGGCAATATACAGCAAGCTTATAGCCAAATCAGACTAAAAGGAGAGAAAATTAAATCAATCCCACTGAAATCAGGGACAAGACAAGGCTACCTACTCTCTCCATATATCTTTAATAGAGTTCTTGAAGTCCTTGTTAGAGAAAAAAGACAAAGGAGATCAAGTTATTCAAATGAGAAAAGAAGGAGTCAAACTATTACTATTTGCAGACGATAAAACAGAATATATCAGTGACCCCAAAAATTCTACAAAGGAATTCCTATAGCTAATAAACACCTTCAACAAAGTGGTTGGATACATAATTCAAAATAATTAGTAGCCTTCCTTAATACAAAAGACAAATGGACTAAGAAAGAAATTAGGGAAACAACACCATTCACAATAAGCACAAAAGACATAAAATACATTTGTGTAACTCTGGCGAAACAAGTCAAAGACTTGTATTTAAAAAAAAAAGACTTCAAGCTTCTGAAAGGGAAAAAAGAAATAGAAGAAGATTTCAGAAGATGGAATCATCTCCCATACTCATGGCTCAGCAGGATTAAGATAGTAACCCAGAATAGCTAAAACAACCCTCTACAATAAAAGATCTTCTGGAGTTACAGCCATCCCTGAAACTGCATGGATGGTACTGGCATAGAAACAGAATGGTGTATCAATGGAATCGAACAGAAGATCCAGAAATAAACCCACATACCTATGGCTACCTGATTTTTGAAAAGGTGCTAAAACCATACAATGGAAAAACAGACAGCATCTTCAACAAGTAGTGGTTGTCTACCTGGATATCTACATGTGCAAACATGTACAAATAGATCCCTACTTATCACCCTGAACAAAACTAAAGCCCAACTGGATCAAAAACTTCAACAAGACCCTAACTAAAATGCTCAATCCCCATCCTGAAAGGCAAAGAAGATGGAATCAGAAGAAGAAAACAGGAAACAATGTAGGAACCTGCTACAGAGGGCCTCTGAAAGCCAGAAGAAAAAAACAGGAAACAAACTAGGAAACTAATACAGATGGCCTCTGAAAGCTTCTGCCCTGCAGACTATCAAAGCAGATGCTGAGCCTGATGGCCAACTGTTGGGCAGAGTGAACGGAATTTTATGTAAGAAGTGGGAAATAGCAAGAGCTGGAGAGGACAGCAACTCCACAAGGAGAGGAACAGAACAAGAAAATTTGAACACAGGGAACTTCCCAAAGACTCATACTCCAACCAAGGACTATTCATGGAGATAACCTAGAACCCCTGCACAGATGTAGCACATGGCAGTTCACTGTCCAAGTGGGTTACATAGCAATAGGAAGAGGGACTGCCTCTGACATAATCTGATTGGCCTGCTCTTTGATCACCTCCCCCTGAGGGGGGGAGCAGCCTTAACAGGCCACAGAAGATGGCAATGCAGCCACTTCTGATGAGAACTGATAGTCTAAGATCAGAAAGAAGGAGAGGAAGACCTCCCCTATCAATGGACTTGGGGAGGGGCATGCATGCAGAAAGGGGAGGAAGGGTGGGATCAGGAGGGGAGAAGGGAGGGGCTTATGGGGGAGTTACAAAATAAATAAAGTGTAAATAATAATAATAATAATAATAATAATAATAATAATAATAATAATAATAAAAAACTAGACAAATTAAACCTCTTAGAAGAGAAAGTGGGGGAATAGCTTTGAATGCACTGGCATAGAAGACAACTTCCTGAACAGAACACCAACAGCACAGACTCTAAGATCTACAATCAATAAATGGGAACTCATGAAACTGAAAAACTTTAGTAAAGCAAAGGACAATGTCATTGGAAAAAAACAACAGCCTACAGATTGGGAAAGGAACTTCACCATCTTTGTATCTGACAAAGCGCTAATATCCAAAATATATAAGAACTCAAGAAGTTACAAAGCAACAAATCAAGTAATCCAATTAAAAAAATTGTGTACAGAGGTAAACAGAATTTTCAATTGAGGAATACAGAATGACAGAGAAACATGTAAAGAATGCTCAGCCATCCTTAGTCATATTGGACATGCAAATCAAAACGACCCTAAGATTTCACCTTATACCCATCAGAATGGCTAAGATCAAAATCTCAAGTTACAATACATGCTAGAGAGGATGTGGAGAAAGAGGAACCCTCCTTCATTGCTGGTGGAATGTAAATTTGTTCAACCACGTTGGAAATCAATCTGGCACTATCTGAGACAATTAGGAATCATGCTTCCTCAAGATCCAGCTATACCACTCCTAGGCATATATCCAAAATATGCTCAAGTATACAACAAGGGTAATTGATCAACCATGTTCATGGCAGCTTTATTCATAACAGCTAGAACCTAGAAACAACCCAGATGTCCCTCAACTGAGGAATGGATACAGAAATTGTACATTTACACAATGGAATACTACTCAGCAATTAAACAGAAGGAAATTATGAAATTTGCAGGCAAATGGTGGGAACTAGAAAAGATCATCCTGAGTGAGGTATCCCAGAAGCAGAAAGACACACATGATATATACTCACTTACAAGTTGATATTAGACATGTATAATGTAGGTAAACATACTAAAATTTGTACACCTAAAGAAGCTAAGCAAGAAGGACGCTAGAAAAAATGCTCAAAATCATTCAGAACAGCAGACTGGATAGACTTCAGAAGAGGGGAAAAAAGAGAAAACAGGACATGAGCCTACTACAGAGAGCCTCTGAAAGACTCTTCACAGCAGGGCATCAAAGCATATGTTGAGACTCGTAGCCAAACTTTGGGCAGAGTGCAGGGAATCTTATGAAAGAAGGGGGAGACAGAAAGACATGGAGGGGACAGGAGCTACACAAGGAGAGCAACGAACCAAAAATCTGAGCACAGTGGTCTTTTCTGAAACTGATGCTCCAACCAAGGACCATGAATGGAGATAACCTGGAACCCCTACACAGATGTAGCCCATGGCAGCTCAGTGTCCAATTGGATAACCTATTAAGGCGAAGAAGGGCTGTCTTTGACATGAACTCTTTGGCTGGCTCTTTGATCACCTTCACCTGATTGGAGGTGGAGTTGTCAGCCTTAACAAGACTTCCTGTGCTCTGTCCAAAGTTTGGACCTGAGTCTCTACATCTTCCTCAATCCTCTGCTGGTTGGAGTCTTTTTAGAGTACATCTGTGGTAGGCTCCCATTCAAGTGTCTATCTTGTTTTCCTTTCTGAATGAGAATTAAGCATCTGTTATGAACATAGAGAAGCAAATATCTTTGTTGTATAGTTGAGCATCTTTTGGATATATGCCTAGGAGGCTGTGTCCTGAGATAGCACTATTCCCAGTTTTCTGAGAAAGCGCCAGATTGAATTCCAAAGTGGTTGTTCAAGTTTACATTCCCACCACCAATGGAGGAGGGTTCCCCTTTTTCCATATCCTCTCCACATGTATTGTTACCTGAGGTTCAGATCTGAGCCATTCTGCTGTTTGTAGGATGGAATCTCTCTGATTCAATGACACTGAGCCAAGAACAAAATCAGTATTTTTAAAATAATTTTTAAAATTAAAATATAATCATGTTTGTTCTCCCTTTTATTTCATTCCTCCACATCCTGCAATATATACCCACATAGCTCTCTCACAAACTTGAACGAACTCTATCTATCTATCTAATCTATCTATCTATCTATCTATCTATCTATCTATCTATCTATCTATCTATCTATGTATTTATCTATCTATCTATCTATCTATCTATTTATTCACTTTGTGTGTGTGCCTGTGTGTGTGTGTGTGAATATAGATCTATGTTATAAGTACAACCTGCTGATTCAGTTTAATTATTTTTTTCTCAAGATATTGTTAGCTTTATATTTTCCATTTATAGAAAATAAGACTAGCCATAATTTATAGGCATGAGAAAACATGACATTTTGGTAGGGTTTAGTAACTGTGACCATAAAGTTAGAAACTTTCCTGTACTATAAGAGACATTGTTCTTGGTTGTTTCCCAGATCTTGGAGGATACCACATCCTTCAGACACAGGACTCAGTGCAATCCATTGGAAACGTCTCTGGAATTCTGTTCCCTGAGAACTACCTCCCAGAGTGTTCCTTTACATGCTAATATGTTATTTGAGATAATACTATAGCTATTTAATGAATTTGTGATCAAAGTAACATGAGATTAGTCATATTAAATGACAATAAATTTCACTCTGAAGAATAAAGTTAGAATTTCAAATAAATTCTATTTAAATCTAGCTTAAGGAAAAATTGCATTTTGTCACACCTATTTCCTGAAATGGTTTTATCAATAGTGACAAGTGTTTGTTAATTTTTTTTATAAATTATATTTTAAATTCATAGTAATGTTGAAAGTAGTTATACAGAGTAAGTTTGTGGAACTGTAACAGTAGCTTATCAGTTGGGTTTCATATTATCTAAATTATTTAATAGATGTTAAATAACCTTTTGCATGCAGGTCTAGGTCTTCAGCCCGTGTGAACAGTTTGTACTGAGGTGGCTATAGAAATAGTGCTAGATTTTATGGACACCTTCTCATAGGATATATCTATCTTGGGTATATACATACATGTAAAGATATATAAAAGTTTCCTATGTTATATGTATATATGACATATATATCACAATAATATATCACAATAATGATTAATTTTAATAATTGAAGGGATTTTAACACTGGGAAAATTACCCACTTTAGTAACTCAATATTATCAAAGAAATCTAAAATTAGAACTCCTTTTTCTCTTGCTGTCTACATGGTATCGTGTTCAGTTTCACCATTGATAATAACATCTAATTATGTATTATTTACTCATATTACATATTATAAGTACATCCTGTGTAATTTAGATTGCTTAAAATGTCTAATACAATGTGATAACATACAAATTACTTTAGGGTAATGTTTAAAATTTAATGATGAGAAAGATACTGTATATGTCTAATTATTGTAATTTTTAATATTGTGATATGGGATTGTTTGAATCAGCAGATTTGGCTATTCATACTTGGTGATAATTAAATTCATCTATGGAATAACTTCCATATTTAAATAGAAACAAATTTATCATATAAAAACAATAGAATTATAAAATTTAACTATCACATCATCATAAAATGCATAGTATTTTTAAATGTAAACTCACAGTAAATCAGTCTTGAACAATATAATTTCATTTCTAGTTCATGGAATTGGAATTATTAGTCTGAGTTTTAGAAATAATTTATGGAAATATTCTATTTTAAATATATTTGAGTTAGGATTGGTTTGTTCGACAAACTGATTTTTTTATAAATGTAAATTTAAAATGTCAATATAAATTTTATAATTTAAACCAATGATTTTATTTCTAGAATAACCTGAATTTTAAAAATCATTGATGGATGGAGTAAATTATAAAATTTCAAGTATTAGGCATAGTTCCTAAATTATAGTTTCTTTAGTATCCCTAGAAGTCAAATGAAAAGAAATGATATGGTCCAGAGTTATTTGTGATGATTCAATATTCTGAAAATAGCTATGAAATTGTAAGAGGCTAGAACTTTTGCAGGCCTCACATACATCTTAAAGTAAATCAAGATATGTATAGCAATCCTCCTGTGTACTCAAACTGTTTGCTTAATGTGCCTTTAGAAAAAAGAAAACAACCTAAAAACCTTCATTACTTGCTGTGGATTCCCATGTAGTCAGTTTTTACAACATTAGCTAATGCATAGCTGTAATTTTACTTTATTTACACTTCCATGCCCATAACCCAGATGACACATGTGTCTCATTTGCTGGAAACAGCAAATACAGACACCGAAAACAAAGTCTTAAAGTCCACCCTAAAAATTGATGCAACATTAATGAATACTGGTTGATAAAAAATGGTGTTTCTTATCTGGTCAGTTGGGATCATTTGGAGCCAGTTACTTAATACCTTGTTAAGAGTCTACAAAGATTTCTTTAAAGTATCTCATTTCATCCTTATGTGATATTTTTCATGCTGTTAAATATAGTCAGACTTAAAGCCTTTGTGAGGGTCACACACACAGTCACATAGTAAAAACAAACATGGTAGACAGAGACATAGAGACAGAATGATTCACAAGACAATCTTTTTTTTTTTTTTTTTTTTCAGTCAGGCACAAATTCTGACTAATGTAAAAGACAGAAGATCATTGGGAGCATGAAGCAGAGAATTCAAATCTGGACTGGGACTTGGTTAAATCACTTCAAGTGAAAATGCTTTAATTTATTCTCTTAATGTGACATCAATGAATTATTTGTAGCTCAGTTAATTTACTAAAATGTATAATATACAGAGTTCTAAAAAGAATTATAAAATAATTATTTTTAAGTCTTTAGATTTTTTACTTATTACTAGTTAAATAATTTAAAGGATATTATACATTTCACCTGACTGTAAACAGTGAAACAACCCAAGTTCTCTGACAAAGTCTAGATTTTTTTTTTTAACTATTACTGCTATTAATACCGATGAGTAATTCCAGTACTGACATTCCCATACCTGTGAGCAGGTATCTTTCGATTCCCAACAATCAGGATGACATCACAGAGCTGCTGTTGCTTTAAATAGTTCTCCATTTTTCTGAAGGATTGCTCAGCATGGTGAACAGCTTGGTAGAACTCTTCAGAACTACTGGAGTCCAAATCACTCTGAGGTGCCAGTGAATGACTGGTCGCTGTTAGCCTGTAAATTACACACACAAGCAGAAAGATGGTATCTTTAAAGCATCAGTAACGGTACAGGAAGTTATGTCTAGTTTTACAACTCAGGGATCTTTATTTACAAACATTATCATGAAAACCAAATAAAAAATTTTAAACAACCATTTTAATGAATGGTTGTTTAAAAAAACAAATAATGAAACAAATAATAAAACAAATAATAAAACAAATAATGAAATTATTTGTTTTAGCAAGCAGGAAATAATTTGAAAAAAAAATAGTCTTTTTTTTTGTTTGATGTTTGGTTATTTTGTTTTTGGTTTTTTTTTTTTCCCCTTTTTATTACTACAATTATTCACTTTGAAGTCCAGCTGTAACTCCTCCCCGTTTGTCCCCTCTCAATCTCCTCCCTCCCTTTTCTCCTTCCATGCCCCTCCCCCAGGCCACTGGTAGAGGAGTAACTCTTCCACTTCCATCTAACCTGAGCCTTTGGGTCTCAGGAGGATTGGCTGCATCTTCCTCTGTGGCCTGGTAAGGCAGCCCCACCTACCTCAGGGGAAGATGATCAAAGAGCTAGCTACTGAGCTCATATAAGAGACAGTCCCTGTTCCCATTACTAGGGTATCCACTCAGAGACTGAGCTGCCATGGGCTATATCTGTGCATGGGTTCTAGATTATCTCTGTGCATGGACCTGGGTTGGAGTATCAGTCTCAGAAAAGACCCCCAGACTTTTCAGAGGTCCGGAAAAGACCTCTGAGCTCCTCTCCGTATCTTTTCAACATAGTACTTGAAGTCCTAGCTAGAGATATAATACAACTAAAGGAGATCAAGGGGGTACAAGTCCAAAAGGAAGAAGTCAAAGTATCACTAATCGCAGATGATAGGCTGGTCTACATGAGCGATCGCAAAAATTCTACTAGAGAACTCCTTTGGCTGATAAACACCTTCAGCAAAGTGGCTGGATACAAAATTAACTCAAAAAAATTAGTAGCCATCCTCTATCTGAAAGACGAAAGGGCTGAGAAAGAAGTTAGGGAAACAACACCCTTCACAATAGCCACAAATAACATAAAGTACCTTGGTGTGACTCTAACCAAACAGGTGAAAGATCTGTTTAAAAAAACTTCAAGTCTTTGAAGAAAAAAAAATGAAGAAGATATCAGAAAATAGAAAGATCTCCCATGCTCATAGATTGGTAGGATCTACATAGTGAAAATATCCATCCTGCCAAAGCAATCTACAGATTTAATGCAATTCCCATCAAAATACCAACACAATTATTTACAGAACTCGAAATAGACTTTTCTCAAATGGTGGCTTAAAATAAATTTAATCTATCAGTATATCAAGTTAGTAAATCTGAAAAAGTCATAGAAATAGTATATGCATTACATATTTATTTTAAAATGTATTGATGTTGAATATTAAAATATATTTAATTTTATATTATATTAAATAAAATATATTATATTTTTGCTTATCTATGTAACAGAATATTAAGCCTCCATAAAAATAGGACCTCTGTTTATCTTATAGGGAAAAACTGGTAAACTTAAAATATATTACAATAAGAGAAATATCCAAGCTTACAAAGTCAACTATAGGAAACTTTTACTAATTTGAAGATTATAAATTTTAAAAAAAAGTCATAAAATGAGAAAGTAAAACAGTAGTGATTAGAAACTAGGAACCTGAAGGGATAAAAATAGTGGGGAAAAATCTGCCAGTAAATATAAAATCACAATAAAGTAGAAGACTGAAGTTATGTGACTGTATTACACATGGAATGACTGTTGTTAAAATATCAAATTATTAGATTTTGAATATTATATCTCAAAGAAATATTACATATTATCCCATTTTATCAATACATAAGTTTTCCATACTAAAACTTCACATTATGTCAAATAAACTTGTACAGTGATGCTTCAATTAAAGATCAGAAAGGAGAGGAGAACCTCTCCTATCCGTGGACTTGGGGAGGGGCATGCATGCAGAAACGAAAGGGAGGGTGAGATCGGGAGGGGAAGAGGAGGGGCTTATGGGGGGATACAAAATGAATAAAGTGTAATTAATAAAAAATAAAAAATAAAATAAAAAATTATCTTAACATTTTTTATTTAAAGTTCTATTATCAATGCAAGTAAAAATGTTAAAACTATGTTTATTAATAAATCCAATGCAAAATGCAGAAAATAAAATTTTAGATGTTGATAAAAAGGAGAGATTATTATGCCCAAATTTTTCAACATGAGCAAAATTCATAAGAATGCTTAAAAGGATTGGTTGTAATCCATCTGCCCCAACTCACTAGCAAAACTCTTGGGCAAAATATAAGTGATGGATATAAGAAGTATTCATCAAAATGTTGTGAATTGTAACTAATTTTTAGTTAACTGATGAGCAAGCTTTAGTTATGGAAAGCCAGCTGGTACTTCATAAGCAAATATGGTATCAATTTAAACTTTTTTCCCACTGAGATTAAGAAACAGATGCATAGGTTTCTTGCCCACGCAACTTCATTGAAGGTCTTTTAGAGTTAAACATGAAATAAAGTAAATCTATTATTGTTAGATGAAGTGAAAATTTTATGTCATCTAGAGAAGATGTGTATGTGTTCCTAGAAGATCAAATAGAATCCTCAGAATGTCTAAAATATACGAAGCTATAAAACTATGGGTCATCTGTAATCAAAATTATTCATCTACACAATATAATTATTTTCAGGCTTTTCATGTCTCCCTTTAAACATTTGAAAGTAGTACAAGTTATAAAACATTTTACTGTGAAATTTTTATGCCTATTGAGGATAAGTTTCTAAATGTTATCAAGAAAATCCTTAATACTTTTCACTAAGTCATCCACGTTGTGGTGACTACACTACTAAATAAATAAGGTAAAAGAAGTTTAAATCTTAGTGAGATTGTAGAATTATTTAAAATAAAGGCTGAAACAGGTGAGAATTTCATTTTTGGACCAAACTGTTCAAAATTAAGCTAGCTATATGTTGGGTATACATGGGCTAGGATTAGTTCCACTGAGTAATGATGAGCTGTTGGCAGTTGACACAGTAGAGAGAAAAAGTCATGTTTTTTTTTGTTTGTTTGTTTGTTTTGTTTTGTTTTGTTTTGTTTTTTTAATGTGTCCATTGGAAGGTGTTGCAGTGGATGGTCCCAGATAAAGACAGAAAGAAATGGGATTTTGTGAGATAATTAAATAAATTACAGGGTGATTGTAAGAGTTATGCTGTAGAAGAAAATTATGATGTACGTATGATCACCTTTCATTGTGTACATATATATAATTCTTCAAATTTAAAAAATAAAAACAATAAAAATACGGAGAGGAAAAAACTGACTCTCAGTGTAATCATTTTCTTCCAGTCTTTTATTTTTCTAAAGTTTTCCATGTTTTGATTTTCTCACCAAAACGTCTGGAAATAATTCAGTATCTGTCAAGTAAATGGTTATGTTGGTTGAACATTTCTCTTGTACAATTCCCATAAATCATTTCCCAACCTCAGACTTGGGTAGGATTAATGTACCTCAACCTTCGAGGCAGAGTGGGGTTTGAAAATGAGTGTCCACACCAGAACACCTCCTCTTTAAAATGTAGGCTTCATTAGTTGCTTCCCTTCCGTTAAATATCAAAGTTGACTAATTTGATTAATAATGCTTGAATTGAAACCTTTAGAAAACGTATATCAGCGTTTTCTCTGAGTATTAAATAAAAAGACTGCTTTGGTCAACATTTTATATTATGCTGTAATATTTCATGCTTAAATCTCTAAGAAATTTGTAGTCAAATAAATTAAAGACTTTAATAGAATAATTAAAAACTTAAAATTTTGTCCTTACTGGAACTATGAAACCAAGTTTGAAAATATAATAAATGTATCTTGTCAAAATTACGTTATAATATCATATCAAACTTAACACATGCTAAAATCATCATAGCCTAACATGTTTAAAACTTAAACTGGCTCTTGACTTCAGGAACTATTCAAGCTATAAATATAACATTCTACTTTATTTCACAACCATTTGTCCTGTAAGCACTGTTTCATTTTTTAGCATTCAGTAATGTCTGCTTTTTACCATCCAAACAAACCTAAAACTATTAAGAGTTGAGTTACTTTACCACAGACCTTTTAATTTTTTTTTTAAATTTTCACACAAGAGTAAAGTTTGGCATCATTTGTTTGTTTGATTAATTACTGTATTTACTTTACATCATGATCAGAGCCTCCTACTCTCCTCTCAGTCCCTCCCTCCACCCCTCTTGCCCCATTCACCACTAATCCCTGCCTACTCAAAAAAGGAAAGGGCTCCCATGGGTTTTAACCTGCCTGGGCATATCAAGTTGCAGTAAAATTAAGCACATCTCCTTTTAAACCTACAGAAGTCAGCCCGGTTAGGGCAAACTTATCCAAAGTCAGGTAATAAAATAAGAGACAGCCTCTGCTCTTGCTGTTAGGAGTCCCACATGAAAACTAAGCTGCCCAATAGTCCAATAGTTACATGTACACAGAAGGCCCAGTTCCATTTCATGCAGGCACTTTGGTTTTCTAAAGTTTTCCATGTCTTGATTTTCTCAGTAAAACATCTGGAAATAATTCAGTATCTGTCAAGTAAATGGTTATGTTGGTTGAACATTTCTCTTGTACAATTCCCATAAATCATTTCCTAACCTCAGACTTGGGTAGGATTAATGCACCTCAACCTTTGAGGCAGAGTGGGGTTTGTGGTTCAGTGTCTGTGAACTCTTATGGACCCAGGTGAGTTGATTATGGAGGCTATCTTTGTTGTTATTTGGGTTTGTTTTCTTATGTTTGATGCCCTTCACCCCTCTAGCTTCCTACAATCCTTCCTCTCCATCTTCCCCAGAATTCATCAAGCTGCAACCAAATGTTTGGCTGTGGGTCTCTGCATTTATTTCGATCAGTTGTTGGATGAAGTCTATCTTAGGATAGTTATGAGAGGCTCCTATATGCATGTATAGAAGAATACCAGTAATAGAATCAGGGTGGGCTCCCTTTTATGGCATGGGTCTTAAACAGGAACAGTCATTTGTTGACCATTTTCTTAATTTCTGCTTCATCTTTACCCCTGTACATCTTGAAGGCAGAACAAATTGTGGGTTGAAGGTTTTGTGGTAAGGTAGTTGTCCTATTCCCACTATTAAAAATCTTGCTCCTGGGATATTTCACTCAGGATGATCTTTTCTAGATCCCATCATTTGCTGCAAAATTCATGATTTCCTTGTTTTTAATGGTTGAGTAGTATTCCATTGCGTGAAAGTACCACAATTTCTGTATCCATTCCTCCGTTGATGAACATCCGGTTTGTTTCCAGGTTCTGGCTATTACAAATTAAGCTGCTACAAACATGGTTGTACAAATGTCTTTTTTGTGTACTTGAGCATATTTTGGGTATATGCCTAGGAGTGATATAGCTGGATCTTGAGGAAACAGTATTCCTGATTGTCTGAGAAAGAACAGAAAGACACACATGGTATATACTCACTTATAAGTGGGTACTAGACTTATAAGATAGAATAAACATACTAAAATCTGTAAAAGAAAGAGGACCAGGGGTAAGATGATCAATCCACACTTAGAAAGACAAATGGGATAGACATTGGAAGTAGGATAAAACAAGTAACAGGACCGGAGCTTACCACAGAAGGCCTCTGAAAGACTCTACCTAGTGTATCAAAGAAGATCCTGCAACTCATAACCAAACCTTCGGCAGAATGCAGGGAATTATATGAAAGAAGGGGGAGTTAGTATGACCTACAGAGGACAGGAACTCCACAAGGACCAAAGATATCAGGGCACAGGGGTCTTCTATGAGACTGTTTCACCAACCAAGGACCATACATGGATATAACCTAAAACCTTTGCTCAGAAGTAGCCCATGGTAGCTCAGTATCCAAGTGGGTTCCCTAGTAGGGAGAAAAGGATTATTTCTGACATGAACTCAATGACTGGCTCTTTGATCTCCCCCTCCCCCGTGAGGGAGGAGCAGCCTTGCTAGGCCACAGATAAGGACATTGCAGCCATTCCTGAAGATAATTGATAAGCTAGGGTCAGATGGAAGGGGAGGAAGACCTCCCCTATCAGTGGACTTGGAAGGAGGCAGGGAGGAGATGAGGGAGGGAGGGTGGGATTGGAAGGGAAATAGAGAGGGGGCTACATCTGGGATACAAAGTAAATAAACTGTGATTAAAATAAAAACTTAACTTAAATTTAAAAAAAGAAAGAGAGAAAATCTTGCCTGCTTACATCAGATGACTATTTCAGGCTCCATATCCACCATTGATAGAAGTCTTAGGTAGGTTCACCCTCACTGATTCCTGAGAATTTCCAATTTCCCCAAGTCCTAGAGATGCTCCTGCAGTAAATGTTGTCTCTCCCTTGTAAACTTGTACTCTTTCCCCCAACCTTTTCCCCCATCCAATCAATCCTGCTCCCATTAACTCTCCTTCATCCATCCAGCTACCCTCCTCCATCCCATCCAAGGTCTATTCTACCCCCTTTTCAGTGAGAATCAAGAGTCTTCATTTGGGTACTTCTTGTTACAAATCCTTTTTGGGCCTGTGGATTGTAATATGGTTATCCTTACCTTTACTGCTAAAATCAGCTTATATGTGAGTACATACATTGCTTGTCTTTTCTGAGTCTGGGTTATATCACTCAAGATGATCTTTTCTAGTTCCATCTATTTCCCTGCAAACTTAATATTTCACTGTGTAAATGTACCATATATTCTTAATCTGTTCTTCAGTTTAGGTAAACCTAGGTTGTTTCCACTTTCTGGGTATTATGAATAAAGCTGTTATGCACATAGGTCAGCAAGTGTCCTTGCGGTAGGGTGGAACACCCTTTGAATATATGCCCAGGAGTAGTATAGCTAGATCTTGAGGCAGAACTACTTCCATTTAGTTTTTAATCAAACTTCCAAATTCATTTTCAAAGCGTTTGTACAACTCCGCACTCCCAAGAGCCATGGAGTAGTGTTCCACTTGCTCTGTATCCTCACCAGCATGAGCTGTGGTTTGACTTTTGGTCTTATCCATTTGGACAGGTGTAAGATAGAATCTGAGAGTCCTTTTCTTTTGAATTTCTTTGATTACTATGGATATTGAACATTGTTTTTAGTGCTTCTTGGCCATTAGAAATTCCTTTGTGAAGAATTCTCTGTTTAGACCTATACCACAAATTTTTAAATAACTGTGGTGCCCTTCCTCGTCTCCTCCCAATCAAAACCTCCCTCCCTCTTCTCCCCCAATGCACCTCCCTTAGTCCACTGATAACAATCTCTGTTAGATGTGGGACTAGTGAAGATTCTATTATTATTATTATCATTGTCATCATCATTTATTACAATTTATTCAATTTATATCCCTGCTGTGGTCCCCTCCCTCATCTCCTCCCAATCCCACCCTCCCTCCTCCTCCACCTATGGCCATCTCCTAGTCTATTGATAGGGAAGGTCTTCCTACCATTCCCTCTGACCTGAGCCTATCATATCTCATCAGGACTGGCTGCATTGTCTTCCTGTTTGGCCTGGTAAGGCTGTTCCCCCATCAGAGGAGGTAATCAAAGAGCCAGACACTGAGTTCATGTCAGAGACAGTCCCTGTTCCCATTATTAGGGCACCCACTTGGAGACTCATAGCCTACCTTTGGGCAGAGTGCAGGAGGAAATCTTATAAAAGAAGAGGGAGATAGAAAGACCTGTAAGGGACAGGAGCTCCACAATGAGAGCCACAGAATTAAAATACCTGGGCACAGGTGTCTTCTCAGAGACTAATACTCCAACGAAGGCCCATGCATACAGATAACTTAGAACCACTGCACAAATTTCACTTTTTCTTTTTACATAACTGAGTAGTATTCCATTGTGTATATGTACCACAATTTCTGTATCCATTCCTCCATTTAAGAACATGTTTGCTCAGATTGCTTACAGATTTTGGCTATTATGAATAGAGCTGCTATGAACATGGTTAAGCAAATGTCTTTGTTGTATACTTGAGCATATTTTGGATATATGCCTAGGAGTGCTTTCTGAGGAAGCACTATTCCCAATTTTCTGAAACTGTGCCAGATTGGTTTCCAAAGTAGTTGTATAAGTTTACATTCTCACCAGTAATGGAGGAGGGTTGCCCTTTCTCCACAAACTCTCCAGCATGTGTTGTCACTTGAGTTTTTGATCTTAGCCATTCTGATGGGTGTAAGGTGAAATCTCAGGGTTGTTTTGATTTGCATTTTCCTGATGACTGAAGATGGTTGATCATTCTTTAAGTCTTTCTCTGCCATTCTGTATTGCTCAACTGAGAATTCTTTGTTTACCTCTGTACATAATTTTTTTTAATTTTTTATTTAACTTTTATTAATTACACTTTATTCATTTTGTATTCCCCCACCCCTTTCTGCATGCATGCCCCTCCCCAAGTCCACTGATAGGGGAGTTCCTCCTCTCCTTCTTTCTGATCTTAGTCTATCAGTTCTCATCAGGAGTGGCTGCATTGTCAGGGTTCTAGGTTATCTCCACGGATAGTCCTTGGTTGGAGCATGAGTCACTGGGAAGTTCCCTGTGTTCAAATTATCTTGTTCTGTTGCTCTCCTTGTGGAGTTCCTGTCCTCTCCAGCTCTTACTATTTCCCACTTCTTACATAAAATTCCATTCACTCTGCCCATCAGTTGGCCATCAGGCTCAGCATCTGCTTTGACAGTCTGCAGGGCAGAGGCTTTCAGAGGCCCTCTGTAGCAGGTTCCTAGGTTGTTTCCTGTTTTCTTTTTCTTCTGATGTCCATCCTCTTTGCCTTTCAGGATGGGGATTGAACATTTTAGTTAGGGTCCTCTCTTTTGCTTAGTTTGTTTAGATGTGCAGATTTTAGTGAGTTTATTCTATGTTGTATGTTTATATGAGTGAGTATATACCTTGTGTGTCTTTTTGCTTCTGGGACAATTCACTCAGGATGATCCTTTCCAGGTCCCACCATTTACCTGCAAATTTCATGATTTCCTTATTTTTCATTGCTGAGTAATACTCCATTGTATAGATGTACCACAGTTTCTGCATCCATTCTTCAGTTGAGGGGCTTCTGGGCTGTTTCCAGCTTCTGGCTATTACAAATAAAGCTGCTACAAACATGGTTGAGCAAATGTCCTTTTTGTGTACTTGAGCCTCTTTTGGGTATATGCCTAGGAGTGGTATGGCTGGATCCTGAGGAAGCGCTATTCCTAGTTGTCTGAGAAAGTCCCAGATTGATTACCAGAGTGGTTGCACAAGTTTACATTCCCACCAGCAATGGACGAGGGTTCCCCTTTCTCCACAACCTCTCCAGCATGTGTTGTCACTTGAGTTTTTTTTTATCTTGGCCATTCTCATGGGTGTAAGGTGAAATCTCAGGGTTTTTTTGATTTGCATTTCCCTAATGGCTAATGAGGTTGAGCATTTCTTTAAGTGCCTCTCTGCCATTCCACATTCCTTTAGAGAGAATTCTCATAAACAGATAAGAGTAAAAGTACAAACCAAGTTCTCTCTTTCACAGAACTAAGCGTAAATATTTTTCTCTTCTGCCACCATCTTTCCTTTTCTTCTTATATAGTTTTATTACAAATTACCATAGCTAAAATATATTTTAGATGTTAAAGTAATATATCACAAACTTTAAAATATTTTAACAATTATTGTGACATTTCAAAAGCCTCTTCAAATGGGGCACTAGTGAGTGATACAGGGTATTTTAATATAAGTTTCTGGCAGAAAAGAAATCCTTATAAGGACTCTTGTTAAAATATATTTGGTCCCTGGATTCTCTCTCTGTCTTTCTCTCCCTCTCTCTTTCTGTCTCTTTCTATTTTCCTGGGCAGGTGAACAGACAACTTTTTACCACATATTTCTTCCATGAAATTCTTCACCAGCACTGGCCCAAGGCAGTAGGGCCATGGGTCCATAATCTGAAATTCACACTCTGATTCAAAATAAATCTGTCTTCATTTTAAATTGATTATATCGGATATTTTGACCAATATTGTAAAGATGACTGTCATTAGCATGACTGAGATGTATGTTTTATAAATATTTTTTCTAATTTGTTTTTGCTCAAAATTAAAACAAAAACATTTGCTTAAAATATACAAAAAATTTTTATTGAAAAGATGTAATTTTTTTAAGAACTAGAATTTTTAATTTTGGAGTAGTATAATTGTTTAAAAAGCTTGTGAAAACCAAAGTTTAATTCAAAGAGGAGAGTCTAAATAAAGAATTCATTTTATGGGTTCCCTAGGTGAAAACAACCATCTAGAGAAGTATCTTCCCAGGAAGAACAAAGAGGACATTGTAACCATAGAAGTATCTTGAGATACAGAAAGATGAAGAAATAAGTTAGGCTGTGTCAAGGCTGCAAGGTTTCAAGAAGTGATTTAGATCAGATAATGTGCAGCAGGGGTGGATTTTCAACCTGTAGATGCTGAAAGGATACTGTGCCTAGCTGTGAAGGAGAAGCCTTAGTTTCCATGGAGACCTGAAAATTAGAGATACCAGATTGTGGGATGTCTGCTCGGGAAGTTTTCATGCACAAGCTGGAGCCAGACCAAAGAAACGTTCTATGTTCTGCAGGTGGTTGAACTGTTGAGACAAAATTTTCCAAGATGATTGGAGTCCAGTGTTAACCTATTAGGTCTTCTGATCCTCAACTTGGAGCCTCATAAATTAGTAATCTCCCTTCTAAGTTTAGGTCTTGCTTTTGTTTGATCTTTTCTTACTATGCCCTCAACTTGCTTTCATGGAATATGTTGCTTAGTCTGTCTCACTGTATATTAGATGTATATAACTATTTCAAGTTACAGGGGCTCACAGTTAAGAGCTTGCCTGATACTTAGAAAAGATCTTGCGCTTACAAAGTATTGGAACTGTTAAAAATGATGGGACTCATATCCAGTATATATAGAGAACTAAGGAAGCTGAAGGGCAGCAAACCAAGTAACCCACTTAAAAAATGTACATAATTTTTAATTGGATTATTTGGTTTGTTGGTGTTTAACTTCTTCAGTTCTTTATGTATTCTGGATATTAGCCCTCTGTCAGATATAGGGTTGGTTAAGATCCTTTTCCAATCTGTAGGCAGTCTTTTTGTTCTGATAACAGTGTCCTTTGCTTTACAGAAGCTTTTGAGTTTCATGAGGTCCCATTTATTGATTGTTGATCTTAGAACCTGTGCTGGTGATGTTATATTCAGGAAGTTGTCTCCTGTGTCAATGAGGTATGGCTCTTCCTCACTTTTTCTTTTTTCGCTAACAAGTTTACTGTGTGTGTGTGTGTGTGTGTGTGTGTGTGTGTGTGTGTGTGTGTGTTTTAATTTTATGTTGAGTTCTTTGATCCACTTGGACTTTAGTTTTGTACAGGGTGATAAGTATAGATCTATTTGCATTTTTCTACACGTACATATCCAGTTAGACCATCACCATTTGTTGAAGATGCTATCTTTTTTCCATTGTACAGTTTTGGTATTTTGTCAAAAATGAGGTGTCCATAGGTGTATGGGTTTATTTCTGAGTCTATTTTACCGTTCTTCAGATTGCTGTTTTTATCCTTTGACTGTGCTCTTAGCCCTACAGAAAGTTTTCAGTTTCGTGAGGTACCATTTATTAATTTTTGATGTTAATACCTGAACTATTAGTGTTCTGTTCAGAAAGTTGCCTCCTACGCCAAAGCATTCAACACTCTGCCACACTTTCTCTTTTATCATGTTTAGTGTATCTGGTTTTATGTTGAGATCTTTAATTAAAGTCACTATGCTATTATCACAAAATAGTAAAATTCATTAAGAAAATCTGGCAAAAACAACCGAATATAAATGACTAAACGGATATCTCCCCTAGCATTTTAATATAAAATGGTGAAAACATGATTGTTGTATCAGTAATGAAATTTAAAGAAGTTTTAAAAATGAGTGCTTAGTCATGCTAATCTCACTTATTTTCAAATATTTTATTAACCACCAAGAGAGAATTTATAACCTTGGAATTATTATGATGGATTAAGTTTAAGCACCAGGTGTTGATACTTACATGAGAGAGAAATGAATATAGTCATTAAATGTGCTTCTGGGTACAATTTTATTTTATAAGATAATGGGAATCCTAAGGAAGGGTTTTTATCAGAAGTATTAAGATATAAACACACAACCAGGTAAGACAAAATATTTAAAAATATATTTGTGAGTTATGGACTTTTTATATATTTTGGATCTTTTAGTATATACTACTATCTAATTTGTATGTCTACAAAATAAGTATATTTAAAAAAATTGCTACAATGCTTGTGAAATGCACTGCAATATTTATGGAAATAAGTAAGGAATATTCTAATATATTATGGTAACTTATTTTCTAAAGTTTTTGTGGTATAAGTTTTAGGTTTATTTCTAAACAAACATTGTCTGCAAAGGTATCTGATAAGCCAGGACTGGCTTCAATGTCCTTATCTGTGGCAAGGCAACTCCTCCCTCGCGGAGTGGTCAAAGAGTCAGCCACTGAGTTCATGTCAGAGACAGTTTCTGTTCCCCTTACTAGAGTACCCACTTGAATACTGAGCTGTCATGGGATACAATTGAGCAGAGGTTCTAGGTTATCTTGATGAATGGAACTTGGTTGAAGTATCCGCCTCAGAAAAGACCCCTGTGCCCAGATATTTTGATTCTGTTGCTCTCCTTGAAGAGCTCCAGTCCTCTCCATGTCTTACTAACTTGCCCTTCTTTTATATGATTCCCTGCACTCTGCCCAAAGTTTGGTTATGAGTCTCAGCATCTGTGTTAATACACTGCTAGGTAGAGTCTTTCAGAGGCCCTCTGTGTTAACTAGTAAAGGAAATAACAGATTGAGTCATTCCCTAGAAAATAATCTGTCAAGTAAATGGAAGAAGAAAACTACCTGGAATTATTAGGCTGAGATCAGATAAATAATACAGCAAATCAACCCAATACCTAGAAGTGGGCAATGAACAAAGCCATCACACAGTCTTCAAAGAAGAAACTCACCAATAAGATTTCACAGTTTTAAATATACCTGCAGCAAATATTGGTGCCCAGATTTCATTTTGAAAAACATTTGTTCCCAAATATAGGCCACAACAGGAACTGAATATCATTTAAGAATGGAACATCATTAATTAGAATGAGAGTTCTACATGTGAATAAATTGATATGCTTCTGTAGAAAATGTTTTAAAATGTAGATATTAGAATGGACTTTATAAAAACATTGGCTCCCATCAACAGCTCTATTATACCTTTGGGTTTGTCAGCAATCCAGAGTATGAGGCACCACACAGGAAGCAAAGTCTAGGTTCAAGGTCTGTTCCCCTTCAGATCAGTTTAGTAAATTCATATTAACTTTTAAACTTAAAAGCATTACTTAAAAGTATTAATTTTACATTCTTTAAAAGCTTGACATAGTATTCTCCTGGTAGTTCATTCACATTTGAACTTGGTATACCATTCATCAGTGTCTATTATTGTAGAGTGCCCCAGACTGTATGGTAAAACCTTTCAAAGGAAGAAAAAAATATCAGTCATGGCAGAGCATCCAGTGGCCAGTAGATGGTTCTCTGTGAGTTTGAGACTAACCTGAGCTACATAGGAATGCCAGGTCATTAAGATCTATAAAGTGAGACTTTATCTGAAACAACAAAAACAACTAGTAAAAGAAGAGAAACAGTAAGAACTAGAAAGAGTGGGGTAAAGGGGGAAAGAAATGAGTATGGTGAAAGGGGGAGAGAGAAAGAAAATACAAAAGAAATAAACCCAAACAAGTAGAATAAATTAAATCACCCTGGCAAGTAACCTGAAGCTTAATTGGCACTGGTGAATGGGGCTCATTGCTATCAAGACAATGTACAAATACAAAGTCTATTTTGGGTATGCAGGAAGAGGGATAGAGGGTGGGAACCAGAGGAAGACAGGAGAGGGCTACTATTGGGATGTAACATGAATAAATAAATTAATTAATTAAAAAGAAAAAATTACACAACGTATAGCTGCATGTGGTGACACCGAACTTTACTTGCAGTACTCTGAAGCAGACAGCAGTTAGATCAATTTGAGTTCAACACCAGCCTGGTCCTCAAAGCCAGATGTACATACAGTCTCTTCCTCAAATAACTGAATAAATATATAAACCACTACCACGAGTCCAAAAAACAGGTTATATTTATATAAGTTAATATATGCAATATATTTCAGGCCAATCTACCTCACGAACATCTATGCAAAAATACTCAACAAAATACTTGCAAACTGAATCCAAGAACACATCAAAGATATCATCCACCATGACGAAGTAGGCTTCGTCCCAGGCATGCAGGGGTGGTTCAATATACAGAAATCCATCAATGTGATCCACCACATAAACAATCTGAAGGAGAAAAACCACATGATCATCTCCTTAGATGCTGAAAAAGCATTTGACAAAGTCCAACACCCATTCATGTTTAAAGTCTTGGAGAGATCAGGGATACAAGGCACATATCTAAACGTAGTAAAGGCAATACACAACAAGCCTATAGCCAATATAAAACTCAATAGAGAAAAACTTAAATCATTCCCACTGTAATCAGGGACTAGGCAAGGCTGCCCACTCTCTCCATATCTCTTCAACATTGTTCTTGAAGTCTTTGCTAGAGCAATAAGACAATTGAAGGAGATCAAGGAGATACAAATTGGAAAGGAAGAAGTCAAAGAAGTCACTATTTGCAGATGATATGATAGTATACCTGAATGACGCCAAAAATTCTACCAGGGAGCTCTTATAACTGACTAACACCTTCAGCAAAGTGCCTGGATACAAAATTAACTCAAAAAAATCAGTAGCCCTCCTGTATACAAAAGACAAAAGGGCTGAGAAAGAAATTAGGTAAACAACAACCATCACAATAGCCACAAAAGACATACAGTACCTTGGAATGAACCTAACCAACCAAGTCAAAGACTTGTATGAAAAAAATTTCAAGTCTCTGAAGAAAGAATTAGAAGATATCAGAAGATGGAAAGATCTCCCATTTTCATGGCTTGGCAGGATTAATATAGTAAAAATGGCCATCTTACCAAAAGCAATGTACAGATTTAATGCAATTCCCATCAAATTACCAAACCAATTATTTACAGACTTGGAAAGAAAAATCCTCACCTTCATATGGAATGACAAGAAACTCAGAATTGCTAAAACAATTCTCTACAGTAAAAGACCTTCAGGAGGTATCTCCATCCCTGATCTGAAGCCGTACTATAGAGCAACAATATTAAAAACTGCATGGTACTGGCATAGAAACAGACTGGTGGATCAATGGAATTGAATAGAAGACCCTGACATAAATCCACACACTTATGGTTTTTGACAGAGATACCAAAACCATTCAATGGAAAAAAGACAGCATCTTCAACAAATGGTGCTGGTCTAACTGGAAGTCTACATGTAGAAAAATGCAAATAGATCCATACTTATCAAACTTCACCAAACTAAAGTCCAAGTGGATCAAAGACCATGACATAAAACCAGACACAATAAACCGCTTAGAAGAAAAAGTGGGGAAGAGCCTTGAATTCATTGGCACAGGAGAAAACTTCCTGAACAGAACACCAACAGCACAGGCTCTAAGAGCAATAATCAATAAATGGGACCTCATGAAACTGAAAAGCTTCTGTAAAGCAAAGGACACTATCATCAGAACAAAACGACAATCTACAGATTGGTAAAGGATCTTCACCAAACCTATATCTGAAAGAGGACTAATATCCAGTATATATAAAGAACTAAAGAAGTTAAACGGCAAAAGAATCAAGTAATCGGTTTAGTGTGTCTAGTTTTATGTTGAGGTCTTTGATCCACATGGACTTTAGTTTGGTGCAGGGTGATAAGTATGGATCTATTTGCATTTTTCTACATGTAGACTTCCAGTTAGACCAGCACCATTTGTTGAAGATGCTATCTTTTTTCCATTGAATGGATTTGGCATCTCTGTCAAAAATCAGGTGTCCATAAGTGTGTGAATTTATGTCAGGGTCTTCTATTCGATTCCATTGATCCACCAGTCTGTTTCTATGCCAGTACCATGCAGTTTTTAGTATTGTTGCTCTATAGTACAGCTTGAGATCGGGGATGGAAGGAGATACTTCCTGAAGATCTCTTATTGTAGAGAATTGTTTTAGCAATTCTGGGTTTCTTGTTGTTCCATATGAAGGTCAGAATTTTTCTTTCCAGGTCTGTAAATAATTGTGTTGGTAATTTGATGGGAATTGCATTGAATCTGTAGATTGCTTTTGGTAAAATGGCCATTTTTACTATATTAATCCTGCCAAGCCATGAGCATGGGAGATCTTTCCATCTTCTGATATCTTCTTCCAATTCTTTCTTCAGAGACTGGAAATTTTTTTCATACAAGTCTTTGACTTGCTTGGTTAGGTTCACACCAAGGTACTTTATAAAAAATAGAGTTCAGAGCTAAACATAGAATTCTCAATAGAGGAATATCAAATGGCAGAGAAACACTTAAAGAAATCCTCAACCTCATTAGCAGTCAGGGAAATGCAAATCAAAACGACCCTAAGAATGGCTTAGGGTCTTATACTCATCAGAATGGCAAAGATGAAAAACTCAAGTGACAACACATGCTGGAGAGGTTGTGGAGAAAGGGGAACCCTCCTCCACTGTTGGTGGGAATGTAAACTTGTACAACCACTCTGGAAAGCAATCTGCTTCTTTCTCAGACAACTAGGAATAGTGCTTCCTCAGATCGAACCATACCACTCCTAGGCATATACCCAAAAGAGGCTCAAGTACACAATAAGGACATTTGCTCAACCATGTTTGTAGCAGCCTTATTTGTAATAGCCAGAAGCTGGAAACAGCCCAGATGCCCCTCAGTGGAGGAATGGATGCACAAATTATGGTATATCTACACAATGAAATATTACTCAGCAATAAAAAAAAAAAAAAAAAAAAAACAAGGAAATCATGAAATTTGCAGGTAAATGGTGGGATCTGGAAAAGATCATCCTGAGTGAGCTATCTCAGAAGCAGAAAGATGAACACGGTATATAATCCCTCATATAGACATATAATATAGGACAAACCTACTAAAATCTGTACACCTAAAGAAACTAATCAAGAGCGAGGACCCTGGCTAAAATGCTCAGTTCCTATCTAGAAAGGCAAAGAGGATGGACATCAGAAGAAGGAGGAAAGAGGGAACAAGTCAGGAGCCTGACACAGAGGACCTCTGAAAGGCTCTGCCCTGCAGACTATCAATGCAAATGCTGAGACTTATGGGCAACCTTTGGGCAGAATGCTGGTAATCTTATGAAAGAAGTGGGAAACAATAAGATCTGGAGAGGACAGGAACTTCACAAGGAGAGCAACAGAACCAAAAAATCTGAGCACAGGGGTCTTTCCTGGGACTCCAACCAAGGACTATGCATGAAGATAACCTAAGACCCCTGCACAGATGTACCCCATGGCAGTTCAATATCCAAGGGAGTTCCATTGTAATAGGAACAGGGACTATCTCTGACATAAACTGATTGGCCTGCTCTTTAATTACGTCCCCCTGACGGGGAAGCAGCATTACCAGGCCACAGAAGAAGACAATGCAGCCACTCCTGATGAGACCTAATTGACTAGGATCAAAAGGAAGGAAAAGAAGACCTCCCCTATCAGTAGACTTGGACAGGGGCATGCATGAAGAGGGTGGAGGAAGGGAGGGATAGGGACGGGAAGAAGGAGGAAACCACAGGGGGGATACAAAGTGAATAAAGTGTAATTAATAAAGAATTAAAATGTATATATATGTAATATGTTATATATATGTTAATATATTTTAACTTAAACATTATACATGATATATACATTTCATCTGTCTTACCGTATGCCATAAATATGTACAATTGTTATGTATGCATATCAATTTAGTGTATTAAAGTTTATTGAACATATCACAACAATATGACTGTGTGTAATTTACCTGATTAATTACATTAAAGTCATATGAGATTTAAGATAGAGTCCGCATTCTCCCTGAAGATTCCATTGTTTCCATCTCATTCCTAACTCTTCATGTTTTCTATTCACTGTCATGATTTGAGGGAAATCTGCGCAGGTTTATATGCATATCCCTGAAGAGCCACCTCATTCTGAGATATAAGCATGGCTTGTAGAATATAATTCAACTAATTCTTACCAGACATATTGAATTACAAATACATAGTACGTGTGCCTCTGTTTGTGTGCCTGTGTCCCTATGTGAGTGCCCGCATGCCTGTGTGGACTGAGAAAGAAATGAGGGAAACAACACCCTTCACAGTAGCCACAAGTAATGTAAAATATTTTAGTGTAACTTTATCCAAGCAAGTGAAAGACTTGTATGACAAGAACTTCAAGTCTCTGAAGAAAGAAATTGAAGAAGATAGCAGAGGATGGAAAGATCTCTTATGCTCATGGATCAGTAGGATTAACAGTAAAAATGGACATAATGTCAATCAATCTACACATTCAATGCAATTCCCATCAAAATTCCACACAATTCTTTACACACCTCAAAAAACCCAAATTTCATATGGAAAAATTATTCTTTACAATAAAAGAACCTCTGGAAGTATCTCTATCCATGACTTCAAGCTGTACTACAGAGCAATAGTAATTCAAACTGCATGGTGTTGGCATAAAAATAGACAGGTTGATCAATGGAATCAACTCAAAGACCCAGAAATAAAGCCACACACCGATGCACACTTTTTTTTTATAAAGAAGCCTGTAAAACGCTCAAGTGCATTTGGAATGAAGACCTCAACATAAAACCAGATACACGAAATCTAATAGAAAAGAAAGTGGGGAATAGCCTTGAACACTTTTGTACAGGAGAACACTGCTTCAACATAACATCAATGTAAGATCCGTAAATAAACCCACACACCACAGAAAATTAATTTTTTACAAAGAAGCCAAACCATATAATGGAAAAAAGATAGCATATTCAACAAATTTTGCTGGTCTAATTGGATGTCTACATGTAGAAAAATGCAAGTAGACCCATATATATCACCCTGCAAAAAGTCCAAATGGATTAAAGTCTTCAACATAAAACACTAAACCTGTTAGAAGTAAAAGTGGAGAACAGCCTTGACCTCATTGGCACAGGAGACAAATTCTGAAACAGAACAAAAACAGCATAGGCTCTAAGATCAACAATAAATGGGACCTCATGAAACTGAAAAGCTTCTGTAAAGCGAAGGACACTGTCATCAGAACAAACGACAGCTTATAGACTGGGAAAAATCTTCCCCAACCCTACATCTGACAGAGGGCAAATATCCAGAACATATAAAGAACTAAAGAAGTTAAACACCAAAAAAAACAAGTAATCCAATTAAAAAATGGGGCACAGAGCTAAACAGATAATTCTCAATAAAAGAATATTGGATGATAGAGAAACATTTGAAGAAATGCTCAATGTTCTTAGTCATTCAGGAAATGCAAATCAAAACAGCCCTGATATTTCACCTCACACCAGTCAGAATGGCTAAGTACAAATACTCAAGGGATAATGCATGCTGAAGAGGATGTGAAGAAATGGGAACCCTCCTCAATTGCTGGTGAGAATGTAACCTTGTACAACCACTTTGGAAATCAGTCTGGTACTTTCTCAGAAAATTAGGAATAGTGCTACCTCAAATCCAGCTATATCACTCCTAGGCATATAACCCAAAAGATAACCTACCATTCAATAAAAACACTTGCTCAACTATAGCAGTTGATATAGCTTTATTTGTAATAGCCAGAATCTGAAAACCCAGATGTCCCTCAAAGAAGGAATGGCTACAGAAATTATGGTATATTTACACACTGTGATACTAATCAGCAATTAACAACAAGGAAATTATAAAATATGTAGGCAAAAAGGTAGGATCTAGAAAAGATCATCTTGAGTGAGGTAACCCAGAAGCAGAGGACACATATGGTTTATACTCACTAATAAGTGGAAATTTGCCATATAATATAGGATAAGCATACTAAAATTTATAAACTTAAAGAAAGTAAACAAAAAGGAGGACCCTAGGGAAGATGCTTAATCCTCATTAAGAAGGGCAAACAGGGTAGATATTGGAAACAGGAAGAGAAAAGGAACAGGACAGGAGCCTTGCACAGAAGACCTCTTAAAGGCTTGATCCACCAGGGTATCGAAGGAGATACTGAGACTCATAGCCAAACTTTGGGCAGAGTGCTAGAAACCTTTTGGAAGAAGAGGGAAATAGAAAGACCTGGAGGAGACAGGAACTCCACAAGGAGAATGACAGAGCCAAAAAAACCTGGGTCAATGGGAGCTTGTAGAGACAAATACTCCAACCAAGAACCATGCATGGAAAAGATATAGAAACCTTGCCCAGAAGAAGCCCATAGGCTGCTCAGTTCCTAAGTGGGTTTCCTAGTAAGGGGTAGAGGGGCTGTCTCTAATAGAGGAATTTCATTTATTTATCTATCTATTTATCTATTTATTTATTTATTTATTTATTTATTTATTTATTTATTTGCTTACTTACTTATTTACTTATCACATTTGATTCACTTTATATCCCAGCTGTAGCCCCTTCTCTTATCCCTTCCCAGTCCTACTCTCCCTCCTTCATTTTCTCCCATTCCTGTCCACAAGTCCACTCTTAGGGGAGGTCCTCCTCCCCTTCCCTCTGACCCTAGCCTATCATGTCTTTTCAGGGCTGGCTGCATTGTCTTCCTCTGTGGCCAGGTAAGGCTGATCCTCCCTCAGAAGAAGGTGATCAAAGAGCCAGGAATTTTTAATGGCTGAGAAACACCTAAAGCAATGTTCATTGTCATTATTCATCATGAAAATGATAATCTCACAGCCATTTCACAGCCATCAGAATAGAAAAGATCAAAGACTCAAACGACAGCATACGCTGGCAAGGATGTGGAGCAAGGGGAATACTCCTCCATTGCTGGCAGGAGTGCAAACGTGTGCGACAGCTGTGGAAATTAATCTGGAGTTTTCTCAGAATTTTGGAAATAGTTCTACCCCAAGGCCCAGCTTTAACACTCCTAGGCATATACCCAAAAGATGCTCTACGATACCACAAGGATACTTGTTCATGTATGTTCATATCAGCTGTATTCTAAATAGCCAGAAACTGGAAACAACCTAGATGTCCCTCATCCTAAGAACAGATGAAAGAAAAAAAAAGTGCTATACTCACACAATGGAATACTACTCAGCTACTAAAAACAAAGGTGTCTTTTGGGTATAGAAGAAGGAGATGTATAGTTGTGTTTTGAGGTAGCACTATGCCCAATTTTCTGAGAAAGCATCAGACTGATTTCCAAAATGATTGTGCAAGTTTTCACTCCCACCAGCAATGGAAGAGTGTTCTCCTTCCTCCAAAACCTCACCAGCACGTGCTGTTGCCTGTGAATTTGATCTTAGCCTTTCTGACTGGTGTGAAATGGAATGTCAGAGTTGTTTTGATTTGTGTTTCTCTTATGACTAAGGAACTTGAACATTTCCTTTAAGTGTTTCTTAGCCACTCAATATTCTAACAACCCAACCATCAAACAAAGCCTCTTGGGCCTCTAGCATTTTTATACCCTCTAAATAGTCCCCAGAATTTTAAGTGTCACACAATCACAGAAACTATATGCAGCTGTCAAAATTATGCCTTTGCTAGAGCATGAGGCAGTTCATACTCAGTTGCTGTTAAGCAGTCCCATATTCCCACACTTGGAAAGGAAAACATTTTATTATATTGTTTCTGCGTTTTTTCCATTTTTAATTTATTATAGTTTATTCACTTTGTATCACAGCTGTAGCCCCTTCCTAATGCACTCCCCATCCTACCATCCTTCTTTCTTCTCCTCCTATGCCCCTCCCCCATTCCATTGATAGGGGAGGACCTCCTTCTCTTCCATCTGACTCTAGCCTATCAGGTCTTATCAGGACTGGCGGCATTGTCTTCCTCTGTGGCCTAGTAAAGCTGCCCCCTACACCTCAGTGGGAAGTGAACAAAGAGCCAACCACTTATTTCATGTCAGAGACAGGCCTTGTACCCCTTACTAGAGAATACACATAGAAACTGAGCTGCCGTGGGCTACATCTGTGTAGGGGTTCTAGGTTGTCTCCATGAATGGTCTTTAACCAAAATTTGAAAATTCTCACTACAACTCTGAACTCTTGCTTAGATAAGAATTCATAAATGGACTGCATACCCTGATTAGGATCAAAGAAATTTGCAATAAAGTGTTGATTAAGGTAGATAAACTTACACTATAAAAACTTCTACATCTAAACTCAGCTAGCAAACATATTCTTTTGCATCTAGAAAACTGAGAGCCAAGCCTTCTTGCTAGTTTTATCTAAAATATATATTCAGCTCGTAAGAGCCATTCTGGGACCTTACAGGGTCCATTCAACATGCAGAAGTTCCCATACATCAAAAAGGCCACCCAGAATTCTTTCTCTCGTGGACTTACTCAATTTAATTGCTTTGTATATTAATCCAGTGCACAGAATCTCTACAGTGATTATAATTTACGATGGCATGTAATACAACATATTATGATAGGAGTGCCACTGTCTCATAGTTGTTATATTACACTGTTTAAAGTGAAACCACATGTCCTGGTAATACCTACAGAGTCTTATACAAAACCATTCCTATTAGAAGGCAGAGACATTTGGCAGTCATTTTTGTCTACCAGAGACTTTTCCATATGAGCAATTATCAAAAATGATAAAGCCAAAATCTGCTTAATAAATGGCCATAACAAAAGTGGGTCCCTCTTATTATTGTAACGAATAAGAGACTTTCTATAAGCCATTTTATAGTCTTACAATTAAGCTTAGTTGCTTAGGAGTTAAAATGTTTTTAGGTTTAGATAGATGTCTTTAGGTTGATAGATATGATATATGGTAGAGATTGATTTAGGTTCAGAATTTTAGACACACAGATAGGAGAAATGATGTTTTCTTCAAGATTGCCAAATACAAATAAGCATAACACTATGAATGTAACTTTAACATATGCTTTTCCTAATTGTTTTGTAGTTCTTACAGTAGGAAGTTTTTCATGTATATGTATAATGATATAGATGTATATGAAAAGGGGACCTTTCATTAAACTAATAGGGAGAATTATGAAAATAATAAAACCTTTGATTCAGATGTTTACTCAAGATGAACCTGAATATTTTGGAATCACAAGGAGAAAACAAGGAGAAAATTAAAGCATGATATTGTCATATGCAAAGTCATGAGAGGTAGTCAGTGAGTTGAAGGTTTTCTGTGTAAACATGATGAGCTGAGTACAGACCTTCATCACTCCCGTAAAATGCCATGAGCAGTAACAGATGCCTTGACCCCATAGCTAGAGGAGGTGGAGAAAGATAGAGCCCTGGAATTTGTTGGCCAGCCAGGATAGTAAAATAAATAAATGAATAAAAATAAAAAAAATATTCTTCCTCTTCAGTCAGAGAGCCTGCCTCAAAATATAAAAGAAAGTGTGAAGGAGGAAGACAACTGTCCTTGAACTTTGGTCTAAACACAGACACTACCTGACAGAGAGAGTGACACATACACATACACACACACACACACATGCAAACACACAATTGTCATAACCAGTAACTAAAGAAAATTCAAATACTGTAAATCATTAAGTAGAACTGTGTATAAACTTCAAAACTGATCTAACAAAATCGTTCATCAAACATATTTTCTTGTAATTAGCTATGGTTACCATTTAATATAAAAACTGTAAGATCACATGCATAATTCTCTCAGTCCATAAGTGTGGTACTGACAGAAAAAAACAAATAGAAGTGTATGAAGTACACCGTTGTCAGAAGAAATGCGATTTATTTACCTTGTGCTCTCCTAAATTACTTTCATATGTTTTGCCCTTGTAAATATATACTAACAAAAAGAGACCTGACTTTTTAAAATTAATGACAGATGATTTCAAAAGATACATGACTAACATAGAAGGAGATCAAGGGTATACAAATCAGAATGGGAGAAGTCAAAGTATCACTATTGGCAGATGATATGACAGTATGCATGAGTGACATCAACCAAAAATTAGATTGAAATCAAGCAAAGTTAAACTGACCTAATATATATGTTTAAATGTAGGGATATTTCATAAGGCGCATTAAAAATGTTACCAGTAAGAAAGTGATTTTGAGTCAGGTGTTACAGGAGACATTGATGTGTATGTTTTGTTCAGCCAGAGAGTAAGACCTCATCATTTATAAAATTGTAGAGAGAAGAGAAAACAATGTTGTCTTGGAAGTAAGATCTGCCTCAAAGTGTAAGGGTGAATCTGCTCACCCATCTCAAAGCCACTAGTCAATCTTCAGTCAGATTAAAGCAAGGTGCCAGTAAACTAAATGGAGAAATAAGTCAGCACTCTTCAAAACAGAGCAGCACAATGACATCTTGATAATTAAATATTTTCATTCAAATGAATTAGAAAATTATGATCAAGCAGTGATATAAAAGGAAGACAAAATGGAATAGATGTGTGAACAGATGAGATTTTTAAGGAATTCTTGAAAGAATATGTACTGCATTTTAAATCACATATACTCTAACAAGTAGACAGCTCATGCAAACAAAAAATACACAAAGAAATGCTGAAGACAATATAGGTTAAAAACCAGTGCTTCGCAAGCTTTCTAATGCTGTGACCCTTTCATGTAGCTCTTCATGTTGTGATGACCCCCAACCATAAAATTATTTTGTTGCTACTTTATAATTGTAATTTTGCTACTGTTATGAACTGCAATGTACAACATCCTTTACCATCAGGGAAATGCAAAAAAAAAAAAAAAAAAAAAAAAAAAAAAAAAAAAAAAACCTACTTTGAGATTATACCTTAGGCCTCAGAATGGCTACTATCAATAATACAAGTAATAGCTCATGCTGGCAAGGATTTGGATTAAGGGGAACACACATCCATTGTTGGTGTGAGTGCAAACCAGTGGTATCACTATTTAAATTGGTGTGGAGATGTGGAGCCCATGGACCATGCCACCAGGGCATCTGGCATAGAACGAGAGCAAGGTGGAGCATGTCCAAATCTCTGAAATCAATATCTCAAGATTGGCAGGAGTAAGAACTGATCCCTCCCTGCTCTGAGCCTGTATGCCTTGGCAAAGTAGCTCTGACCGCCTCCCTCTGGAATTCTCAAGGTGATCTTGTAGCTTGGCATGTGAAATTTCTTTCCATGCAAATAGAGCATCACCAGCAACCCAGCCCCAACCGATCATTCTGTCCCACCCTGGGATCCCTCCCCACTCCCCAGGGTTCATGAAAGAAACATGAAGAATATGGATTCTTTACCTGACCAGTAGAAGATAATCAGGGCTAATTAAAGTAAGAAGTGAGGCATAGAAAGCATCATTTATATAGATATCTTTATAACATAATGAGGATAGGAACATCACTTTACCCAGAGAATTGTATTTTGTGTGTGTGTGTGTGTGTGTGTGTGTGTGTGTGTGTGTGTGTTTAAGGGGTTTCTGTACATCTAAGAACTTTATTAGAGGAATAGTTGAAACATTCCTATTTGAAAGCACAGTCAATAACACAGTACTTTTACCTCTGCCTAAATTTGTTCAAGCCATTTCCACAAGTCGTCTTTGCAAAAACAAAACAAAACAAACAAACAAACAAAACAGAAAAAAACAGAGAACTGTTTTATAACTAAACCTGAATGCACTTTCCAAACATTTGTTTAATAAATATTCATACATCCCTAACCTTGTTAGCATTAGAGAGTTGTACAAAGATTCCTATGTAAAAGCACAGTGAATGATACCTTTAGGTCTGGTCTGCCTAAGATTTTTTGTTTTGTTTTGTTATTACTAAACTTCAAAGGGTTAAAAGATATGAACATGGATATGATGGGGATTTCTGTGCACTGACAGCTTTTGGAGCAAATATTTCCATTCTTCAATAGCCATTCATGGAATAGCCATAACACTGAGTAAATAACTGATACATAAATTCAACCCATGGGTTAAATTTTCTCAACCACTCCCCCTGAGGGGGGAGCAGCCCTACCAGGCCACAGTAGAGGACAATGCAGCCACTTCTGATGAGAACTGATAGACTAAGATCAGAAAGGAGAGGAGAACCTCCCCTATCAGTGGACTTGGGGAGGGGCATGCATGCAGAAAGGGGAGGGAGGGGCTTATGGGGGGATACAAAATGAATAAAGTGTAATTAATAAAAAATTAAAAAAAAATATTCAACACAGTATGAAGTTACTATTCTAGAAAAATATACTACATTCATTCAAAACATATGCGAGACTTCTCCAATGAACCAAAAATGTATGGATTAATACGTTCATTAATAGTATTTGACTGAATTATCTTGTACAACAGCAGAAAATTAAGAGTCTAAGACATCATTCAAGAGAAGGAAAACTGATACCAGAGAATAAAAGTCCTAAGTAATCACTAGGGCTTGGACTCAGGCATAAAATAGAAAAGACTGGAATATACCTCACACAACACCAGAAAAGAATAACATTATACTGTTCCATACTTCACCGGGAGATGTCTGCTCAATAACTAATGGATTTGATTGCTTAAAATGAGATTATAGTTTACTGTGACCCAGCAATACATTTTTTAAACATATGAGCTGTTTTCTACTATTACATCAAATGCAATACATGTCATTTAACTAAAGATGAAGAATTCAGCAGTCCAGTTAATAAAGATGTTAAATCAGATTTTTTAAAATCTAACTTTTGCAGGAACACTCTTATATGAAGAAAATGTTCAAGAATCTAAAGGGAAAAATATAAAAAAGAATTATGAGTACAATATCAGAAATTATTTTTGGAACTAGATTTGTTTTCGTAGCTGTAATAGTTTTAGTCTGTGGGCACAAATATTAACTCAAGCATTATGTGTAATTACTGTGAAATATCCTTGTTTAAACTGTATTCTACGTAATTAGTTTGGAGAAATTATAATTTTGCAGCAGTATTCATCATAATTAATAAAATGACATGAATTACAATCATGTATGATAATTCATTGTCAATTCTTAGTCTTAAGACTTGTCAGTATGTATTGATGTCTATAAATTCCCAAAGCCTATAATTATAGTTACAATATAAACATTCTATACAAGTTATATTTTTATAGAAAATATTTTTTCATACTCTTATATAATAACTTTCCTTGGAGTTTTTTTTTATTTAATTTTCATTTTTTTAATATTAGTTACAGTTTGTTAACTTTGTATTCCTGCTGTATCCCACTCCCTCTTTCCCTCCCAATCCCTCCCTCCCACCCTCATCTCCTCCCTGCCCCTATCCAAGTCCACTGATAAGGGAGAACCTCCTCCCCTTACATCTGATACGTGTTTATCAGGTATCTTCAGGACTGGCTGCAAAGTCCTCCTCTGTGGCCTAGCAGGACTGCTCCTCCCTTGGGGGGGGGGGATAGTATCAAAGAGCCTGCCATCAAGTTTATGTCAGAAACAGTCCCTGTTCCCCTTATTAGGGTACCCACTTGGATACTGAGCTACTAGGGGCTCCTTGGAGTTTTGAATCATTTGGTTTTTTTTGTTGTTGTTGTTAGGTTGGGTTTTTTTTTTTTTTTTTTGGCATTGGTAATCTAGCACTTCATTCAAATATTTCTGCCTTTCTGTTAAATATTTTATAGAAAATACACAATCATATTTTGTTTTCCTTGTCTTTAATCAACAATTTTAAAATTTGGATTGTATGCCAAACTATGCAAAGTAGAAATTATAATAAGCACTTAATATTTTTGAACTGGTAAATATTTTCTGAATATTAAAAAGGAGCAAAGTTATACACACACACACACACACAGAATTCTGATCCTTTGGATCATAATGATTAAATGATCCATTTTAACGAATTTAATTCACTTTAATGTTTAATTTACAAAATAGAATATTACATTTTGATCTCTTGCTTGCTTTTCTGGCATTGTTCACTACACTTTGATTTTGAGACAAAGTCTATGTAGCCAGGATAGCCTCAAATTCATTTAGCATGCCTCTACCTTCCAAGTGCTGTGATTATATGTCTGATTTGAAACAGATATTTTGTAACACTTATTGCCTCATAGTAAGTACCAAAATTATACATGTGTCAGCCCAGCAGGGGAGCAGGTGCCAATAAAGGAATTCAAGACAATGTGAGTAAAATGGAAAAAAAAAATCACCTAAAACTGATATGAAGAAAATTAATATGCTTCAGGTAGGAATCCACAATAGGTTATTTAATCCTAAATTATTATATATAATTAAAGAAGAGATCAGGAATTAGGGAGAGAGTAGAGGCAACTCATCAGGAGTTAGGGAGGAAAGACTTAAATTATAAATAATGTAAACATAGGATGAGATTCTCAATGCATAAAAAGTGAGCAAAAAGTAGCACTATTCCCAGTTTTCTGAGAGAGTAAAAGATTTCCAAAGTGGTTGTACAAGTTTACATTCTCACTAGCAATGGAGAGGGGGTTTCCCTTTCCTCATATCCTCTCTCTAGCATGTGTTGTCATTAGAGGTTGTTTTTTTGTTTTTTTTGTTTGTTTGTTTGTTTGTTTGTTTTTGAAGTCCTCCTCCCCTTCCCTCTGACCCTTGAATATCTTGTTCAACTAATTTATTACCAAAATGAATCTTGAGGCTCATTGCAGCACACTGCAGATGCACTCCCCAAATGTACTGGTCAAAACATTGTGCAATTTATTTATTTATTTATTATTTTATTTTTATTTTTTTAAGTTTTTATTAATTACACTTTATTCACTTTGTATCCTTCCCCCTGTAGCTCCCTCCCTCTTCCCCTCCTAATCCCTCCCTTCATCCATCTTCTCCAAGCATGCGCCTCCCCATGTCCAATGATAGGAGAGATCTTCTTTTTCTTCTTTCTGATCCTAGTCTTCTAGGTCTCATCAGGAGTGGCTGCATTGACTTCCTCTGTGGCCTGGTAAGGCTGCTCACCCCTCAGGGGGAGGTGATCAAAGAGCTGGTCAACCAGTTCATGTCAGAGACATTCTCTGTTCCCATTACTATGGAACCCACTTGGACACTGAACTGCCATGGGCTACCCCGGGTCACTTGAGTTTTTTATCTTAGCCATTCTTTCGTGTGTGAGACAGAATCTCAGAGTCATTTTGATTTGCATTTCCATGGTGACTAAGGACATTGAGCATTTATTTTTTTAATTTAATTTACTTTTTATTAATTACAGTTTATTCACTTTGTATTTTGACTGTAGCCCCCTTCCTTATTCCCTCTCAATCTCACCTTCCCTCCCTCATCTCCTCCCATGCCCCTCCCCAAGTCCATTAATAGGAGAGGTCCTCCTCTCCTTCCCTTTGACCCTAGCCTATCAGGTCTCATCAGGGCTGGCTGCATTGTCTTCCTCTGTGGCCTCGTAAGGCTGCCTCCCCTCGGAGGAAGTGATCAAAGAGCCAGACAATAAGCCAGCCCCTGTTCTCAACACTGCCCACTATGGAACCCACTTGGATACTGAGCTGCCTTGGGCAACATCTATGCAGGAGTTCTAGGTTATCTCCATGCACTGTCCTTGGTTGGAGTATCAGTCTCAGAAAAGACCCCTGGGTCCAGATTTTTTTTAGACCTCTTGTTCCCTCCAGGTCTTTCATCTCCTTCTTCTTTCAGGAGAGCATTTCAAGTGTTTTTTCCACCATTCAATATTCCTCCGTTGAGAATTTTCTGTTTAGCTCTGTACCACATTTTTAATTGAATTATTTGCTTTGCTGTCATTTAATTTCTTTGGTTCTTTATATATTCTAGATATTAGCCCTCTGTCAGATGTAGGGTTGGTGAACATCTTTTCCCAGTCTGTAGGCTTTAGTTTTGTACTGACGATAGTGTCTTTTGCTTTACAGAAGCATTTCAGTTTTAGGAGGTCCCATTCATTGTTGATCTTAAAACCTGAGCTCTTGCAGAGACTCGGACCCAAACTTTGGACAGAGAGCAGGGAGTCTTATGGAAGAAGGGGATATATAAGGACATGGAGAGGACAGGAGATCCACAAGGAAACCAACAAATCCAAAAATGCTGGCCCTAAGGGGAACTGAAGAGACTGATGCATCTACCAAAGACCATGCATAGAGAGGATATAATCCCCTCCTCAGATGTAGACCATAGACAGCTCAGTCTCTATTTGGATACTCTAGCAAGAGGAGAAGGTACAGTCACTGACAAGAACTCGGTTTCCTGCTCCTTGATCACTTCTCCCTGGTGGGGCAACCTAGCCAGCCCACAGGGGAAGAGGATACAGGCAGTTGTGATGGAACTTGATAGGCTAGGGTCAGACAATAGGGAAGAAAGACTTCCCCTATCAGTGGACTATGGAAGAGGTATAGGGGAGGAAGAAAGAGGGAGTGTGGGACATGGAGAAGATGAGGGAGGAGGTTACAACCAGCTCACAAAGTGAATGATTTATAAATAATGGTAATAATAATAATAAATTAAAATAAAATGAAAACAAAATGAGCAAAAGCAGGCATGGTGGCACATGCCTGTAATCCCAGCACTTTGGAAGGTAGGGACATGTAGATCTCTGTGAATTCAAGGCCAGCCTGGTCTACAAATGAGGCCAAGATAGCCAAGGTTAGAGAGAGAAATCTAGTCTCCAAAACAAAACAAAAGAGCAAAAATGATAGAACAAAACAACAAATAAACAGCTAGAATTATAACTCGTCGGTACAATGTTCACTAACCATCTGATGTTCATTATTGAGCAACATTTAACAGTACATAGCTTTCTTTCTTACTAGCTGCAGGAAAAGTGAACTAACAAAGATGAATATCTAATCTGGAGTCAAGATTAAAATATTTCATATAGTCATAAGATGTAAATTAGTAAAAATTACCAATATTTACTTTATTTTTCATAAATAAACTGATTAAATAATCCATGTTATCAAGTTAGTATGCTAGTTCAAAGTCTTTTTTATTTTACTAGATATTCAGGCTTAAAATGTATGCATCAAGAAATTAATATGATTGAAATTACAAGTCCTGTGCCCTTTAATGTTTCATAGGTAATATGAGAAACTCCTCTGTTAATTTAAAGGGAATATGACTTTTTTTCTTTAAATAAATTTATATTCGCATATTTTAATTTTTTCTTTATACAAATATGCATATTTAAAAAGAATTAAATATATGGTAGCTTTTCATAAATGGCTGTAATTTATTGTCAGGTCCCAAGAGCTTTCCTCTTTTCATGTTTATTTTCAGATTTTATAGATCATGAATTTGTGAGAATGGTGATCACAGGGGAGGGAGAATGGGCATAAACATAAACTGAGAAATGTTACAATTAAATTTTAATTTAATAAAAGTTAAAATTCTTTTGAAAACACGGCAAAGAGTACATTTAAAACTGGGGGCAGGGAGGAGATGAGGAAGGGAGCGTGGGATTGGGAGGGGAAGAGAGGGGGCGAAGGCTGGGATACAAGTGAATGACCTGTGATTAAAATAAAAAATAAAATAAAATAAAAACTTGAAAAAATGAACTAAAAACATATTCAGAATTTCAAAAATATACTATTCTAAGAGTAGATAAAGGTAATCAATATGAGATTTTATTTTAAATTTCATTTCAGCTGGTCATGGAACATCTTGAAAAAGAGGACAGAAGGGAGACTATGATGAATGTGAAGTTGATCTATCCTGCTCAGTGAAGAGCAAAGAGCCTTTAGTGTAGAATGAAATGCAGAATACTAGGGAGGAGATAGATTTGTACAAACTTTTGTACTCTTCAAACATTAAAATTTCAGGCTATCACCACACACACACACACTAAACACATATTTATGTATCCATAAAAACATAAATGAGGTGAATACCTAGTTTAGCAAAGATTGGATGATCATGAGAGTTGAAGTGTTGCACATTTAAACAATTCAAAGAAAACACCTAAATAGAAACAGTGGATGAGATGAGACTATACTTAGGAGCTGATTAAAATTTGCTTAATGGCTATTAATTAGTAAAGAATCCTAAATTTCTAATTGGTTTTGATATTTTTACTATCAAAATGATTTTGCTATAAGAGTACTCAACAATTTTAGCTATTCACTGAAATATAGAAGTAGAAAATTATTGCAACCAAAAATAGAGAGTACTGAAAAGAATTTGGAAGGCACAGTATTTGATGCTTTAGGAGATCTCTGTTTTTATGGGTTTATATTAGTGAAGTAGTATATGATATTGTGAGATAACATTGCAGGCCAGATGATTCAATTTTCTCTACATTACGAACTCCTATTTACAGATAATGTCACCATGTGGTTGATAAAAACAAAGAAGCAAACAAATATTTAAAATTCCATGGTGAGACTAAAAGCTTATTGTTATTACTGACGAATGGCAGGGTTGTTTCAAAATAATAAAAGAGGTATTCTGATTCTCATACATATTGTTTGTCTTTTTTTTAGGAAGAGATTAAGCATGTTTATTTAAAAATAATCTAAAAACAGATTATAAGTATACTATAAAAGTTACAGAAGAGTAAAAGCATGTGAATATTAAGATGTTTCTTGTCAGTAATTATTTCTACTATAAATGCATTGGATTTGCCAGTCATAGCCAATAGAATTGCTGGATAAGAAAACAATAAAAAAATCAAGAACTGTTTATTCTACAGAAAATTTAGAAATAATATTGAACTAGTCGAAGAGACAAAAAATTGAACGAGAGAAAATGCATTCCTTCCAAATGAAAGCCAATTAACTACAAAGACCACTGTATTTGTAGGTGTGAAGAAAATCCTCCAGTGAAAAACTATTAGTAAAGACTCCACCTAGCAGATATTAGACTCATGACCAAACCTCTGGCAGAGTGCAGGGAATCAAAAAAAAAAAAAAAAAAAAAGGGTGAGGGGGTAATACAACCTGGAGAGGACAGGAGCTCCACAAGGACCAAATATATCTGGGCACAGAGGTCTCTTATGAGACTGTTTCTCCAAACAAGGACATGTATGGATGCAACCCAGAGCCTCCACTCAGATGCAGCCCTTGGTAGCTCAGTATCCAAGTGGGTACCCTAATAAGGGGAACAGGGACTGTTTCTGACATGAACCCGATGGTGGGCTCCCTGGCCTCCCCCACCCCCAGGGAGGAGCAGCCTTGCCAGGCCACAGAGGAGGACTTTGCAGCCAGTCCTGAAGACACCAGATAAACAAGTATCAGATGTAAGGGGAGGAGGTTCTCCCCTATCAGTGGACTCGGAAAGGGGTAGGGAGGAGATGAAGATGGGAGGGTGGGATTGGGAGGGAAAGAGGGAGTGGGATAAAGCTGGGATACAGAGTTAACAAACTGTAACTAAAATTAAAAAAATAAAAATTAAAAAAAGCCTATTAGTAGAAAATAAGTAAGTGATATAATGACAAATGGGTCAGTTTTTCAGGAAGATAGGGCAGATATAATTGCATATGAACCCATTTTAACCCACCTATTTATAATATAAACATTGAGAAATAACGAGAAAGAGGAATGCAGTCATATGTTCATACTAGAAGAAATTTCTTTTCCTTTCTTCTTTCTTTTTCCTTCTTCTTTCCTTCCTTCCTTTTCCCTCCCTCCCTTTCTTCTTCCCTTCCCTCCCTCCCTCCCTCCCTCCCTCCCTCCCTCCTTCCTTCCTTCCTTCCTTCCTTCCTTCCTTCCTTCCTTCCTTCCTTCCTTCCTTCCTTTCTTCTTTTCTTCTTTATTAATTAAAATTTATTCACTTTGTATCTCTGCTGCAGCCTCCTCCCTTATCTCCTCCCTGTCCCACACTCACTTCCCCTTCTTCCTCTATGTCCCTCCCCCAGTCAACTGATAAGGAAGGTCCTCCTTCTTTATTATCTGACCCTGGCATACCAGGTCTCATCAGGACTAGCTGCATCCTTTTTTTCTGTGGCCTGGCAAGGCTGCCCACCCACCCAGGGGTAGATGAGCAAAGAGCCAGCAACTGAGTCCATTTCAGAAACAGGGAACCCACATGGAGACTGAGCCACCTGTTGTCCACATCTGAGTAAGGGCTCCAAGTCCCATCCATGCATGGTCCATGGTTGGGATATCAGTTTCTGCAGGCCCCCCTACTCTTGGCCCAGCTTTTTGGCTCTCTTGATCTACTTGTGGAGCTCCTGTCCCCTCCAGGTCTTTCATCCTCCCCTTATTACATAAGATTCCCTGCACTCTGCCCAAACCTTGTCTATGAGTCTCAGCATCTGCTTCAATACCCTATTGGATAGATTCTTTCAGTGGCCCTCTGCGGTAAGCTCTTGTCCTGTTCCTGGTCTTCTGCTTTCAATGCCTATGCTGTTTGCTCTTCTGAATGATGACTAAGCATCTTTCCTAGGGTCCTTCTTGTTGTTTAACTTCTTTTGGACTATGGATTTTAGTATGTTAATTCTATTTTGTATGGCTATTATCCACTTATAAGTGAGTATATACCATGTGTGTCTTTCTGCTTCTAGGTTACCACTCTCAGGATGTTATTTTCTAGTTTCACCCACTTGCTTGCAAATTGTATGATTTCCTTGTTTTTAATTGCTAAGTAGTATTCTATTTTGTAAATGTACCACAATTTCTGTATCCATGGAGGAATATCGAAAAGCAGAAAAACACTCAAAGAAATTCTCAGCACCCTTAAGTCATCAGCAAGATGCAAAGCAAAACAACCCTAGATTTCACCTCACACCCATCAGCATATTGTTTGTCTTAAACAGACTGAAACACATTTTTAAAAGTTTATATTTTAACATATACATGGTTTCATAATCAACATTTAATAAATGAAATTTTGTTCTGTCTTAATGTTGTTTATCATTTCTCTGATAACAAACATTTTTAACACTGATTTTTTAAATTATTTTTTTAATTTTTTATGTTAATTACAGTTTATTCACTTTGTATCGCAGCTTTACCCCCCTCCCTTTTCCCCTCCAAATCCCACTCCCTCTCCCTCATCTCCTCCCATAAGGGAAAAATTTACAATTAATTTGCCACAGTACAGTCCATCATTTCAGAGAAATTAAAGCATCGGGAGTCGAAACTGTTGGTGTTACAACCAAGTCAAGAGCTGAGAACAGTGACTTCATGCATGCTACTGCTTAGCACACTTTCTCCCCTCTTAAAAAGTCATAGAATTTATGAAAGAAGATGAAGATAGAAAGACCTGGAGTGGACAGGACCTCCAAAAGGAGACCAATAGAGCCAAAAACAAAACAAAACCAACCAAACAACCAAAAAAAAACAAAACAAAAAACAAAAACAAACAAACAAACAAACAAAAAACCCTGAACCCTTGGAGCCCTGAAGAAACTGATAACCCAACCAAGGTCCATGCATGAAGAGGACCTAAGACCCATGTTCAGATGTGGCCCATAGACTTCGTCTCCAAGTGGGCACTCTAGTAAGGGGAACAGGGGCTGTCTCTGACATGAACTCAGTGATTGGCTCTCTGATCACCTCACCCTAGGGGTTGCAACCTTGCCAGGCCACAGAGGAAGACAATGCAACCAGTCCTATGATACCTGATAGACTATGGTCAGATAGGAGGGGAGGAGGACCTCCCCTATCAGTGGACCATGGGAGGGGCATAGGCAGAAAAGAGGGAAGTACGGTGGGATTGGGAGGAGATGAGGGAGGGGGCAACAGCAGGGATACAAATTGAATAAGTTGTAATAAATGACAATGATAAAAAAAATAAAAATAAAAAAATCAGTAATAAAAAGTCCTGTTTTATCTGCTTAGGGAATGAAGCAACCCCAAACTGGTCAGTTTCCCATTCTAATTAAGATAATTCCCTGCAGATATACACACAGATCAGCCTAATGTAAACAATTTCTCATTGAGTATCTCTTTTAAAATGATTCCAGACTGTGTCATATTAACAATTAAAACTACCACACGTGGAGATAACCAAGAACCCCTGCACATATGTAGCCCATGGCAGCTCAATGTCTTAGTATGGCAAACAGAGACTGTCTCTGACATGAATTCAGTAGCTGGCTCTTTGATTACCTCCCAATGAGGGTGGAGCAGCCTTACCAGGCCACAGAGGAAGACAATGCAGCCAGTCCTGATGAGATCAAATAGGCTAGTGTCAGATTAAAGGGAAGAGAACCTCTCCTAGCAGTAGACTTAGAGATGAGCACGGGAGGAGAAGAGAGAGAGAGGGTTGGATTGGGAGGGAATGAAGGAGGGGTCTACAGCTGGTATACAAACTACATAAACTATACTTAATATAAAATTAAAAGTAAAATAAAAAACAATTAAAACTAAAATCACACTTTCCTTACTTAAAAAATTAATAACTACAGAAAAGTACTTCTTTGTATTTGATTATATCTACGTCTTATATTTTCCTTCACATTTCTCTTATCATATTACCTAATAAATTGTAACCACCTTAAAAGAGAAAATTTTTATATTCAGCCTGAGTTTTGATTAATCTTATATGATTCTGAAAATGAATGAGGTGTAAAAATGTGATAAAGATTTAAAAAAAAAGAAACATAAGTATTCATGTGAACAGTAGCTCAGGCTATATTCAATATTTATGTTTCGACTCCAAGTTGAAAATTAACATAATTTGGAATAAAGAGACATTATTATATTTATATATTGTCACTTGTTTGCCTCAGTACCTTAATATAGTTTTCTGTGGAAATTTTAACCTAAAATTATCCAATTTTAAGTAACTTTATTATTGTTTATAAATAAGTTATCCTATTATGTAATATTATTTTATTAGATAATAAATTTCAGGCTTAACAATTTAAACTAGTGAAGAGTTTGTCAGTTAATAACCGCACTGTAAGTCCAGGAACTTCTTTCTTACGTATATATATATTTTTTTATTTTCCATGCTTAGAAAAGCGGACCCCAGTATATTAAACATTGACCTAATGATTAACTACATACTCATATACATGTAAATAACCAACCACCATATAAAAAAAGTAGTCACTGATTCTAGCAATTATCCAAACTACAGCTCTTTCATCCATAACTGTGCAGTTCTCATTTAAGACTAAGAATTATTCTCCTCACATCATTCTATTCTTTTCCTGCACTTAGATTTTGATAGTCACAATTGATTATTTATCCTTTATACTGACTTGAAAACAACGCCTTTCAACTATGTGAATTGCGCTGAATACATATACCAAAAAGAAAGAGAGATTTAATTATTCACCAGCACATATTTGCTATTTTGATTTTATCAAAATAATTAATTTTCATTGATTTCGAGAATTGTTTACCTGAGACAGAAGACAACTCGAAAGTGGATCGATATTGCTCTGATCCTGCTCTAAACACAGTGCTTTCAATTCATTCTCCCAATTCTGCATCTTACGTTTGTTCTTGAATTTCGTGGATATGTGATGTCTCAGAAATTAAATGTGATTCCAAAGTTGGCTTTTGTAAATTCACCTTTCTATGAAATTCTTGAAAAATCTTATTTATATATAAAATGTGTATGGATTATTAGTAGTTAAAATTAAACAAATAGGAAACATGTAAGAGTCACAGCTTTTACAATTAAGGAGCCTTGTGAGATGACATGCATAATCCAGAGACAGTAGAACTGCAGAGCTGCTAATAAAAAATGCATAGGGCATGAGATCTGCTTGGCAGAATTAAATTCAAGTGTGAGATGTGGTGATTCTAGAAGTATCAATCAAATACTATTGAAAAGGAGAGTCATAACCTACATTTTAAGAAATCATAAACCCATAGGTAATGCACAAGAAAGGCTAATGAGAAATTATACAGAAACCTAGCATTATACAAGCTTTAGATACATACATACATACACATGAACCTTATAAAATGGGTAAATATTCCTCACAGCATTAGCTATATAGCATTATAGGCTGCCAAATAAAAGCCCTGAACATGCAAGATATATGTCTCCTGTGTAGTTGGAGAGATCTCACAATCATACCAAAAGAATATTGGCTATTGTCATTTTTCTTAGTTTCTCACAAGAACTTGATGCTAGACCTTGTTCCTGAAGACACTATACACATTGTTCACATGGCATAAAATAGTCAAATTCGTAATGCTCAGGAAAGGTATTCACTGATGACTAGCTTTCATTGTACTGGAAGAAGCTATGTGGGCTTCAGGAAGATGAGATTTCACCAACAGTCTTACCCAGTGCTGAGCCCTGTGAACAACATAGTGACCAATATGACAAGATATGCCCATGCAGGAAACAGTGGCATAGGTAAACAGGAGCATCCAAGTGCTTCAGATGGGAATTATGGCCTATATTAGGAAGATGTATCTGGCTCTGTAAATATGACTAAAACCTCAGGGTTGGGGAGCTGAAAGCCCCAAGGAATGAATATACCACTGTTATTCTAAATAATCATAATACAAAAGGATTTTCTAAATTGCATCTCTATTCCCACAGAGTAGTGCTGCTCTCAGACTTGAGAACATAAATCTTTGTAGTAAACAGTGGCTAACTCAAAAAAAGGCAACAGATCAAGGTATAGATAGAGAACAAACATCCATGGGGTATCCACTTACAAATAGAAAAGCTAAATCACCTTCCAAGACTCATTGGACAACAAGAAAGGAAGAGAGGGCAAAGGATTTCAATGACAGAAATCGGGGAGTATCCGAGTGTAACATGTCTTCTTTTTATTTGTTATTTATTATTTGTACTAACATTGAATATGTATAAATTATTGAAGATCAATAGAATATAAATGTAGAACATAGCATGTATGAATATATGTATTAAATATAATATATATGATGCACATATATATGTATGTATATAATAGGGCTACTGGCTTCATAAGCTCACAGAAGATGTAGTTGCCTGTATAAGACATGCAGTATATCTCAAGCCGAGCAGTATTTTAGAATGCACAAGAAAGTATTAATGAGCTGCTACCACTAGATAATGGGCTGTTGACAGTAGATGGCTGATCAGGGAGGGAGCAACAGTTTTCTTTGACTTAGAGAGGGGAAAGGAGGAGATGAAGAAGGGTGGGTGGGGATTTGAAGGGAATGAAAGAGGGGGCTATAACTGGGATACAAAGTGAATAAAACTGTAATTAATAATAATTAAAAAAATAGAATGTGGTCCTTTGCAAGTTGATCAACCTTCTGATAGTGGCCCCATAGTAGGTAAACCTTTGACCAACACAAACTGGAATCTATGGTTTACTGATGAAATTTAAAGGAGAGAATGCAAAGTTCGAACGCTTTGGAGGGAGATCTGGAAGATATTAGGGAAAGCACCCTATATTTAGGGATATAAATAACATCAAAATGTATTGCATGGAATTTTCATAGTATTAATAAGAATAATATAAAATAGTTATTGAAGTCAACCTTTTCTCCTGTAATTCTAAAATATGGATTTTTAAAAATAGTAGAAAAACAGGAAATGTACTTTGAACAGTGTATTTATAACTTGTAACATTTGATCTTCAACATTCAGCTGTGGGCTGTGTCAAGTTGATTAGTCAATACTGAGGTAGAATGAATAGAAATATGATTATGTCTATGATCTTAACTATATTTGACCTTAAATTTTCTTGTATGCATTGTGAAATATGTATATTCCATTGACATTCAGTAATTTATTCAAAGACATATTCAATTTTATTACAAATCAATTGTTTCTAATTTGAGGAAATAGCCATCGATAAAAGAAGCAGTTCTCAGGTAACTTAAATTCAAGTAGAAAGAGATACAAAAAAAGTATCCAATGTACAAAAATTGCTGCGAAATAAAATAAGCATGAATAAAACAAGAGTTTCCTGTAGGAGAAAATAACACCATAGAAGTTCTATAAGGAAAGGAATATGTTTATTTGATGAACGTTCTCTATCAGAAAACAAAACAAAACAAAACATAAACTATGACAGATGAATGGTTAGTGGTTTAAAATTATTAAGCAAGCCACTATAGCTGAATCAGACAAAAAGAGTTGAATAGATAATGGCAAACCAAAGAAAGAATCTTGTCCCTAAAACACCTTGCAATGCTAGATAACGATTCGTGTGTGTGTGTGTGTGTGTGTGTGTGTGTGTGTGACATGAAAACAATCAAAAGATAATAATTTAAAGAGACTAATATCTGATAACTGTTTAAGAGAACCACGTGGGTAATGACGGTTGTAATTCACATAAGAAAAACAGTGAAGAAAAACATGTTTTTAAGCTGTTTTCCTTAGTATCACTGGCTGGGGGGCGGGGGCCATGATTGTTTTGTATATGAACTGTAAGGAAATAGAGGGGAATGATGCCAGTTTTTTTTTTCATGTTTTGTAAGTTAACTTAGAGAATGACTCTATACTGTAGAGATGGAAGAAATATAAGAGCAGTAGATACATAGGATAGTACCAGGCTACATACTGGTGGATGTAGATATTGAATATATGTTTCTCAAATTGGGGATTGGGGACATGTTTAGAGGCTGCATATTACATGTTATACTGTATTTTTATTTGCTTTTTATTTTTTTTAAGTTTAAGATTAGTACAATGTAGAATCTTTGATCATCTGCCCCAGGTGATGCAGCCTTGCCAGGCCACAGAGGAAGAGGATCCAGGCAGTCCTGATGAGACTCAACAAGTTATGGGGCAGATCCAAGTTATGGTGGAGAATTTCTCCTTTCAGTGGACTTGGGGTAGGGATGTGACGAAGAGGGAGGGAGGGTGAGACAGGGGAAGTTGAGGGAGGAGGCTTCAGTCAGGATATATAATGAATAAATTTTGAAGGAAATAAAATAAAAAAAATCTTGAAGGCATGTTTGAAAAGGGAGTTTTAAGATAATGTTATTTAACGCGGGAAGTCCTACACTATATGAGTTGGCTGACTATACAAGCTGAATTCTATTGCTTTGGACTTGGGCTAGCGTGAAATCTGTGCTATGTGGGCCAAAATGAATAACTTTGGTTGTAAGTTGCCTTTGTCCCAGCAATGAGCAAAATAATAATATAGAAAGGGTAACAGAGTTAGAGTCTATGTTGTGAAGAAGTTGGCCTTGAGGTTTTCAAAGATGGTTTAAAAAACAAATTAACCTAGAACCCCTGAAAAGATGTAGCCCATGGCATCTCAGTCTCCAAATGGGCTTCCTAGTAAGGGGAACAGGTCTGACTCTGACATGAACTCAGTGGCTGGCTCTTTGATCACCTCCCCGTGATGGGGGGCAGACTTGCCAGACCACAGAGGAAGACAATGCAGCCAGTCTTGATGAGGCCTGATATGCTAGGGTCAGAGAGAAGAGGAGGAGAGCCTCCCCTATCAGTGGACTGGGGTAGGGGAATGGGAGGAGAAGAGGGAGAGAGGATGGGGTTGGGAGAGGACAAATGAGGGGGTTAAAGCTGGGATGGAAAGTAAATAAATTGTAATAATTTAAAAAAGACAAAAATTTGTTAAGGAAGGTGAAATTGTGCTATACAAGCCCTACTATGCCATAGGAAAAATGTGAACCATTTTGGAAGGAGTTTCAAAGACTGGAATGATGGAAGAAATGCTGCCATAGGAAGCTGGGTTCATGAGATTTCATGAGGGAACAAGTATTCTTCAGGAATGGGGCTAGCAAGCATTCATATTATATTCTAAAACATAATTAGCTTTGTTATTTCTATACTGTAAGAATTTCAGAGAGATTTAAGTCAAACAATTAGGTAGGCAGAGGAGATTTCAAGGTAAGCTAAGATTCAGTTTGGTCCTCACTTTCAGATATACAGTGAGATAAAAGGGAAAAGATGAGAGAAATAAATGACTAACAGGTCTTTTTCTCTTTACCCAAATTTTTTTCCACAAGACTTCCTACTCATGGATCAGTGCCTAGCTGTAAGTCTCAGCATTTGGAAAGAGGGGCTGCTTAGTAGACCCTCTCAGAAGACAACTCTAACAGGCTCTTGTCTGCAAGCTCAACAATCTCATTCACAGTGTCAGGGGTTGGTTCTCTTCGATGGGGTGGGTCTTTGGTTGGGCCAGGCATTGGTTGGGCGTTCCCTCAATCTCTGCTCTATCTGCTTTATTTTTATGCCTGCACATCTTGTAGGCACAGTAAATTTTGGGTTGAAGTTTTTGTGGATGGTGTTCCCCTCCCTCTGTTAGGAGACTAGTCTAGTTAAAGGGTGTCCTCTTCAGTCTCTACAGCCTCTGCTTCTAGAAGTCTCTGCCTGAATGAAGCAGAGACTTAGGTCTCCAGCTTTCCACAGAGATATCCCACTCTCAGTTTCTCTTTTTTTCTACAGGCCTTCTGTCATCTTGCCCTCACTCTCCTTAGGTCTAATATCCATCCTCTGAACTCCTTGTTCCCTCTCTTCAGTCACTACCTCTGTCTATTCGAGCACATTTTTTTAGAGTGAGATTTTATGTATCCTCCCTTGAATCTTTTATGTAACTTATCTTCTTTGGGGCTCAGAGGGGCTTGCTGAGATGGAAGCATTAACCAAGGACTGTGCAAAAACTGGATGTAGGACCCCTACGAAGATTTAGCTTAGGCTTCATGTGGGTCCTCTAGTAAGGGAAGTGTGGACTATATAGGGCATGGACTTACTTGCTCCTTAACCCAACATAAAATGTGAACAACAATCTTATGCTCAACAGCCATGACTTTGCCATGATGGGTTAACCTCAATCCCTTAGCAAAAATAATCTTCTTTTCTGAGTTGAAATTTTCAGGTATTTCATCAAAAAAATGGGGAAAATAGAAAACATAATGAACTGAGTTAAATAATTGGAAAAGTAACAGATTCTTTAAGAGGCATCAAACACTAACATTTTAGCAAATAATTCTGATACTGATTGGTTAGAAAATAAAGAGCATTTTTTTTTTACCTTAAACTGACTTCAAATGTCAAAGGGAACTTTGTGAAAGTCAATATACTCACTTGTGGCTTGCTGAACAAAGCTAGATATGGATCAAATGAGAAATTGTAGTATTAAAGGTGGTTAGTTATCTCCTGTCTCAAAAACTCAGTTTGGGTTTGAAGGGTCACAGAACAGCCTTTAACTAATGGGTAAGTGAAAACTAATTATGATATGTGCATTATTATTTGATGTTTGGAAGCCCCAGAATGTGGAGTGAAGTTTTTATATCATAAAATCAAACACACATTGTCTTGGACAGAATACTCAAATAAAGACTTTATAGGAGAAAGATTTTGTGGTATTTTTTCCTTGGTTTTCTCACATTCACTCTATAAAGTGTATCTTCATATTTTTATGTTATAAAATCTACCAAACTTTTCTACCCTTCACTTTTTTTTTTTTTGAACAGGCTTTCTCTGTGTAGCCCTAGTTGTCCTGGATTTTCATTGTAGACCAAGCTGGCCTCGAATTCATGGAGATCTACCTGCCTTTGCCTCACTGAGTGCTGGTTTGTGCCACCATATGCAGCCACTTCACTTTTTAAAACTTGACTATAAATGGTATCTCCAAACTATAGTTCATCTGTATCCCTTCTTCTTTTATAATTCAAAAACAAAATAGCCAAGAACCAGCTGTTGACTTACTTTATTGGAATGGACTTTGGAAAACACTAGGGAAGGTGCATAGCACTGAATATATTGCTGTACACTTAAATACACACATAAACCAGTAAAAGCAGTTTGCAAAAAACAAAAAAGAATGTCAATAAGAATGAGAATAAAAGGAGCCAATAGTTATTTACTTTTTTGTTGTCAATATATGAAAGCTTGAAGAGAAAAAAATCTCATGTTTTTAATAAAAAAGTTATCTTATTATTTTTTAATATACAGATTTCATAAAACACGCAAAATGCAGATAACACATACTACCTGATGTTTAAGTATGAGTGGACCATATAATGAATTCATTTTCCTTTGTTTCATTTTCGTTTGGTTGGTTGAGATGGGCTCTTATATACCTCAGGCTGACTTAAATTTACTATGTAGGTGAAGGTGGTTTTGGATACCTGACTCTCTTTACTTCACCTCAGAATGCTGGAACTATAAAATAAGGGCTCCATGACAAGGGCTAAACTAATTTTGAATAAGTACTTCAATTCTTCTGTCCATCATTCTAATTTAGTTTGCCATTGTCAATATATTTTCTAATTTTCCATTTGAAAGTCCATTTCTTTTGCTATACAAGAAAGAAGCAAAAGTGGAATTGAAAAATTCATTCCTTATTTTTTTTTTTTAGCCTAAGCTATTTGTCCCAACAGATGGATCAATACATATCTGAGGATGAATGCTTTGTCATTTTCTTGAATAAGTCTTACTCACACAAATATCTACTGAAAAGAGAAGATTATGTAGGTGTCTGGTTAAGAGAATATAGCAATTAAGTAAAGTACTATTTCAGTACACAGTTTTTTCCTCAAAATAAAAATTTCTGAGACATTACCATGTTGAAAAACATCTGTGTTCACCCATTCCTTCTTAAAACTTCTTATAGGATTCATTTTATGTGGCTTGTATGTTTGTGAACCTATGTCACAATTATGGGTTCCCAGTAATAATATGATAGACAATACATTTACAATCCACACAAAACTAATGAGGGCTCCAGAAGAAACATTAAACATTTCATAAATAAAAGTACCTTGGATGAAAATAGAATGTTTATAAGAGTTTTGAGGGCTTGCTTTATTGAATATTTATTGTTCCCCCCCCAGTACCCATGTTTTATTTCTTTACAAGGGATGAGTTTTATATTTATCAATTTATATTTTTATTATTTTCAAGTTGTATGATTTCTTGTTCATTTCAAGTAAGTCATTTTTATTATTTGATATCTTGAACACTTGCATTAAAATTTTAAAGTTTTATTTTTGTAATTTATGTTTTATTTACCAATTTTTTATTATATATTTATTTATTACTTTACATCATGATTGCAGCCTCCCTTCTCCTCCCAGTCCACCCCTTGTACACCTTCCCTGCATTCTCCCTTCCTTTTTTCTCAGAGAAGTTAGAGGTCTCCTAAGGGTACCAACTTGTCCTGGCATATTAAATAGCTCCAGAACCTGGTGTTTCCTATCCCACTGACTCTAGACCAGGGAGCACAGATAGTGGAACACAATCTAAAGGGAGGCATCAAATTTACCCTCCTCACAAGATGTGCAGACACAATGACGGAGCAAAGATCGAGGGAATGATCCACCAAAGACTAGTTCCTACTTGAGACCCATCCCATGAAAGAGAATCAGTCCCTGAGACTATTAATGTTACTCTTCTATGTTTATAGACATGAGCCTAGCATAACTCCTCTTAGAGCTTCACCCAGCAGCTGATGGAAGCAGGTGCAGAAACCCACAACCAAACATTCGATAAAGCTCAGGAGTCGTGTGGAAGTGTTGAGGGAACAGTTGAGAAAGCCAGAGGGGTCAAGGACTCCACAAGAAGACCTACATGATTAAATATTTAGCGTTAAAAAATGTCTTTAAAGTGGTTTGTCTGAGGAACTTTTCTCTTTCCATGAATTCCAGAAATAGCTTTTAAGACGGTTTAACTAGCAAGGCTTTGGGGAAAAAAATAGGTAAGATTGACATGTTGTTTCTATATTTGGATTTGCTGTAAAACACAATTGTATTATATTATATTATATTATATTATATTATATTATATTATATTATA
>NW_026591086.1:33745789-33773132 GCF_907164565.1 Psammomys obesus
TTATATTATATTATATTATATTATATTATATTATATTATATTATATTTTGACTTATTTATATATTATAATATATATTATATTATTATTATATTATATTGTATTATATTAGACAATTAGTCACAGATTTCTCAAAGAACAGAATCAAGAGAATGGGTATGTATATCACAGTGAGTTAGTATGATGTCTTAAATAATTGAAAACCAGGAAATTTCACAACTGCTTTCTGTTTGTGGTAGAATGGGAAAATTGGTAGATGCATACCCCAAGAAGCTAGGAGTCTCATAACTAGCCAGATAATTACGGAAGCCCAAGTCTGAGTTGAAGGATGAATGCTCACTACCAGTGATTGTTGAATATATGTTTAAAGGCTAAAAAAGCTGGAGTCTGCTTTCTCTGGTCAATACGGAACCAAAATTTTAACCACTTAAGAACATTCTTTGGAAGAAGAGTCAGTGCTCATAACCTATGAGCCATCTCTCCAGCCCTAAATGCAATAGTGGAAGGAAAGAGAAAAGGACCCGGAAGTGACATGAGCTCCACAAGAAAAGCACCGAAGCCAACTCACCAGGGCCCAGAGGGGTTTGTGGAGACTGAAGCATCAAGCATGGACCATGCATGAACTGGACATATGCTCTCCACAAACATGTAGCAGAAGGTCAGCTTAGGCTTCAAGTGGGTACGCTAGTAATGGATGCGGGTACTGCGTTAGGCAACGACTCACCTGTTATCATTTACATCACTTTCCCCTGTAGGAATGGCTTTGATAGGCCACAGGGGAAGCGACACATTCAGCCCTGGCGCAATGTGATGAGCATGGGTGGATGGGAAAGGGAGCTCCCTTCTTCTGAGGAAAAGGGAAGGGGAAAGGGAGAGACTGTGGGACTGGAAGGGGGGTTGGGAAGAGGCTACAAGGACGTAAAGTGAATAAAAGAAATAAATGAGAAAAAAAAAACTTAAGAGAAAGAACATTCTTGAATTAAGTAGGTGAGTTCTCCCATTCTTTTGTTTCCTGTTCCCAACCCACTAGATAGCTCTACTCACTTTCAAGCTGTTTCCAAAAAAACCCAAAAAGATGTTTCTTATCCACCCTTTCAATCTGTTGCCAAATGTCAATCATCTCTAGAAACACTGTTAGAGCCATATCCAGTAGGATATTTTATGAATTTTCTAGGGAACAGTGAATATAGTTAAGATGACAACTAAGATTGAAGCCATAAAAGCTAGACTCTCACAGGACTTTAAAAATAGATGCTATGAAATAAGTTCTGCTGTAAGATTTAAATTTACTAATTTTTCTTCTGTTTTTTTAATATTGTTTGCATGTGAATTATTTAATATTATTTATATTTATTTTTCATGAAAAACTCTAGATATTGAAACAAACATAAAAGTATTCATAAGTAAAAGCTAAATACAACAAACTTAGAAAGTCCTTTAATTTGAATGAAAATAAATAGTAGCTCAGAATAATAGAAAATACATATATACACGTACATATATCTGTATATATTATATTATATCGAAGCATATTATATTATATAAACTATCATAAATGCAAAATACACTTCAAATCTAAACACTAAAAGCAATTCTAGACCTTAAAATTATGTTTCAAAAATGTGGCTGACAACTATCAGAAAGGAAAATGGATAGAGCGTGTCTGCAAGTGACATTTTGTATTTTATTTCACAAAGTCACCTTGCTGACGGTAAGAAAAATTTTTCTGCAACATTTTTAATTAAAGGGCTTACATCTCTTCATATTGTTTGTTCTTGTTTGTAATTAATGAAAGGCAAAATAATTTATAACAACTGTGAAGAATTTCTCTCCTAATTTGTCAGCGTGGAAAATATTTAATAAAATTGAAGCAATATAGCCTGTGGATTTTTTTCAAAAACCTTTTGATTATTTTGCCGGTACATAATATTATGGGACTGCTTTCTCCAGTTGTTTGACAAAATGAAATCTTTTACTAGAATTTCTTTTTTTAATTTATTTTATTTTTTTTTTATGAATTAGAGTTTATATACTTTGTATCCCAGCTTAGCCCCTTCCCTCATCCTCTTCCAATCCTGACCTCCCTCCCTCATCTCCTCCTATGTGCCTCTCCAAGTCCACTGATAGGGGAGGTTCTCCTCCCCTTCCCATCCTAGCCTATCATGTCTCATCAGGACTGGCTGCATTGTCTTCCTCTGTGGTCTGGTAAGGCTGCTTCCCTATTAGGGGGTGATGATCAAAGAGCCAGCCACTGATTTCATGTTAGAGGCAGTCCCTGTTCCCATCACTAAGGAACCAACTTGGACACTAAGCTTCCATGGGCTACATCTGTGCAGGGGTTCTAGGTTATCTCCCTGCATAGTATCTCAGAAGCAGAAAGATGCACATGGTAGACACTCATTTATAAGTGTATATTAGACATATAATATAAGATAATCATACTAAAATCTGTACACCTAAAGAAGCTAAGCAAGAAGGAGCTTCCTGCGTGTGATGATCAATCCACACTCAGAAAGGCAAACAGGACAGACATCAGAAGAGGGAGAAAACAGGCCTACCACAGAGGGTCTCTGAAAGACTCTCTCCAGCAGGGTATCAAAGCAGATGCTCAGACTCATAGCCAAACTTTGGGCAGAGTGCAGGGAATCTTATGAAAGAAAGGAGAAATAGAAAACCTGGAGTAGACAGGAGATCTACAAGGAGAGCTACAGATCCAAAAAATCTGGGTCCAAGGGTCTTTTCTGTGACTGATACTCCAACTAGACTTTCTTAATAAGCCTTTCAGTATTTTCATATGCTTGAAAATAATTAAAAACTATTAAAAAGAAGATTTCTAAGTTGCATTATTTTGGATAGAATAATACAGAAATTTGTATTGCAGGTTGATATGCTGTAGCTTGAGTACTATTAAAGAGCAAATACCATACCCATAAAACATGAATATTTATACCTGATATTACAGTGATATAGAAAATAGATCCAGTTGTTTATTATTAATCATATACTGAAAGCAGTGCCTTCAATTGTTTTATATTGCATATGACTTAACATTTATAATTGAAAATACTATATACACAAAGAATTCTCTGCAGAATACATTACATTTGTTTTGTTAGATAATGTAAGCTGGGTTAGGAAATAAATTTGAAAAGAGAGAAATATATTCAATCTTATACAGTCTCTAAGGACACATATGAGCAAAATACAATAGTAATAACACTTTCAGTATATGATATGCAGAAGTAAAATATGCCACTAGCTCTAGATATTACGTAAATTAATGAACTGAATGAAAACAATGTAAAATGATTCTGGGATAAATGAAATAAAAAGAAATTGACAGAGATAGGGAACTCTTGTTAACTTTATTTTTCTGTTTAAACAATAGGATAGACTCCAATCTCATAAGAAGCCAGTTTTTAATAAGCAAGGAGGAAAAAGAACAGAATGAATATAAAATGAATGCATAACTTTATCAGAAACAATTATTTCATGTCAACAAAATTCATTGTTGTTCGACTAAAGAATTTCAAAATAAGTTTGATGCATTCTGTAGCAAGAATTCTACTAGTATTTATAAGTCAATAAAATGCAGGGAAAAAAAAGAATATAGAAAAGTGATATTTTGAGTGTGACAGCAAAGAAAATCATCCCAGAGCCTGTCAAATTGAAAGCTGAAGAAAGAGGTAAGAAAGTGCAAAACAAGACAGTGTTTCCCACTCTTCTCCCATCATCCTCCATGCATAAAAATGTGAATCTCTTATTCTCTGAGGATATTCCCATAGCTCTGACTCCTACACACTCTCAATACATGTAGTACAGCATGGATTCCTACACATTTCTGTGTGTGAATGATTTGATAATGTTGGTTATTTTGAATTTACAGTGGGCTGCAGAAAATATATAAATAAGAAAAAAAGGTAAAGCCTTTTCCAAAAAATGCTGTGTCAAAAAATATATGGTTGTAAAAATGTGTCTCCTCTCTTATTTTCTTTAATTATAGTAGATTTCTAGAAATACGTGTTGGTTTTGCGTAATAATTTCTGAAATTCACTGGTGAATGCAAACATAAATCACACTTCATTCATGAAGTAACATTTCAATAAAAATAAAATGATATAAATATAGTTTAAAACAGATACATGCTTCATTATAACACACACTCTACTACTTATCAACATACTTCAGTAAAACAACCCAAAGTGAAAAAAACAGTGCATAAAATGCATTAATTGGTGCTTCAATGATGAGAAGTCGATTACATATATAATCATGTCATTGCTGAATGGCTATTAAGAATAACATATGCACATATATGCATGCTCGATTTATGTATTATGAAGTAGAACTTAACATTGCAATGAAAATGTGTTTATCCCATTAAAGTTGGATTCTGTACATATTGTGTTTGTGTCATTATTGTTTGCTAGAAAACTTAAGTTTTTGCCAAATCTATTTTAGAATTAAATAAAATAGATATACAAATTTTAAAAGGCTTTTGAACATTTTAATAGCAATTTTAGTTTCAGTACTCTCATAATTTTGTTACAAATTCAGTTGCTAATCACGAAGAAAATAACCTCATGAAACTGAAAAGCTTCTGTAAAGCAAAGGACACTGTCATCAAAACAAAACGACTGCCTACAGATTGGGAAAGAATTTTTACCAACCCTTTATCTGACAGAGGGTTCATATCCAGTATATATAAAGAATTAAAGAAGCTGAAAAGCAGCAAACCAAGTACTCCAATTAAAAAAAGGGGAACAGAGCTAAACAGAGAACTCTCTGTAGAGGAATATAGAATGGCAGAGAAACACTTAAAGAAATGCGCAACAACACTAGCCATTAAGGAAATGCAAATCAAAAGGACCCTGAGATTTCACTTTACAGCCATCAGAATGGCTAAGATCAAAAACTCAAGTGACAACACATGCTGGAAAGGATGTGGGGAAAGGGGAACCCTCCTCCACTGCTTGTGGAGTACAACCACTCTGGAAATCAATCTGCCGCTTTCTCAGACAACTAGGAATAGCACTTCCTCAAGATCCAGCCATACATCCAAAAGAGGCTCAAGTACCCAGTAAGGACATGTTTGTAGCACCTTTATTTGTAATAGCTAGAAGCTGGAAACAGCCCAGATGACCCTCAACTGAAGAATGGATGCAGAAATTGTGGTACATCTACACAATGGAGTATTACACTGCAATAAAAATAAGGAAATCATGAAATTTGCAGGTAAATGGTAGGACCTGGAAAGGATCATCCTGAGTGAGCTGTCCCAGAAGCAGAGAGACACACATGGTATATACTCACTCATACAGACATGTGATATAGGATAAATGTACTAAAATCTGTACATCTAAAGAAACTAATCAAGAGACAGGACCCTGACTAAAATGCTCAATCCCCATCCTGAAAGGCAAAGAGGATGGACATTAGAAGAAGAAGAAAACAGGAAACAACGTAGGAACCTGCCACAGAGGGCCTCGGAAAGGCTCTGCCCTGCAGACTATCAAAGCAGACACTGAGACTTATGGCCAACTGTTGGGCAGACTGCATGGAATCTTATGTAAGAAGTGGGAAATAGCAAGAGCTGGAGAGGACAGGAACTCCACAAGGAGAGCAATAGAACCAGAAAATTTGAACATAGGAGTCTTCCCAGAGACTCATACTCCAACCAAGTACCATGCATTGAGATAACCTAGAACCCCTGCACAGATGAAACCTATGGCAGTTCAGTGTCCAAGTGGGTTACATAGTAATGGGAAGAGGGACTGCCTCTGACATAATCTGATTGGCCTGTTCTTTGATCACCTCCCCCTGAGGGGGGAGCAGTCTTACCAGGCCACAGAGGATGACAATGCAGCCACTTCTGATGTGATCTGATAGACTAAGATCAGAAGGAAGGAGAAGAGGACTTCCCTTATCAGTGGACTTGGGGAGGGGCATGCATAAAGAACAGGGAGGGACGGTGGGACTGGGAGGAGAGGAAGGAGGGACTTATGGGGGGATACAAAGTGAATAAAGTGTAATTAATAAAATAAAATAAAATTAAATTAAATTAAAAAATAGAGTACACAGTTAAACAGATAATTCTCAATAGAGAAATTTCAAAGGGCAGAGAAACTCTTAAAGAAATGTTCATTAAAAAGCATTTTAGAAAGTCTGGCTGAATAAATGCACAAAATTGTCTAAAAAAAAAAGAGTTAAATGTCTGAGGGATGGGACTGGGTTGAAGGGTAAGAAATGTAAAGCCAGGATGCAGCTCAGTGGATGCAGTGCGCATGGCTCTGGATTTGCTCCTCAGCACCACTAAACTTGTGTCAGGTATAGTCAGGAGAATCCAAAGTTCTGGACCATCCTCAGCTATAGAGTAAGTTCAAGCCAGCTTGTGCTACAGGCACTAAAAAAAAAAAAAAAAAAATGTTATAGATTATCAGGAGTAATTGTGTTGTCAGAGAAAGAATCATTTATTTCTGCTGCTTCTTCCCTGAGTAAAAGCCATAGTTCTCAAGGGTGAAAGTCCTTGACTGAAGCAGAAATCTTGAGGAGTTATTAGGAATTTACATGTGACTGCAGGATAGTTGGAACACCCCAAGTAACAAACCTGCTCTAAAATGTGGTGGGGAGGGCTCTGAAATGGCTCAGAGGTTAAGAGCACTGCTTGCGCTTCCAGAGGTCACAAGTTCAATTCCCAGCAATCACATGGTGGCTCATAACCATCTATAATGAAATCTGCCCTCTTCTGGCGTTCAGGTGTACATGTAGGCATACTGTTATATACAGAATAAAATAAATCTTAAAAAAAAAAAAAGAAATGTTCAAAGTCCTTTGTCATAAGGGAATTGCAAATCAAAACTACCCTAAGATTTTACTTTACATCCATCAGAATGGCTAGGAGTAAAAACTCAAGTGAGAACACATGCTGGAGAGGTTGTGGAGAAAGGGGAACCCTCCTCCACTGTTGGTGGGAATGTAAACTTGTACAACCACTGTGGAAGTCAATCTGGAGCTTTCTCAGACAACTACGAATAGCGCTTCCTCAAGATCCAGCCATACCACTCCTAGGTATATACCCAAAAGGGGCTCAAGTACACAATAAGGACATTTGCTCAACCATGTTTGCAGCAGCCTTATTTGTAGTATCCAGAAGCTGGGAACAGCCCAGATGCCCCTCAGTGGAGGAATGGATGGAGAAATTGTGGTACATATACACAATGCAATATTACTCAGCAATAAAAAACAAGGAAATCATGAAATTTGCAGGTAAATGGTGGGATCTGGAAAAGATCATCCTGAGTGAGCTATCCCAGAAGGAGAGAGACACACATGGTATATACTCACTCATATAGACCTATAATATAGGATAAACCTACTAAAATCTGTACACCTAAAGAAACTAATCAAGAGGGAGGACCCTGGCTAAAATGCTCAATACCTATTTAGTAAGGCAAAGAGGATGGATATCAGAAGAAGGAGAAAAGAGGGAACAAGTCAGGAGCCTGACACAGAGGACCTCTGAAAGGCTGTGCCCTGAAGACTATCAATTCAGATGCTATGACTTAAGGGCAACCTTTGGGCAGAGTGCAGGGAATCTTAGAAAGGAAGAGGGAAACAGTAAGATCTGGAGAGTGCAGGAACTCTACAAGAAGAGCAACAGAATCAAAAATTCTGAGCACAGGGGTCTTTCCTGAGACTGATACTCCAACCAAGGTCTATGCATGGAGATAACCTAAATCTCCTACAGAGATGTAGCCCATGGCAGTTCAGTATCCAAGTGGGTTCCATTGTAATAGGAACAGGGACTGTCTCTGACATGAACTGATTGTCCTGTTCTTTAATTACCTCCCTCTGAGAGGGAAGCAGCATTACCAGGCCACAGAAGAAGACAATGCAGCCACTCTGATGAGACCTAATTGACTAGGATCAAAAGGAAGGAAAAGAAGACCTCCCCTATCAGTGTACTTGGGGAGGAGCATGCATGCAGAGGGTGGAAGAATGAAGGTATTGGGAAGGGAGGAGGGAAGGAACCACAGGGGTGATACAAAGTGAATAAAGTGTAATTAATAAAGAATGAGGGAGGGAGGGTGGTATTGGGAGGGAATAGGGGAGCGGGATACAGCTGGGATACAGAGTTAATAAAATGTAACTAATAATAATAATCAATAAAAATAATAACAATAAAAAATTAAAAATACAAAAAAAATCAATGGCAAAACAAAAGAAGTGTAAGATGATAGTTGTCATGTCTGCTGCCGTAAGGATTTATTTCTGTAAAGCTTTGATAAGTCTCATGAAAGGGTTACTATACAGTGAATGAGACATGTGCCTTTTCCTAGCTCTGACCCTTCTCACTCCACATGTGCTTCTCCCAAGATCACATGCCTCCTCTGAAGTACCAGGACCAAACCCTGGATTTTCAGAATTCCAAAACTAGAGATATGAATAAAACTCATTACTTTATATAGTTTCCAAGATTCTGATATTTTGTTATAATAATGAATAGCAGAGTATTACCTTATTCAAACATCATACGACTATAAAAGGGTCTAATCAGTAATTGATTTAAGGCATGGGAAACATGGGTTTTCCTTCTCAACTGTCATGCTTTTCTAACTCTCAAGGGTTAGAGTTGAGTAGCTGTTCCAGTGGTGTACACTGGGACTAATCAGAACTATAACTAGTCACTTGAAGGGATCAAATTTATGTGAGAGTCTGATTTAAAAGACAGATATCATCCCTTGGTTTTAATCTTGGAAACTCTGTTGTTTCCTAAACCTAGAAACTAAGATAAAATGACTATGTTAGACAAAAACACACTAAATTTAGTTTGTGAGGAGTAAAGTTGGAAATATATTTGCATCATCCTCACAGATAAATGCATGGATTTTTCCTGGGGCTGAAGAGATTGTTGAGCAGTTAGGAGCACTTGCTGTTTTTTCTTAGAACTAAGTTCAGTTAATAGTACCCACACCACAACTCTTTGACCTCTCTCTCTTTGTGGGTGTATGTTTATATTTGTTTCTGGGCTTTACCTTGTTCTATTCTATATTGAACTTCCTACATATTTTCTTATTATTCACACCAGTATTAAAGATACTCACCCAGACATCAGAATGAGATGAAAAAGAAGTGTTCAGAACAGAAAGCCTAAACACAAACTGTTCCATTGTTTTTCTTTTAATCTAACACTTCAGTTAAAATTAAGATAGTTTTTAGTTGGTAAATTATATAGAAAACACCCGTATTATTTATGATAAACAAAATAAATTGGGCAATTGTTTTATAGATTTATCCTAAAGTGGCTATTTTCGTGATTTTAATCTAGTTATAAGATCGAAGCAAATCTTCTTGTTGTTTATGTATTTGAAATAATGAAATACAGAGTTAAGTTGTGGATTTAGCAAAACAGCAAGCTGGCTATATTACATGCTGTCCTCTGATATGGGCAGATGTAAAGCTATTCTCTAAGCATATGCTGATGCTTGAGTTGTTTTATGCCTTAATCTCATACCTGCTTTGATGCATATTTTATCAGATAAACAATCTGCCAACATTAGGAGTTCAGAAGAAAGTTAATCTACAGCTGAGTAAAATTACATCCCAAAGCACAGAACAACGATATGTCTTATTTATATTGAGATTTAAACCTTTGCTACTATATGAATAATGCAAGGACAAATTTGTAAAATTTTCTTACAATTCAGTTTCCTTAGTGTTTTGAGGTTTATTATGTTTGTTTACTATGCTTATACAGCTTGGGGAAAGTAACTGCTATGTTTTTATTTTTGTTTTATGTTTTCATGAAAAGCTGTGTATAACCTTTGTTTCAGGTTTTCCCTTGGTAAATTCTGAAAGCACTCAACCATATCAAACCCATTAAAATTTAAATAATTGCTATACTTACTTACCTTTATAAAATTCACTGTTAAAAATGTCTGTCTTTTGGGGGACATGCATGCCTTCGGGGAGGCCATAGCAAGAGTTCACCTGTCTTCCTCTATCGCTGCTCTTGGTCTAATTGCCTCGAAGCAGATAATCTTTTTCTATGGCTAGTGTCCAGGAATGCCTTCAGTATCCTACAGTCTCTGTAAACTAATTCTGAGGTTATGAGCATGCACATAGCTGCCCAGCTTTTTACACAAAGTTTTATTCAAGTCTTCATGTTTGTAGAGCAAGCACTTTTACACACTGAGCTATCTCTCTAGCTTTCATTGTTAACATGTTGATTTATGTTAAGCATCAACATTTATCATTCATTACTCTTGCATCATATTATCTTTCTTAATAATTCTGGTTTATGCTGAGTGATGGGCTTTTTATGTTGTTGTTCTTTATTTGTAAGCATTCTCTGCTAAACAGACTATCTGGACAAGTGAATGCATGAAATATTGAAGCCCTGAATTCTAATGTAAATGGTTGTTTCTTGAGAATGCTGCCATTCTAGTGTTTTAGAACTGAGCTATTTATTACATACATGTACATACAGAAAAGCAAAATTAGAAGATGATATTTGAGTTCAGAAAAATTACAATTGTGAACATGCTACTTTCACAAGCTATTTTAAAAGAGCAATATACATGTAACTTTTTTTCATTATACACGGTTCACATTTTTTGTGAGTTAAAATCAATTTTGAATGTTTAAATGTTTACATTTCTATGCATATGTATATCTCTTCTGAACATGATATTCTTACAACTGACTGTCTGTTGATGCAATACAGGCTGAACATCCCTGAAGCAGTAAAGTACCAGTTCCCTCAGCACTGACTCTGGTGGAATATGTTGAAGACGCAGTAAAAGTGACAGCTCAGGCTGCAGCAATAACTTTTTTCTTGAGGAAATCCCCAAAGCCTCACTCACCACAGGAATATCCTGCAGAAAGAGTCAAGTGGAATATCCTTTTGATGTCTATGAATTTTATTCTGGAGTATCTCTTTTGTAAAAGCATATACGATTAACAAAAAATAAATTATATACATAAGCAACATTAGTAATGCCAAAGGTTAAGAAAATATAAAAATCGCAAATTGTGATAGTTTTGAATGGTATCAAGATGATGACATGACTAAATGAACAGGCTCATCATGATGTTAAAATAGAATTTTGTGTTCATTAATTTTAAATAACTGTATTTCAATAATCAAAATTTATCACTATCAAATTAGAAAGAATAATGCGTGAATGAAAAAAGCGGAGAGCCAAGATGGCGGCGCCAGGAGAACACTGTGTCTGAGAAGCAGGACAGCACTCTCCATGCAGCGACCAGGAGACTGAACTCTGGGCCCTAAAACTCCAGCTATCGTGTTTTCCAGGTGAGGGGAGGCTCCCTTGGCATGGGAATCAGTCAGGTCCACTCTCGGCTGCCCAGCCAGAACCCGGAAAAAATCCCAGGTAACGCTGGCTTTGGGCCAGAGCCGCACGCCTTTGTGTCCCGATCACTTTCCCAGGCTGATCGGTGGGCACAAGGTGCCAGAGACTGAGAGTCCCAGTCGCAAAAAAACCCCACGGGGAAGGAAAGTTGTGAGTCTGATCACGAGTCATCCAGTCTTTCCCTGGAAGGTCTCGCGGACCACGGGTACCCGCCACCAGCACAACTGAGCTCACGCCACGCACGGAGAGCAGCTACGAGTCCAGCTCACCAGTACAGAGGAGCTGCATGCCCCAGTGCAACAGAGACTGGGAACCCATGTCCGGAGAGGGACTCAAGGGAAGGAAGAAACCGGGCTGCTTGGGTCACCTAGGCTTTGCCTGTGGAAAATCTCGCAGACCTCAGATCGCAAACAGGGGAGTACGCCCAGCCATCATGGATCCGGGCCCAAGCAGGAATCATAGAGTTATTGGGAACCCAGCTCCCACAGACTAGCAGGCAGGCGCACACTCCGCCAGCCCAGAGGCCTGCTTTGTACCAACTACTTCTTACAGACAGAACTGTGGGCCCCAAGACACCAGAGACTTAGAGTCACTGTCTGGAGAATCCCTCACAAGGAACAAGGAATGAAGCAAAGGGGACAGACTTAGGCAACCCAGTATATCTCCGGAAAAGGTCCCACAGACTGGCCCAACCCAGGGAACTGCTGTGCCGCAGATAACCTGCTGTTACCAGGAGAGCAATACTTACCTGCCACAGTTTACCTCCTGGGTTCTGGGGCACAGAGCCCCAACCTCAGACCTACAAAAGACCAAGAACCCTGAGATCAATCCCCAGATACTGCTCCAAGGGGCAACCAGTTTTCCCTAACAAAACTGACCAAACCACGGGACACACAGGTTACAGCAGCTGATCACTAAATTTACAGCAAGAAACCCAGAAGGAGGGCAACTGTCTCCAGGACTTCTCCTGGTGAGAGGAGAGCCTGGTGAGAGAATCTGCCAAAGGGATTCTCTCAACCACAGGAGTCCAGGAACAACCAGAAACTAACTTCAAACACCTAAGATAGCCCAATGGGTAGAGGACAGCATACAAGTTCAATCAACAAAAGCCAGAGCAATATGGCATCTCCAGAACCCAGTTATCCAGGGGCAAATAGCCCTAGACACCCCAGCATAATTGAAATTCAAGAAGATGACCTAACAAATATGCTCATGAAGAAGATAACAAAGGAAACAAATAAAATACGAAAAGAAATAGAGGAAGCTGCAGCCAAACAGTTTGTGGTCTTAAATGCTTAAATCACTGAATGAAATAAAAGAAACAGAGGATTGTTCAAACAAACAGCTGAAGGAATTGATGGAAAAACATGAAAATGCAGTCAGACAGGTGAAGGAAACCAACAAAATGGCTCAAGACCTGAAGATAGAATTGGAAAAATTAAAAAAAAAAAAAAAAACAAAAAACACACAAATGGAAGAAATCGTGGAAAGAACTTAGGGAAGAAAGCAGGAACTACAGAGGTTAGCATAACCAATAGGCTACAAGAAATGGAAGAAAGAATCTCAGGTGTGGAAGATACAATAGAAGAAATAGATGTATCTGTCAAAGAAAATGTTAAATCTAAAAAATTTCTGACACAGACTGTCCAAGAAATTCAAGACAGCATAAAAAGACAAAACCTAAGAATAATAGGAATACAGGAAAAAGAAGATTCCCTGCACCAAGGCCCAGAAAATATTTTCAACAAAATCATTGAAAAAAATTTCCCCAACTTAAAGGAGAGGCCAATAAGAATACATGAGGCCTACAGAACACCCAATAAATTAGACCAGAAAAGAAAATCCTCCTGCCACATAATAATCAAAACCGTAAGTGTACACAACAAAGAAAAAATACTAAAAGCTGCAAGAGAAAAAGGCCAAGTAACATATAATGGCAAACCCATTAGAATCACACCTGACTTCACAACAGAGACTATGAAAGCCAGAAGGGCCTGGACGGATATCATGCAGACCCTTAGAGAACACAGATGTCAGCCCAGGCTACTATACCAGCAAAACTCTCAGTGCTCATAGATGGAAAAAACAAGATATTCAATGACAAAAACAAAGTTCCACAGTACCTACAAACAAGTCCAGCATTACAGAAGACACTGGAAGGGAAAATACGACCCAAGAAAACTAGCTACATTCAAGAAAACACAGGAAAGAAATAAACACACTTCAGTAAAACAAAAAGCAACCAAGCACACAACCGTATGACCACAGCCAACATCAAATTCAAAGGATCTAACAACCACTGGTCATTAATCTCTCTCAACACCAATGGACTTAATTCTCCAATAAAAATACACAGACTAACAGAATGTATGCATAAACAAAACCCAGCAATCTGTTGTATACAAGAAACATACCTAAATCACAAAGATAGACATTACCTGAGGGTAAAGGGATAGAAGATGACTTTCCAAGCAAATGGATGCAAAAAGCAAGCAGGAGTAGCCATTCTAATATCTGATAAAATAGACTTTCAATCAAAATTAATAAAAAGAGATGGGGAAGGACACTTCATACTCATCAAGGGAAAATTCCACCAAGAAGACATCACAATCCTGAACATCTATGCACCAAATACAAGGGCACACACATTTGTGAAAGAAACATTGATAAAACTTAAACCACACATAGATCCCCACACACTAATAGTGGGAGACTTCAACACCCCACTCTCAACAAAGGACAGGTCAACTAAACAGAAATTAAACAAAGAAACATGACCTCTAACAGAGGTCATGAATTAAATGGACCTAACAGACATTTACAGAACCTTACACCCAAACACAAAAGAATTTACCTTCTTCTCAGCACCTCATGGAACCTTCTCCAAAATAGACCACATAGTTGGTCACAAAGAAAGCCTTAACAGATAAAAGAAGATTGAAATAATCCCTTGTATCCTGTCTCATCACCATGGAATATAGCTGGACCTCAAAAACAACAGAAATAGCAAAAAACCTATACATACATGGAAACTGAACAACTTCCTACTAAATGACAGCTGGGTCAGGGAAGAAATAAAGAAAGAAATTAAAGTCTTCCTAGAACTCAATGAAAATGAAGAAACAACATACCCAACCTTGTGGGACACAATGAAGGCAGTGCTAAGAGGAAAGTTCATAGCACTAAGTGCCTTCAAGAAGAAATTCGAGACAGCACATTTAAGCAACTTAATGGCTCACTTAAAAACCCTAGAAAAAGAAGAAGCAGACACACCAAAAAGGAGTAGACAGCTGGAAATAATCAAACTCAGGACTGAAATCAATCAATTAGAAACAAAACAATTCATAGAATCAATGAAACCAAGAGCTGGTTCTTTGAGAAGATCAACAAGATAGACAAACCCTTAGCCAAGCTAACTAAAAGGCAGAGAGATACCATCCAAATAAACAAAATCAGAAATGAAAAGGGGGACATAACTACAGACACTGAGGAAATCCAAACAATCATTAGGACTTACTTCAAAAGTCTATATGCAACAAAATTTGAAAATGTAAATGAAACAGACAATTTTCTTGATTGATTCCACTTACCAAAGCTAAATCAGGACCATGTAAATCAATTAAATAGTCCTATATCCCCCAAGGAAATAGAAGCAGTCATCGAAAGTCTCCCATCCAAAAAAAGCCCAGGACCTGATGGTTTCAGTGCAGAATTCTACCAGACATACAAAAAAGAGCTAACTTGAGTTCTCTTCAAACTATTCCACAAAATAGAAACAGAAGGAACATTACCAAACTCATTCTATGAAGCCACAGTCACCTTGGTACCTAAATCTCACAAAGCCCCAACAAAAAAAGAGAACTTCAGGCCAATCTCCCTTATGAACATTGATGCAAAAATACTCAACAAAATACTCGCAAACCGAATATGAGAACACATCAAAAATATCATCCACCATGAGCAAGTAGGCTTCATCCCAGGTTTGCAGGGGTGGTTCAATATACAGAAATCCATCAATGTGATCCACCATACTAAAAAACTGAAAGAAAAAAACCACATGATAATCTCCCTAGATGCTGAAAAATCATATGACAATATCCAACATCCATTCATGTTTAAAGTATTGGAGAGATCAGAGGTACAAGGCACATATTGAAACATAGTAAAGGCGATATACAGCAAGCCTATAGCCAACATCAAACTGAACGGAGAGAAACTTAAAGCAATCCTACTGAAATCAGGGACAAGACAAGGCTGCCCACTCTCTATATATCTCTTCCACATAGTTCTGGAAGTCCTTGCTAGAGCAATAAGACAGTTGAAGGCAATAAAGGGGACACAAATTGGAAAAGAAGAAGTCAAATTATCACTATTTGCAGATGATATGATAGTATACGTGAATGACCCCAAAAACTCTACCAGGGAACTCCTACAGCTGATAAACACCTTCAGCAAAGTGTCTGGATACAAAATTAACTCAAAAAAAAATCAGTAGCCCTCCTGTATACAAAAGACAAAAGGGCTGAGAAAGAAATTAGGGAAACAACCCCCTTACAAGAGCCACAAATGACATAAGGTACCTTGGAGTAACCCTAACCAAGGAAGTCAAAGACTTGTATGAAAAAAATTTCAAGTCTCTGAAGAAAGAATTAGAAGAAGATATGAGAAGATGGAAAGATCTTCCTTGCTCATGGCTTGGCAGGATTAACATAGTAAAAATGGCCATCTTGCCAAAATCAATCTACAGATTCAATGCAATTCCCATCAAATTACCAACACAATTCTTTACAGACCAGGAAAGAAAAATTCTCAACTTCATATGGAATAACAAGACACTCAGAATTGCTAAAACAATCCTCTACAATAAAAAATCTTCTGGAGGTATCTCCATCCCTGATCTTAAGTTGTATACTATAGAGCAACAGTTTTAAAAACTGCATGGTACTGGCATAGAAACAGAATGGTAGATCAATGGAACCGAACAGAGGACCCAGAAATAATCCCACGCACTTATGGACACCTGATCTTTGACAAAGATGCCAAAACCATACAATGGAAAAAAGATAGCATCTTCAACAAATGGTGCTGGTCTAACTGGATGTGTACATGTAGAAAAATGAAAATAGACCATACTTATCACCCTGCACAAAACTGACGTCCAAGTGGATCAAAGACCTCAACATAAAACCAGACACATTAAATCGGCTAGAAAAAAAAAAAGTGGGGAATGCCCTAGAACTCATTGGTACAGGAAAAAACTTCCTGAACAGAACACCAACAGCACAGGCTCTAAGATCAACAATCAATAAATGGGACCTCATGAAACTGAAAAGCTTCTGTAAAACAAAGGACACCATCATCAAAACAAAGCGATTGCCTAAAGATTGGGAAAGAATCTTCACCAACCCTTTATCTGACAGAAGACTCATATCCAGTATATATAAAGAACTAAACAAGCTGAAAAGCAGCAAACCAAGTTATCCACTTAAAAAATGGGGCACAGAGCTAAACAGAGAAGTCTCAATAGAGGAATATCGAATGGCAGAGAAGCACTTAAGAAATGCTCAGCCTCATTAGCCATTAGGGAGATGCAAATCAAAACAACCCTGAGATTTCACCTTACACCCATTAGAATGGCCAAGATTAAAAACTCAAGTGACAACACATGCTGGAGAGGTTGTGGAGAAAGGGGAACCCTTCTCCACTGCTGGTGGTAATGTAAACTTGTACAACCACTCTGGAAATCAATCTGGCATTTTGTCAGACAACTAGGAATAGTGCTTCCTCAAGATGCAGCCATACCACTCTTAGGCATATATCCAAAAGAGGCTCAAGTACACAAAAAGGACATTTGCTCAACCATGTTTGTAGCAGCTTTATTTGTAATAGCCAGAAGCTGGAAACCACCCAGATGACCCTCAACTGAAGAATGGATGCAGAAATTGTGGTAAATCTATACAATGGAATATTACTCATATTTTTCATTAAAAATAAGGAAATCATGAAATTTGCAGGTAAATGGTGGGACCTGGAAAGGATCATCCTGAGTGAGTTGTCCCAGAAGCAAAAAGACACACACGGTATATACTCACTCATATACACCTACAACATAGGAAAAATCCACTAAGATCTGTGCATCTAAAGAAACTAAGCAAGATAGAGGACCCTAACTAAAATGTTCAATCCCCATCCTGAAAGGCAAAAAGGATGGACATCAGAATAAGAAGAAAATAGGAAACAACATAGGAACCTTTTTATAGAGGGCCTCTGAAAGCCAGAAGAATAAAACAGGAAACAAACTAGGAATGTACCACAGAGGGCCTCTGAAAGCCTCTGCCCTGCAGACTATCAAAGCAGATGCTGAGCCTGATGGCCAACTGTTGGGCAGAGTGAATGGAATTTTATGTAAGAAGTGGGAAATAATAAGAGCTGGAGAGGACAGAAACTCCACAAGGAGAGCAACAGAACAAGAAATTTTGAACACAGGGAACTTCCCAGAGACTCATACTCCAACCAAGGACTATTCATGGAGATAACCTAGAACCCCTGCACAGATGTAGCCCATGGCAGTTCAGTGTGTAAGTGGGTCACCTAGTAATGGGAAGAGGGAATGCCTCTGACATAATCTGATTGGCCTGCTCTTTGATCACCGCCCCCTTAGGAGGGAACAGCCTTACCAGACCACAGAAGAGGACAATGCAGCCACTTTTGATGAGAACTGATAGACTAAGATCAGAATGGAGAGGAGAACCTCCCCTATCATTGGACTTGGGAGTGGCATGCATGCAGAAAGGGGAGGGGTGGTGGGATTGGGAGGGGAGGAGGGAGGGACTTATGGGGGGGATACAAAATAAATAAAGTGTAATTAATAAAAAAATAAAATGTTAAAAAATCAGAATGAAAAAAGCTTGTATTCAGAGATGTCTCAGAAATATAAAAATTGTATATTTACTTGCAAATAAAAATTCATTAATGTAAAAAAAAAGAAAGAATAATGCAATGAATCAAGACTTAATTGCATTGGACTAAGATGTACTGTATGTATTTATACAACATAAAACAGCACTGAAATGTAATGTATTTTGATTTTTATACTAATAGTAACATGAGTACAATGTGGTTTTTGAAAAACTGCATAGCTAATTTGTGTCACTTTTCTCTAACAGATAATATTATGTCAATCATACCTTAAGGTACTTAACAAATTAATGGATTTATACCGTGGCAAGGAAGTTGAATTTAATTAGGAAAGTAGGTTTGATGTTCCAGAGAGGTAGTTCAACAATTAATAATACTTGTTGCTTTTAGAGGACTTGGATTTGGTCCCTAGCACCCAGGTAGTACTGACTACCATCTATATCTGCAGCTCCAGAGTATCGAATGCTCTCTTCTGACATATGGAGACATCAGGAAGGCACATGGCACAAAAATATATACATAAATAAAGCACTTGTATGAATAAACTAAAAAATCTATAACAAAATAAGATAAATAAGTATTTCTATAATAGCATGCATCCATTATTGTCTGGTATTTATAAATCTCCCTGTATCTGATATCTGTGTGTGGTAAGCAAAGAAAGATATAGTGCACAAATAAAGAGGCTCTACTTGAACTGGTCATTCACAAGTTGCTACAAATGGAGAGGCTTAAAACTGAGTTTAAAAAATAGATAGTGATAAGACAGTCAGTGACACATTCAACAAGTTTTATATGTTTTATCAATGATATAAAACATTACTACCTACATTTCTTTAAAAAAATTCTGAATAGCAAGCACTGATGACATAGTGCCATGACAGTTCATCCGACAGGTGTCTTACTGTGCAAATCAGCAGCTGTTGATTTAAAAATGTGGTAGATACATTTTTCAAACTGTAGGAGCAAACGCACAAAAATAGAGAAATAGAAAATAATGGTCTAGCTGTTGATTTACATTTTTAAGGACAGTCTCTAGTATTTTTTGTTATTTTCAAAAGTATAGTACATTTAAATTGAGGATAGAATTATATAAATTATATTGCTGAATACTGGTCAAGAAGAGCAAATACAAATGTAAGAAGGTCCAGAGTTAGTGACTGCCTTGATACAGAAAATACCTAAGGAGAACCATGTGTGCTTGAAGTCCTTTTAAAATCAGTACAAAGAAAATTTCTTCAATACTGCCAACAATACCCAGCTTTCTTTAGGAATGAAACTGTGTGGTTACAGAACCAAGGCAAGATAAGAATACAAATATAAGTTCTATATTGTGGCAGGTTGAGTGACTGCATTTTCTGAAACAGTATGAGCTAGTATGTGACAGTTACTGATAACTCAAATGGTGACAACCATCAAGACAATAATCACACATACACATGCGCATACACGCACACACATGAACACAAATACACACCCACACACACACAGAGATTTTTATTCCTTAAACAAATCTCTGTTGTCTCTTCAGATTTGAGTGCACCATCTTCATGAAACTATTACCTTGTCATAAATAGGTATAAGCTTCTGAGACTTGATGATTCTTGAAGTTTTATCACTGAAATAGCTTACTAAGTGTAGCCTGAAATATTTATGGTTAAGCTTTGTAGCAAGGTGGCAAACTGAGATGAAATTTTAGAGGATGGTTAAAAGAGACACATTATATAGTGGTAAGACTTTTGGAATACTTAATATAAGCAAATCTGAGAGGCAAAAAGAGTTAGTTGTGTTTTATTCACTGCATTGGGGGAAGGCAGTAAAATAAGAAGCCAAGCTGTATTCTTAAAACAAGTTAGTAAAATAAATTCAGAATGCCCATTGTTTAGGTAGTTTCAAAATAACAGGGTGGCTTCGCTTCTGTTATTGAAAGACAAAGCTGAAAACATGGATTTAGTTATGAGACTTGGTTAATAACTATGCCTGAATTTGTATGGTCTCAGTAAGTATATTTGATCTGATCTGATGACTCAGTAAAGCATGATAGTTTAGAGGTTTATATAAGATGGTTCATCAGAAAACCTATGCAAATAGAAAATGTTACATTCTAAATCCCTTGTTAGAATGTTAGAGGGATTCTTATTCTTATTTTAATGATTTTAGTGTCATCCTACACTGAAATAGAAGAGAACAATTTAAGATATCAGAACATTATTTTTGTTGATTTTTCTTTTTTCCTTTGTTTTGCTTTTTAGCCATTTGAAGTATGAAGGAATGTGGTAATTCTGCTAAGGTCGTGTTATTTAATTGCATCCTTAACTAGAAATTGAAGGAGAAAGATGATAGTAGCATAGGGATGAGTCAAGGGTTGTAAGTGGACAAATAGCTTATTAAAACATTAGTGTGAGGCCATAACAAAACACAATATTCATACAAGGAACATTTGTATTAATATAATTACAGTACTTTAGGGTTTGCCATGATTATTAATTTCTATCAATATACATACAATTTATTACATATAAGAGAGTTGAAGATGATCAGAGTATATGATGGGGCTGGAAGAATTTTTGTTTTCATTTGAAACTAAGCACTATGCATTGGATATATTCCTTGTGTTATTGTTGACACAATCTAAATACTTTGGTTGTCTCACTTTATATTCTTAAATACTTAAAATATAGCAACATAGCTATTAGAGCAGGCATTCAGTATCACTTTCTTTAACAGGTGCTATGACTGTGGAATCGTGCTATGTGATGAGGAATTAAGAAAGAGCTTTTAGAGAGAAAAAAGTGATTGTCCTAATGGTAAAAAGATAGAATTACTATGAATATAGTTGAGTAAATGTCCTTATTGAATGGTGGGGCATCTTTTGGATGCCTAGGAATGGTAAGGCTGGATCCTGAGGAAAAACTATTCTTAGTTTTCTGAGAGAGTGCCAGATTGATTTCCAAACTGGTTGTATAAGGTTACATTCCTACCAGCAAAGGAGGAGGGTTACCCTTTTTCTATATCCTCTCTTCTTGTTGTTGCTTTGTGTGTGTGTGTTTGTTTTAAAGACTTTTAAAATGTTATTTATATTTTTAATTACATCTTATTCCCTTTGTATCACAGCTGAAGCTCCCTCCCTAATTTCCTACCAATCTCACTCTCCCTCCCTCATCTCCTCCCATGCCCTTTCCCAAGTCCACTGATAGAGGAGATCCTCCTCCCTTTCCCTCTGAATCCAGTCTATCAGGTATTATCAGTACTGGCTGCATTGTCTTCCTCTGTGGCCTGGTAAGGCTGCTCCCCTAGCAGTGGGAAGTGATCAAAGAGGTAGCCACTGAGTTCATCTTAGCCATTCTGATGGGTGTGAGGTGAAATCTCAGGATGGTTTTGATTTGCATTTTCCTGATGACTAAGGATGTTGAGAACTTCTTTAAGTGTTTCTGTGACATTGGAAATTCTTCTGTTGAGAGTTCTCTGTTAAGCTCTGAACCCCATTTTTAAAATTGGATTACTTGGTTTGTTGGTGTTTAACTTCTTCAGTTCTTTATATATTCTTGATATTAGTCCTCTGTCAGATATAGGGTTAGTGAGGATCTTTTCCCAGTCTGTAAGCTGTTGTTTTGTTCTGATGACAGTGTCCTTTGCTTTACAGAAGCTTTTCAGTTTCATGAGGTCCCATTTATTAATTGTTGTTCTTAGAGCCTGTGCTGTTGGTGCCAAAGGTCTCTACCCTTTTCAGGAGGAATGTCCAGATCTACAGTATGAGAGAGAGTTGACTGGCAACTGTCCAGATGTTGGGGCAGGACTGACTGGACTTGGGCATCTAAAACGAACCAATCGTTTTAAAAGTCACCCACCCTATAGGTCCTTCACCCAATCCTAAGTTGCCAAGCTTCCAACCCCCGTGCACCCCGTGCTTTTTCCTTTAACAACCCCAGGCTTTTGTCTGTCAGGGCTGTTCCTCACTGGTTTGGAGAGCAGCACAATGGCATGAATGAACCTCTTGCGCTTGCATCAATTCAGTCTTCGAGTTCCCTTCATTTGTCTTCCTAGAAATTAGGCTCCTGCTGGGCCTAACAGTAACCCAGAAGCAGAAAGACAAATATGATACATACTCAATTATGAGTGGATATTAGCCATATAATATAGGATAAACATACTAAAATCTTAAAGAAGCTAAACAACAAGGAGGACCGTAGGGAATATGCTTAATCCTCATTCAGAAGGGCTCACAGGATAGACATCAGAAGTAAGAGAAGACAGGGAACAAACAGGACTGGAGCTTTCCACAGAGGACCCTTGAAAAACTCTACCCACCAGGGTATCGAAGATACTGAGATTTATAGCCAAACTTTGGGCAGAGTGCCAGAATCCTTATGGAAGGAGAGCGTGATAGAAAGACTTGGAGGAGTCAGGATCTCCACAGGAGAATAACAGAGTCAAAATACCGGGATGGGGGGGGGCCTGCAGGGACAGATACTGCAACTAAGGACCATGCTTGGAGAGAACCTAGACCCCCTGTTCAAAAGAAGCCCTTACGTTTCTCAGTTTCCAAGTGGGTTTCCTAGTAAGGGTACAGTGGCTGCCTCTGACATGAACTCAGTGGCTGGTTCTTTGATCATCTTTCCCTGGGGGTGCAGCCTTGCCAGAACAGAGAGGAAGATGATACAGCCAGCCTTGATGAGTCCTGATAAGCTAGGGTCACATAGAAGGGGATGAGGTCTTCCCCTACCAGGGGACTAGAGAAAAGGCATATAAGGGGAGAAGAGGTTAAGTGGATTAGATTTAGAGGAGAAGAGAGAGGGTGCTTCAGGGAGGATACAAAGTCAATAAATTGTAATGAATAGCATATAATTAAAAAAAATAAAAACTTAGAATTACTAAAGATCCCATAGCCAAAAATCTTGAGCAAGATTAACAGTTTTCCTGTTGTTAGAAAGGAGAGAAAAATGTGAAACGAAAATGAGTAAATGACAAATATTTGATTTGGAAAAAATCTATCATACATTCTTTCAAAGCAGTTTTTCAGAAAACACAGTAACAGAACAACTATGATTAATGTATAGAGGATAGCAATTTCTCAAAATAAGTTCTCAGTGAAATGTCATAAAATATCTGTAGGTCTCTGTCAAATAAGCTGTGAAAAAATGTCTGAAATCTCAGTATCTTACACATGTACATTATATTAATAATAAGCAAAATCTCAAATCCTCATACCATTCGCTATTTTTGTCATCTTTTTCTATGAAAAAATAACACGTTTTAGAAGATCTTCATGAGAATATATGAATACATGCATTCCTGTGTATTGTCATATATGTTTCAACATTTAACTGACATATGTCTCTGTCAGTACACAGTCCACGAACAAAATGTATGACAAGCTTTCTGAGACCTCTTAAGACAACTCTAAGTTAGCAGACAAGAATCTTGTAACTGTTCCTCCATGACATGGGATGTCCTGGGAATATGCTTTCATGCCCTTCCTAGGTTTAAGTGGGTTTTTCTTTAGATTCCCCATCAACTTACCTATATTACTCAGAATGTTATTCCTAAGCATGACTTGACCCCATGATTAAATACTGCATAAATTTGTATGATCTTGTCCTTATGATTATATATAGATGGTACTAAAGTGAACTTTGGTCATATGACTTTGTCTAACCCTCAGAATACTCTCAAATTACCTGATTCCCTGACCAAGGAAGCTATTGCTCTATACTTTAGCCTGTCTCATTTTTAGGCTTCACTCACCCAGGTACATGACAGCAAATAAAGTGGTAAAATGCCTCCAAAAGTTATATTTTTGCAGTGATTTAAGTTCCACTGAAACATTTAATTACCGCGATCAGAATTTGAATAACATAACATAAAATGTTGTAACGGTAGCTAGTTGTCTTTCTTGATTATTAAGTGCCATCAATACCTTTAGCATCTTTTAGTTTTCATGTTTGACAGTTGTTACTCTGACATTTTAAATAGCAAATTCTTACTTTGTTACCATGAAATTAATGATGCCTGTTATCACTTATAAATACAGGTATGTGACTATAGTTTTGTTTACTAATATTTATTTAAATGTATACTCTAGATTTTAATTATGCTTTTCTTTCATGAAATAAGCAGTTTCTTAAATGATTTGTTTTTATCTCTTAAGCAATAAGGAAAGCACGATGTTTGTATAAAAGCTTTGTATTCTTAATTCTCAAGCCTCAGAGAACTAGCTGCTTTTCAGGTTTTAATATATCTTGATTAAAAAACATCTCACCACAGAGCCTTATTATAAGAATATGGATTAAATAAATACCTAGCCCTTATTCTTAGATTGTATGACATTTTGATAACCACAATACTCTTATAAACAAAGGCAACAGTCAAACTATCAGTTTGTGTAGTTACTATGAATCACCTCTAGAAAAGATCATCCTGTGTGAGGTATCCCAGAAGCAGAAAGACATACATGGTATATACTCACTTATAAGTAGATATTAGACATATAATATGACATACTAACATCTGTACACCTAAAGAAGCTGAGCAAAAAGGAAGAACCTGGGTAAGATGATCAATCATCATTCAGAAAGGCAAACAGGATAGACGTTGGAGGAAGGAGAGAAGAGGAAGCAGGACAGGAATCTACCACAGAGGGCCTCTGAAAGACTCTACCCAGCAGTGTATCAAAGCAGGTGCTGAGATTCATAACCAAATATTGGGCAGAGTGCAGCAAATCTTAGGAAAGAAGTAAGACCTGGAGAGGACAGAAGCAACAAAACAAAAAAAAATCTGGACACAGGGGTCTTTTCTGAGACTGACACTCCAACCAAGGACCGTTCATGGATATTACTGGTAATCCTGTTCAGATGTATCCCATAGCAGCTCAGTATCCAAGTGGGTACCCTAGTAAGGGGAACAGGGACTGTCTCTGATGTAAAATCAGTGGCAGGCTCTTTGATCACCTCCCCATGATGGGAGAGCAGTCTTGCAAGGCTACAGAGGAGAAAATGCAACCAGTCTTGATCAGACCTGATAAGCTCAGGTCAGATGGAAGGGGAGGAGGACCTCCCCTATCAGTGGATTTGGAGAGGGAAATGGGAGGAGATGAGGGAGGGAAGGTGGGAAGAAGAGGGAATGAAGGAGAGGGCTACAGCTGGGATACAAAATGAATAAACTGTAATTAATATATGAAAAATAAAAATTTAATTAAAAAAGAATCACCTCAAACGCTTTAAGGATATGTTACTCTATCATGTATATGCACACACATTCATTTACACATGGACACACACACACACAGATACACACACATATTTTTAAAAACTAAGTTTTACTGGTTTTCACTATCAATATACATGGATACTAAATTAAGTTTTCCTATTTAATTAATAATTTCACCAAATATATTCTGAACCATCATTCCCTCAATAAGACTGAAAAGGGATCAATACAGAAAATACTATTGTTTTGTTGTTTTTTTTTAAATCAAGATCAACAATTATTACATGGGACCTCATAAAACTGAAAACCTGTAAGGCGAAGGACACTGTCAATCAGTCAAAGTGGCAGCCTACAGAATGGGAACCAACTATGCCAGTGCCACATCTAATAGAGGACTAATATCCAAAGTGTATAAAGAGTTCAGGAAAGTAGATATCAACAAAATAATGCAACTGAAAAAGAAATGGTATGTAGATCTAAACAAAGAAGTCTCAATAGAATAAATTCAAATGGATAAGAAACACTCAAAAAATCTTTACCATCAGGAAAATGCAATTCAAAACTAATTTGAGAATCCCACTTATACCTGTCATAATGGCCAAGATTAATAACACAAGTGATAGTTCAATATGGTGAGGGCATGGAACAAGATAGCCACTATAGAAATCAATATACGAGTTCCTCAGAAAGTTGGCAATTGAGTTACTTCAAGACCCATACCCTACCACTCTTGGGCATATCCGTCTTACCACAAGAACACTCGATTAACCACATTCATTGCTGCTGTATTCACAATAGTCAGAAATTGGCAACACCCTAAGAATCCTTCAACAGAAAAATGCGTAAAAATGTGGTATATTTACACAATGAAAATGACTCAGGAGTTTAAAAAATGGTTTCATGAAATTTGCAGGCAAATGGATGTAACCAGAAGAAAATCACCCAGACCCAGAATGATAAGTTATTTGATTATATGCATATATGTAATATGTTTATTATATATTAATAAACAACAATCAAACTACAATACGTAGACCAAGAGAAGTTAGATAGAAAGGAATTTTCTTGAGGAGGAACACATGGATCATCCTTGAAGAAAAAAAAATAATTTATGGTTGGATGGTGGGGGGAGCAGAACTTGAGGTGTACATGGTATATAGGGTAGTTGGAAAGAATTGGGGAGAAACAGATGGAATTAAAGAAAATTTGAGAAATAATATGGAAGCCTATTGAGAAAACTTCCTGAAATATATGAAGGTGATCTTAACGAGGTCTCCTAACTATGAGGATACAGTCTCAACTGGCCACCTCTTTTCATCAAATGAGACTTCCAATAGCTGGTATAGGTTTCATACTCTTGAATTGTTGGCAAAGGAGGTCACATGGAAATCTGTAAATAATGTCTTGGTAGTTACCAATACATTGGGTTGCTTCCCCAAAACTGACATCAGGGCCTCAGTGCCAAGGATAACACCCACAAAATTCATTGACAATGAAAAAGTCCAGCTGGTGCTCATATTGCCTTCGCCTGTGTCTTTGGTGTGGAAAGGTACTCTTCAAGCTACTGATAGAGAAATATAAGCCCACCCATAAAACTTTTGACCTAACATGCCTCCTGCCTGTGAATATGCTAGACCAATAAAGGCATAGAACTTGCGGGAGTAGCCAACAGATGTCAGAATTTACTTAAAGACAAATATAGAAAATGGCACCCCTACTCAACATTGCTTTGGTACCAAAGAACCAGAGATTAGATAGTACAGTGACCTAGGGTCAAATAAGCACTACTGGTTAAAAACACACACACACACACACACACACACACACACACACACACACACACACA
>NW_026591086.1:33773142-33777353 GCF_907164565.1 Psammomys obesus
ACACACACACACACACACACACACACACACACACACACACACACACATATATATATATATATATATATTCAATAAAATGATTCCTAATGTTATGCTGCTATACTCATAGATAAGTGCCTTATTCAGTTATCATCAGATAAGCTTTCTTAGAGGAAGATCGGAAAAGATGCAAAAAAACACAGCCAGATATTTGGTGAGTGTCTAGTTGGAATGTCTTGTCAAATTCCTCTCATCAGAGCCCAGGGAACCTTTCAGAATAGGAGGCAGAAAAGGATTAAGAGCCAGTTGGGAGAGAGGATTGCAGGAGAACAAAACCCCGTGAATCAACTAAGCAAGATGCATATGGAGGCTGAAGCACAAGGACTGGGTCTACATATGCCTCTATCAGGTCTCTTCATATATACTATAACTTTTAGCTTAATATTTCTTTTGTGATTTTTTTGAGACAGGATTTTTCTGATATTCTTTGCTGTTTTGGACTCTCTGTGTAGACCAGGATGGCCTCAACTCACAGACATTTGCCAGCCTCTGCCTCTCAGATTGCTGGGATTACAGGTGTTCACCACCATGCCCAGTTTCGCTAAATATTTATTTTTTAAGTTATTTATTTTTAAATATATTTATTTATTATAATTTATTCACTTTGTATCCCCACTGCAGCCCCATCCCTTGTCACCTCCCATCCCACCCACCCTCCGTCTTCTCCCTCTATGTCCTTTCCCTAGTCCCCTCATAGGGGAGGACCTCCTCCACTTCTATTTGATCCTAGCTTATTGGGTCTCATCAAGGCTAGCTGCATCATCTTCCTCTGTGGTCTGGAACCCCCAGGGGGAGATGATGAAAGAGCCGGCCTCTGAGTTCATGTCAGCGACAGCCCCTGTTCCCATAACTAGGGAACCCATGGGAGTCTTGAGTATGAGAACATATCTGATTCTTTTGCCTGCTCTTGGGACTCTTACTGCTGTTGGGTTGCCTTGTCCAATTTTGAAATGATGCTTTTGCTTTATTTTATTTTGTAATGTTTGGTTGTATTTTAGAATCCTCTTCATTTATAACGAGAGAGAGAGAGAAAAGAAGTGCACTGAAGGGGTGGAGTAAAACTGGGATGGGGAAAGAGAGGAGAAATTATAGTCAGAATATTTTATATGAGAAAAAAATCTATTTTCTATACAAGAAAAAGAGAAAATACAAAGAAAACAGAAAATAATAAAAGAAAAAAAGAAATACTTAAACCTGGGGCTGAAATCTATCTATAAAATAGAAACAATAGAAACAAAAATATCAAATATTTAAAAGTCAGAGTTGTCATACAGCAGACAAGTAATTGTGTAGTAATTTGCAAGGTTCTGAGTTCAGTTCCCAATTTTGCATATGAATAACAATGAAGATAAGATAACCATAAAAATATTTAATATGTAAACAATCTTCTCTGTCTTAAATATGATTTTAGGTGAAAAGAATCATTAAAAATGATATTAATCCAGATATCCATCAGTAAGGAGCACATTACTATTCACCTACAAAGTGGATTTACCTGTTAATGTGGCTAAGGACATGCCTTAAGTTTGTGGAAGAGTTGCTATGGCAACTGCCTTTCAGTGCATCCCTGCTTGTCTCAGATCAGGAATAGGACTAAGGAAAAAAAGTGCTCTTCTCAGAAACAAGAAGTCTAGAAAAGCAAAAATCTCCAGTCTTTATATAAGAAACAGAGTGTTAAAAGAGTGGTGTGTGTGTGTGTGTGTGCTTATAAAATGAAAAAGGAAGCATTAATAATTCTTTTCTTAATATGTGTGTTTATTTCTCTTTACAGTTACATGAACTTTAGAGTAAAAAAATTGCATTGGATCCTATTTGTATCATTGGAATCAAACCAGATCGATGGGTGGACAGTGAGATGAATATTCCATTAATGTTTCTATGCATGCTTGAATATAAATGTTATAGCTTAGTTGTGAAATTATAATTAAGATTCTTTCTACAAAATATCAATTATATGACCTATATCAGGAATTCTGGATAGTCCTTACATGGCGTGATACCTAAATAAAATCATAATTTTAAGTAATATTATAGTATGACAAAACATACATCAGATATCATTGTATCTAGTGGAGTATGAATAAAGTATTTCTCTTTCTGGCTACACTGGAAGCATAGGAGGGGAGATAAAACCAGTAGTTTGTTGTTTTGCTTTGTTTTGGTTTACTTTGTTTGTTTGTTTGTTTTTGCCAATTCCCTCTACAACCCAACTGTACCAGAAAATATCTTTGGAAGAACCACTGCTTTATTCTGTAAATGCACATTTTATTAAGCTCGCTGCCAATGACTTATTAGTACACCTATAAAATAATGACTTCTCAACCATAATCAGAGTAGCTTCTTCTAGGCATTTGTAAACAGCCCCCCCCCCCAAACTGGTTAAGGTATAGATAATTAGAGACTTAAGATTGCTTAGCCATGATGGAATATATACATCAGATCTCTTTTTTTCTAAGTCTCAGGGATAGTTGTTGAAGAGGGTTAGGAAACATTGCAAACCCCAGACTTGTAGATGGTGCCAATGAAACATTTTTTAAAGACACATCAGTACACATGACCCTATCACATTTGTGATTTCATGCAGAACATCTGAGCAAAATCAAACCAGACAAAATCCAGCATAGAAGGAACGGATGTTCACAAATCACACGAATAAATGAAGAGCAATTAATGGCTCTACAGAAGGAGCATCCAGATGTTGAAGGGCTACCCGTGTTCCAAAGATATACATACATACATACATATATAAATGTATATATGTATATACATATTCATAATGGCAGTGCTGGGTGAACTCAGTGTGATTAAAAAAAAACACAAAGCAAAACACAAGTAAATACGTATATTAGGAAGAAAATTGTGGTGGGGGAGGATTTGGGGCTTAAGAAATGAGTGTGTATTTGCTCAAAACTATTTATATGCATATAAAAATTCTCAAACAATATAATGTCAAACTTTCATTTAATTTTTTTATTTGTAATTATATTGTAAAATTGAGGTAATGTGGGATAAATGTTCTTTTATTTTTAAGAAAGACAGTTCTGCCTTCTGGACCTCAGGGCATTACAGCCAATCTGTCAGTTTCTAAGTACTCAGCTTACCCTGAGTCACAGAGCTGAACTGGACTCCAGGGCTCTATTTCCTTCTTAAAATTATGACTCACTGAGCAACCTTGGGAAAGTCATTTAACCTTCTGTGAACATTTTACCTTGTTATTAAAAGGAAACAGTAGCATTTGAATCTCTTGGGTCTTATGTCCAATAATTTATATTTGAACTCATTCTGAGAGCTTTTTGGACACACAGGCAGCACACTTGCTGTTTGAACTATTATACCAAAACAACACAACACAGTTTATGAATTTAATTCATATTCCCATTGTCGCAGAGATTGTAAATTATTTTTGTATAGAGATCTTTCCAAGAAAAACTCAGATTGCTTTCTAAATTTCTGCCAATCAAATACAGCAATCAGTGACAAAATAGTATATGAAAAAGCCTGAAGGTGAAGCAAACAGTTGCCCTTTTGTTTATTTTCAACATTCTAATATTTGTAGTATAAATCTTTAACTGTCAGCACACTCATAATCACTTTATATATATATTCTCTAAGTATTTTCAGTTTTTCTTTTAAACTGCTATTCAGTCATTACATACATGTAAAACAACATTTATCTCATAGCTTACTAGGAGTAGAAAATATGTGTATGAGTATATCATATCATAACAAATAGGAAGATATGACCAATGCTAATAAATAGTTGTCACTAGTTGATCTCTGTAAAAATAATACAGTCACTTTCATAGTGTCCCTGTGAAATATCCCTCAAGTTTCACTTTATGAAGGCTTCACCGTTATCAGGAAATATGGTCCAGAGGTGACTAAATAATGTGTTTGCCAATATTTTCAATGAGATAATCTGTTGATGAATTCATACCTAAATAAACTTTTGGGAGGCAGAACATTTTGTTGTTTTATGGGTTTTATTTTTAGAAGGAAAGGGTGTCATTAATAGTTTATTTTGTTTCTCTCTCCCCTGCTCTTCCTTCTGCCCCTCTCTTTTCTCTCCTTTCCTGTCCTCCTCTCTTCTCTTCTCTTCTCTTCTCTTCTCTTCTCTTCTCTTCTCTTCTCTTCTCTTCTCTTCTCTTCTCTTCTCTTCTCTTCTCTTCTCT
>NW_026591086.1:33777363-33782362 GCF_907164565.1 Psammomys obesus
CTTCTCTTCTCTTCTCTTCTCTTCTCTTCTCTTCTCTTCTCTTCTCTCCTCTCCTCTCCTCTCCTCTCCTCTCCTCTCCTCATCTCTTCTCTTCTCTTCTCTTCTCTTCTCTTCTCTTCTCTTCTCTTCTCTTCTCTTCTCTCTTCTCTCTTCTTTTCCTTCTGTCATTCTCCTTCTCTTCCATTGCTGACTCTTCTTCCTGTTCCTTTCCTCTTCCCTGTCTTAACATTTCTACTCCTCCTGTAGAAAGGAGGAATACCTTCTTTCTCACTCTCTCTTTGTTGACAAGCAGCAAAGAGTTGAGAGATGAATAATTTGTCATGTGCTCTTACTCACTACAAGCCTACAGAAATGGAAACAATCATCATTCCTTGACAGTTCTGAAACTGTGATTTGTTTTTAAATTTTAGACATATCATGTCATTGGTAAAAAGCAATTTGGTGAAACAACATCAACAAAATGCATACTGGATCACTTATGATCTCTAAATTTGACTTGTTTAGATACTGTTTCAATTTTGCAATCCTTAGTCCTTTTTCTCCTACATTTTAATGTAATTAGTTTGAATGGATATTTTGAATAACTTGACTCTTCATTAGGCATCACAAATACTAATGGCACTTTTCAAATGATGATATCTCTTCACAATCTGAGACAATGACTCATTCATTTCTTGAAAGAAAAGTTGTTTTGTTACCACTGGCACAGATTTCTTCTAAATTTTGCATGCTATGCCTCCAAGTATCTTAGAAAATAAGTGATACTAAAGTACAAATAACAGTTTGCAAGCTTCCAGCCTAGGTTTTTAATAACTCTGATAGGTATAACAAGATGGAAGGTTTTAAAGCATTTAAGAAAAACTGGATTATTATCCATCTCAGAATCATCTCAACCCTATAGTAAATTTATAGCTGCATATAATATGAGAATAATTTTAAACAAAATGTAAATTAGTTTGTGACATTTATAAATATCTTAACCATATTTGACAGTTTGATTTCACTGGTAGTCTTTGATTTTTATTTATTTTTAATTATTAATTAATCCATCTTACAACTCAGTTATAGTCCCCACTCTCCACTCCTCAAGGTCCCCCTCTCTCCCTCTTTCTTCTATCTCCCCTCTCCTGCTCCTCATAAAAGGAGAGCCTCGCCACACCAACCCATCCCTGCACATTAAATTTCTTCAGGGCTGAGAGCATCCTCTTATCCTGTGGCCTGGTGAGGCAGCCCTGCCAGGGGGAAGTGATTGAAAAGCAGGCAATAGAGTCCATGTCACATACTTCCCTACTCTACATGAAGACTAAGATGCCCTTTGGCTATATCTGTGTAGGGGGCCTATATCCAGTCTATGAATGGTCCTTAGTCGATGCCTCAGGACCATAAGATCCCTAGGCCCTGGTTAGTTGTCTCTGATGATCTTTTTGTGGAGCGCCTGTCTCCTCCCTTCTACCCTTTCTCCTACTATTCCACAAGTCTCCTTGTGCTTTGCTGTGCATCACAGAGCTAAGTTATACAGACAATTGTCTGACACATAGTTGAACTTAATTTGCCATGTCTTTTTTCTTCTTCTTTAAAAGTCAGTTTAGAGGATATGATTAATTATTGATCAAATTGATTTTATTCTTTTTTTCAACTCTTCTCTAATATTCATATTTTAATATTCTGTTGTATATTGACTTTGGTCAAGTTGCTAATAAAAATATCATTGTTTTCCTAAATTAACATAAAGGCACACAGGTTGCTGCTCTCTAGCTTGTGCTCCAAGAATTAGCCAAGTCTATACTTCCTGTCACAATAAACGTAAGTATTTGCAACTTCCTATGTGCTAAGATATGCCATGATCTGTAAACTGAAAATTTATACAGATACAGTAATTTTTAATGTGTTGTTAGTGCATTTTCAGCGGTGTGTGTGTGTGTGTGTGTGTATGTTTATGTGTGTATGTGGTTCCTTTGTGTTTGTGTTGGTATCTGGAGCCAGTTCTTTCCTTCCACTATATGGATGCTAGGGACTGAACTCATGCCATCAGTCTTTGTTTTAAGCATCTGTCTACCTGCTAAAACATTTCTCCAGACACCAGATTTATGTTTTATAATGTACTTTCATGTTAAAGGCATTATACTATTTGTCAACTCAGGCAAATGTAGGCCAAGTATTCTGTGGTTCTTAGAAGCAATACTACAATTATGACATTTACATTTGTTTAATTTACTCTCAAACAACCACAAAAATATTAACTTACAGACCTATGGCAGAACATTAACACTGACAATAACCAATTTCTCCTCATACATATTTAAAATATTAAAACAATAAATTGAGTGGAAAAACTGAGGAATATGATGTGATTAACATAATTTTGAATATTTATAAACAACATCAAACAGTATTATATTAAAATAATTAGTTTACAAATTTAATTTTTTAACTTAGAAAATGTAGTTATCATTTAAATTGATCAGATAAGAGGCATGTCTTCTCAGTTTACCATTTTTATTTTCCTAGCTGTTTCAAAGTTTGAAATTTATTTTTTACCCTTTTTATGTTATCCAACTTTTCGATTGAAACAGTCCTGAGTTACCTGAAATATTCCCACATGATTTCGTGCCTTCTTCTTTTTAAATAAACCAGTCCTTAAGACACTCCAAGAATCAGCAACTGCCTGTGTATTAAACTTTTATTTCGGAAGTTAAAGATTCATAAAGTTCAAGATTATAAAATATTAACATGAAAGTCGAAGTTCTTATGTGTTCGTTGAAGAAAGTGATTTGGGGCTTCCCTTTATTTTAAAGTCCTACTTTTCCTTCAAATTGAATATGTGAATTGAAAAACATTGCAAGTCAGAAACCCCTAAAGAAACATGACATTGACTGACTCTTCTTTTATGTATCAAAACTACTATTCAGGGTTCATTTGAAATAAATCCTAATCTGGGCAGATGATATGCTGCTTTAAAAGATTAATATTTTACTGTAATTATGGTGGTGCTAATTTTTGTTTTTCTAGCCCATCCATTATTCTACAAATATTTTAATTGCAGTCAAAAGATTAAAAATAGCTTCGTAATTGTCAAAAACTAGAACTAAAATATTTACTGAGAGGAGTTCCAAAGCTTTAAATGATAAAATTGTTAAAACATATACGATAAACATTTCTTAATTCTTCTTCTGTGCACTAAGTATTCTTCTGGAAATTATGCCCAGGAAACAGAATAACTTATTTCCATACTAATTGTAACAGATCAGTGACTGCTCAGCAACAAAGATAAAATGGTTAAAAAATAGTAATAAATAATAGAAAATTGTCAAGTTTCATTATCATGCTTGATTATATACTATTACATAACATAAAACAAATGTTGCTTGGGGAAATTTAGAAATAACTTATTTATGGACTTTATAAATATTATCATGGTAATCTGATGATGAGATGTGATATTTCTTCATGCAAAACATTGCAGAGTGTTGTAGTGTTGTTATTATTGTGTGACAGTACCAAAGAGAAAATTTGTAACATTTTATCACAGTTAGTAAAACCACGTATTTATATGACTTGAATAACTCAACATTACCTACTTATGAAAGTTTCTCTTTTTATCTATAGTTACAGCTTAAAAAAAATGACTGAGAAGCAGCTCAGCTGATACGTGGTGGGAGACAACAGTGAATCTCCTTACAGTGTCTTTAGACATTAATACTGATTTCAGGAAAAGCAGCACAGTAAGTACCCCATCTCCATGGTGAGCGGTGATTGGGCATTTATTGTCCTCAAACAATTTGTACACATGCTTCTGGAAGTCAATTTTATCATGAAAATAGTATATTGCTCACACTGAAATTAACTAGAGATAGAGGTAGGCTTTAATTTTTGACTGTAGAGTATTGAGACTCTTGGTCACACTGCAGTGGGAGAGGGAGCTGAGAGGCAGGAAAATGGTTCAATGGCTCTGGAGTTCTGTTTACTATCCCTTATGGTACTGTTTCCTCACAGACTCTGAAAAGTGTCAGTCATTTTATTCGGGTTCACTTGCTACAGACGATGGTAGATTTCCAAATGAAGGCATGATGTCAGTATCTGTGTGTTTGGGGACTATAAAAGAAATTTTAAGTAACAAAAATAAAAGTAACATTCTATCATGGGCTTCACAAAAATCTCTGAAAATTTATGTTTTTATCTTGGTTTTAATCTTAAATATAAATACTGCTTTTTAATATTTAAATGTTTTATTTGCCCTTGGCCTCTATTTACTTTACTTTAATTATTATTATTAGTGTGTGTGTGTGTGTGTGTGTGTGTGTGTGTATGTGTGTTGATATAGGTACTTTGTCTGTGTGTATGTCTTTGTACCACTTGAGTGTTTGGAGCCTACAGAAGTAAGAAAAGAAGTTGGGTGCACTGCAATATTAGTTATAACATATTTCAAGTTGCTGTGTCAGTTCTGGAAATAGAACATTATTATCCTGGAAGAAAAGCCAGTGTTCAAGGGGCAGGCAACCAAGTTCATGTCTCTTCTCCTCTTCCTGCTCCTTGATTAGGTCTCCCTGGTGGGGTAGTCTAGCTAGCCCACAGAGGAAGAGGATATAGGCAGTCCTGATGAGACCTGTTAGACTAGAGTCAGACAGTATGGGAGGAGGAATTCCCCTCTCAGTGGCATAGGAGAGCAGATTAGGGGAGGAAGAGGGAGGAAGGGTGGGACTGGGAGGAGATGAGGAAGAGATTACAACTGGGATACAAAGGGAATAAACTGATAATGATAATAATAATAATAATAATAATAATAATGGAAAAATACTTTCTATTAATTAAAATAAAAGGAATAACTGTAAATATTTAAATTTTTTTAAAAATTATATTTTGGAGATTATAATTACATCATTTCACCCCCATTCTCATTCTCATTCTATTATACTCCTTTTTTAAATCCATGGCCTTTGTGTCATTGTTGTTACATATATATATATATATATATATATATATATATATATATATATATATA
>NW_026591086.1:33782372-33824872 GCF_907164565.1 Psammomys obesus
TATATATATATATATATATATATATATATATATATATATATATATATGTTTCTACACATGTGTTTCCAAATATGTAAGTACACCTTGCTTAGTATGTGTATTGCTTCTCATGTAAGTCTTTTCAGGACTGGCTATTTGGTGTTAAATAACGAGTTCCTGTGATTTTTCTCTGAAAAAAAATTATTGTGCTCCTAGCATTCCTTAGCAGTCTGAAGTTCATTGTGCAGAGTTGAGACTTTCTGGACTTTTCCAGAGTTCATCTTAGCATGTCCTCTGTTGTTGCAATTGTTCAGCTCACGTTTAGCCAGACTAGTTGGGGAGACATTATGAGTGTAGCCTCTGACATTATTAAGAAATAATCTCACAGCAAATTCTCTGAAGCTCAGTACCTTAAACTCTTCTCATCCCTCCTCCCCAGTGTTTCCTGAGACAATGATGCTGGCTTGTTTTGTAGATGTGTGCTTTTATATTAGGATCTACTAATCTTTGGCTATAGTTACAGATTATACTGGTTTAATAAAGTGGCAGGTATATGTTCTCCAAGATTCATGAATTCATTATCCTGGGCTACTTTGTTAATTTTCCAGTTCCACGTATAATTTCCCTTTTGTTGAACAGGTCTTAAATCCAATTAGGGGGTTGTTGGTCATTTACATATGTGAGGAGTATTTGGTCCAGTCATATTCTCAAGGCAAAGACTGCTTCTGGGATGGCAGATAGTCAGGGAGCCTACTTGGGTCTAAGCTAGGTCCTGTGCATATATGTTGTTGTTTTATAGCTTTATATTGTTTTGGGAATCCTGAGAATGGGAGTAGAGGCTGGGTTGCTTCATCCAGCCTCAGTATGAGGGTTATGTACCTGGTCTTATTGAAGCTTTTTATGCCTTGTTTGGTTTACTCTCCTGGAAGTCCTGCCATTTTCTGAAGGGAAAAAAAGAAATAGTGGATCTAGGGAACAGAGGAGGAAGGGAGGATGAACTAGGAGAAGAGGAGAAACTGAGGTAGGGATGTAATGTATAAGAAAAGAATAACTTGAGCTTTTGATCTTAGCCATTTTGAACAGTGTAAGATGGAATCTCAGAGTTGTTTTGATTTGCATTTCCCTGGTGACAATGGATGTTAGCATATCTTTAAGTGTTTCTCTGTCATTACATATTCCTCTATTGAGAATTCTGTTTAGCTCTGTAGCACATTTTTAATTAGATTATTTGGTTTGTTGGTGTCTAATTTCCTGAGTTTATTATGTATATAATGGATATTAGTCCTCTACCAGATGTAGGGTTGGCGAAGATCTTTTTTCCACTGTTTAGGCTGTTGTTTTGTTCTGTTGACAGTGTTCTTTGCTTTACAGAATCTTTTCAGTTTCAGGAGGTTCCATTTATAATTGTAGATCGTAGAGCCTGTACTGTTGGGGTCATGTTCAGGAAATTGTCTCTTGTACCAATGAATTCAGGTCTTCCCCACTTTTTCTTCTAACAAGTTTAGTGGATCTGGTTTTATGTTGAGGTCTTTGATCCACTTGGACTTTTTAATATTGTGCAAGGTTCTGTGCATATGTCTATTTGCATTTTTTCTATAAGTGACAGCACATGCTGGAGAGGATGTGGAGAAAGGGGAACCCTCTTCTATTGCTGGTGGGAATGCAAACTCGTGCAACCACTTTGGAAATCAAATTTCCCAATTTCCTCAGAAAATTGGGAAAAGCAATACCTGGAGAATCAGCTATACCACTTTCTGGGCATATAACCAAAAAATGCCCCACCATTCAATAAGGACATTTGATCAACTATGTTCATAGCAGCTTTATTTGCAATGGCAAGAATCTGTAAAGAACCTAGATGTCCCTCAATGGAGGAATGGATACAGAAATCGTGGTGCATCTACACAAAGGAATACTACTCGCTATTAAAAACAAGGAAATCATGAAATTTGTAGGTAAATGGATGAAACTAGAAAAGATCGTTCTGAGTGACATAACCCAGAAACAGAAAGACAGGCATAGTATATACTCATAAATGGACATTGGATAATCCGTATAATATAGGATAGCCATCTATAGATGTAAAGAAGCTAAACATTAAGGAGGACCCAAGGAAGTTATGCTTAAATCTTATTAAGAATGGCAAACAGGATAGACACCAGAAAGGTTGGAAGAGAGGAAACAAGATAGCTTACTATAGAGGGTCCTCTGAAAGGTTCCATGCAACAAAGGATCAAAGCAGATGCTGAGACTGATGGCCAAACTTTGGGCAGAGAGCAGGGAGTCATATGGAAGAAGAGGCGGGTGAGGCTAGAGGAACATGAAGAGTACAGGAGCCCCACAAGGAGACCAACAAAACTAAAGGGTCTGAGGTCAGGGGTTCCTGCAACCAAGAACTATGCATCGAGAAAACTTAGACCCCCTGCACAGATGTTGTCTATTGGCGGCTCAGTCTCCATGTGGAACTCTGAGTGAGGGGAACAGGGGCTGCCTCTATCACAAACTCTTGTGACTGCCCTTGAATCACTTGCCTCTGGTGATGCAGACTTGCCAGGCCACAGAGGAAGAAGATCCAGGCAGTCATGATGAGACTTGACCAGCTATGGGCAGATGGCACTGGAGAACTCCCCCTTTCAGTGGACTAGAGGAAGAAGGTAGGGGGGAAGAGGGAGGGAGGGTAGGAATGAGAGTGGTAAGGAGGGTGTGACTGGGGGATGTTAAAGGAGAGTCCATCAATCAGAATATATAATGAATAAATTGTGAAGAAAATAAAGTTAAAAACTAAAAAAAAAAAAAAAAAAAAAAAACAAAAAAAAAAAACAGGAAACAACCTAGAAACCTGCCACAGAGGGCATCTGAAAGCCTTTGCCCTGCAGACTATCAAAAAAGATGCTGAGCCTGATGGCCAACTGGCAAGCAGAGTGAATGGAATTTTATGTAAGAAGTGGGAAATAGCAAGAGCTGGAGAGGACAGGAACTCCACAAGGAGAGCAACAGAACAAGAAAATTTGAACACAGGGAACTTCCCAAAGACTCATACTCCAACCAAGGACTATTAACCTAGAACCCCTGCACAGATGTAGCCCATGGCAGTTTAGTGTCCAAGTGGCTTACATAGTGATGGGAAGAGGGACTGCCTCTGACATAATCTGATTGGCCTGCTCTTTAATTACCTCCCCCTGAGGGGGGAGCAGCCTTACCAGGCCACAGAAGAAGACAATCAGCCATTCCTGATGTGATCTGATAGACTAAGATCAGAAGGAAGGAGAGGAGGACCTCCCCTATCAGTGCATGTGGGGAAGAGCATGCATGAAGAAAGGGGAGGTAGGGTGGGATTGGGAGGGGAGGAGGGAGGAGCTTATGGGGGGATACAAAATGAATAAAGTGTAATTAATAATAATAATAAAATATTTCTCAAAAAAAACTAAAATAAAAGAGGAGAATAAAAAAAAATAGTTTTATCTTGTAAATTTAGAAGTGAATTTCCTAAAATTTATGAGGTATTTTACTTAAACAAAGAAGAATTTTCATATGGTGACTCTCAGTCATAAACCTCTTTTAAGAATCTTACACAGGAATATCACCTTTTATGTTGTAATTACCTTCTGATCATCAGCTCTTCCTTCTAATAGAAAGAAGTTAGGGAGTTTTCATACAGTGTTCTCAGATGTCTTTGCTTACAACAGGGGGAAAACTGAAAGTTACACGCCAGCTTTGCCTACAGACCTAGGACCTCATTGCTACAGTGTGAGATCTTATCTGAAGAAATATTTGCTTTTATTTTAATTTTTATATTAATTACACTTTATTCACTTTGTATCCCAGCTGTAGCTCCCTCCCTCATTCTCTCCCAATCCCACCCTCCCTCCCTCATCTCCTCCCATACCCTTCTGCAAGTCCATTGATAGGAGAGGTACTCTTACCCTTCTCTCTGGCCCTAGCCTATCAGGTCTCATCAGGATTGGTTGCATTCTCTTCCTCTGTGGCCTGGTAAGGCAACTCCCTTCTCAGGGGGAGGTGATCAAAAAGCCAGCAACTGAGTTCAGGTCAGAGACAGTCCCTGTTCCCCTTACTAAGGAACCTACTTGGAGACTGAGCTGGAGAGATGGCTCAGCCATTAAAAGGGTAGGCTCACAACCATACGTATAAGAAATGTTTTGTAGAGCTCCTATCCTTTCCATATCATACTAACTTCCCTTCTTTCATATGATTCCCTGCACTCTGCCGAGGGTTTGGTTATGAGTCTTAGTGTCTGCTTTGAAACACTGCTAGGTAGAGTCTTTCAGATGCCTTTTGTGGTAGACTCCTGTCATAAGTTCAATGCACATCCCATTTGTCTTTCTAAATGAGGATTAATCACCTTCGCCTGTGTCCACTTTCTTGATTATCTTCTTTAGGTGTGTAGATTTCATTATGTTTATCATATCTTGTAGGTCTATATAAGCGAGTATATACCAAGTTTGTCTTTCTCCTTCTGGGATACTTCACTCAGAATGATCTTTTCTAGATCCCACCACTTGCCTGCAAATTTCATGATTTCCTCCTTTTTGATTGCTGAGTAGTATTCCATTGTGTAACAATACCACAATTTCTGTATCCATTCCTGCGTTGATGGACATCTGGGTTGTTTCCAAGTTCTGGCTATTACAAATAAAGCTGCTACGAACATGGTTGAACAAGTGTCCTTGTTGTGTACTTGAGCAAATTTTGGGTATATACCTAGGAGTGGTATAGCTGGGTCTTGAGGTAGCACTACTCCTAGTTGTCTGAGAAAGCGCCAGATTGACTTACAGAGTGGTTGCCAAATATATCTGGGCACAGGGTCTTTTCTGAGACTGACACTCAACCAAGGACCATCTATGGATATAACCTAGAACTTCTGCTCAGTTGTGGCCCATGGTAGCTCAGTAACCAAGTAGTTTTCCAAAGTAAGGGGAACACGGACTATTTCTAACAGGATCTCAAGGGCAGGCTGTTTGACACCCCCCCCCAGGGGAGGATCAGTCTGTTAGGCCACAGAGGAGGACTTTGCAGCCAGCCCTGAAGATACCTGATAGAACAGGGTCAGATGAAAGGGGAGGAGGTCCTCCCCTATCAGTGGACTTGGAAAGGGGCAGGGAGGAGACCAGGGAGGGAGTGTGGGGTTGGGGAGGGAATGAGGGAGCGGGATACAGCTGGGACACAGAGTTAACAAAATGTAACTAAAAAGAAAAATAAAATAAAAAAAAATGTAACTGATGAAAAAAAAAAACAGAAAAAACAAACAAACAAAAAAAAAGAAATGTTTTATAAATAGTTTTTTTTTTTTCAAAGAAGATAGTGGAGATATCATTGTGTAGTTTAATAAGTTTCACTAATTAAAATATTTCACTATTAAAATATTTTAATAACTAAAATAATATAAAAATATATAGAGAGTAAACCCCTAAAATATTTTTCAATACCTTTTAAACAATCTCTAAATTAAGAAAAATATCCAATTTAGAATTTTTGTTGTCCCTGAAAGTATCTAGCCTAAGATCCTTACATTCACTCTTCCACAATGCAATTGCTGTGAGATTCCTAATGGTAGGAGCAGAATCTGTCTCTGACTCTTTTGCCTGTTTTGTGGATCATTTTTCTCCTTTTGGGTCTGTTATCCGATCTTGATAGAAAGGCATGCCTAGTCTTATTATAACTTGTTAAAGTGTTTGGGTGACAGCCTTGTTTTTTTTTTTTTTTATTAATTAGAGTTTATTCAGTTTGTATACCAGCTGTAGTCCCATCCCTCATTCCCTCCCAATCCCACCATCACTCCCTCATCTCTTCCCATGCCCCTCTGCAAGTCCACTGATGGGGATGTCCTCCCTTTCCATTTTACTCTAGCTTGTCAGGTCTTATCAGGACTGGCTATATTGTCCTCCTCTGTGTCCTGGCTAGGCTGCTCCCCCCTTGACTGGGGATGGTCAAAGAGCAGGCCAATCAGTTCATGTCAGAGACAGTCCCTGTTCCCATTACTATGGAATCCACTTGGACACCGAGCTGCCACGGGCTACATCTGAGCATGCATGGCCTTTGGTTGGAGAATCAGTCTTAAAAAAGACCCCTGTGCCCAGATGTTTTTGGTTCTGTTGCTCTACTTGTAGAGCTCCTGTCCCCTTCAAGTCACTGTCTCCCCTTTCTTTCATAGGATTCCCTGCACTCTGCCCACATATTGTTTGAGTCTCAGCATCTGCTTTGATACACTCTTGGATAAAGTATTTCAGAAGCCCTCTGTGGTAGGCTCCTGTCCTGTTTCCTGTTTTCTCCTTCTTCCAATGTCCATTCCATTTGTCTTTCTGAGGGAAGATGGATCATCCTCCTTCATATTTATCTTCTTTAGGTGTACAGATTTTAATATGTTTATCATATATTATAGGTCTAGTATCGATTTGTAAGTGAGTATACACCGTGTGTGTCTTTCTGCTTCTAGGATACCTCACTCAGGATGATCTTTTCTAGATCCCACCATTTGCCTGCAAAGTTCATGATTTCCTTGTTTTTAATTGTTGTGTTGATAACTTTCTTAAGGAATGCTTGTCTTTTAAAGAGATGTGGAGAAGGACTGGGTCGGGGGAGCAGGGAGGTGGGAGGAGGGCTGGGAATGGAAGAGGAAGGGGAAACTGCAGTCAAGGTATGATATATGATAGAAGAAAAATAAGCCAGGTGCATTAACACACACCTGTAAATACGGCACGCTTGGAGGTAAAAGCAGGCCAATCTGGGTGAGCTTTAGAACAGCCTAGTCAACAAAGTGAGTCTAGGACAGCCAAGGCTACACAGAGAAACCCTTTCTCCAAAAATGGAAAAAAGACAGCATCTACATCAAATGGTGCTGATCTAGCTAGATGTCTAAAGGGAGAAAAATGCAAATAGATCCATATTTATCACCCTGCATAAAATTAAAACCCAACTGGATCAAAGACCTCAACATAAAACCAGACATACTAAATTTGTTAGGAAAAAAAAAAAAAAAAACAGGGAAGCGACTTGATCTCACTGGCACAGGAGACAACTTCCTGAACAGAATACCAACAACACAGGTTCTAAGATCAACAATCAAAATATGGGACCTCATGAAACTGAAAATCTACCAAAGCAAAGGACGCTGTCATCAGAACAAAATGACAGCCTACAGACTGAGAAAGGATCTTCACCAACCCCATATCTGATGGAGGGCTGATATCCAGAATATATAAAGAACTCAGGAGGTTAAAAAGCAACAAATTAAGTAATCCAATTAAAAAATGGTGTACACCAACAGCACAGGCTCTAAGAGCAACAATCAATAAATGGGACCTCATGAAACTGAAAAGCTTCTGTAAAGCAAAGGACACCGTCATCAAAACAGAGCAACTGCCTACAGATTGGGAAAGAATCTTCACCAACCCTTTATCTGACAGAGGACTCATATCCAGCATATATATAAAGAACTAAAGAAGCTGAAAAGCAGCAAACCAAGTAATTCACTTAAAAAATGGGGAAGAGAGCTAAACAGAGAATTCTCAATAGAACAATATCAAATGGCAGAGAAGCACTTAAAGAACTGCTCAACCTCATTAGCTATTAGGGAAATGCAAATCAAAACAACCCTGAGATTTCACCTTACACCCATGAGAATGGCCAAGATCAAAAACTCAAGTGACAACACATGCTGGAGAGGTTGTGGAGAAAGGGGAACCCTTCTCCACTGCTGGTGGGAATGTAAACTGGTACAACCACTCTGGAAATCAATCTGGTGCTTTCTCAGACAACTAGGAATAGTGCTTCCTCAAGATCCAGCCATACCACTCCTAGGCATATATCCAAAAGAGGCGCAAGTACAGGAGTACTTGCTCCACCATGTTCATAGCAGCTTTATTCATGGTAGCCAGAATCTGGAAACAACCCAGATGTCCCTCAACGGAGAGATGGATGTAGAAATTGTGGTACATTTACACAATGGAATAGGACTCAGCTTTTAAAAACAAGGAAATCATGAAATTTGCAGCCAAATGATGGGAACTAGAAAAGATCATCCTGAGTGAGCTAACCAAGAAGCAGAAAGACACACATGGTCTATACTCACTTATTAAGTGGATAAATGACATACAATACAGGATAAACATACTAAAATCTGTACACCTAAAGAAGCTAATCAAGAAGGAGGACCCTGGGTAAGAAGATTAATCCTCATTCAGAAAGGTAAACAGGGTGGATATTGGATGAAGGAGAAAACAGGGAACAGGACAGGAGCCTAGCACAGAAGGTCTCTGAAAGTCTCTACCCAGCAGGGTATTAAGGTAGATGCTGAGACTCATAGCCAAACTTTGGGCAGAGTGCAAGGAGTCTTATGAAAGACAGGTGAGACAGAAAGACCTGGATGGGACAGGAACTCTACAAGGAGACCCACACAACCAAAAAACCTGGGCCCAGGAGTCTTTTCTGAGACTGCTACTCCAACGAAGGGCCATGCATAGAGATAAGATAGAACCCCTGCTCAGATAGCCCATGGCAGCACAATATCCAAGTGGGTACCTTAGTAAGGGGAACAGGTTCTGTTGCTGACAGGAACTCAGTGGCTGGCTCTTTCATTGATCAACCCCCTGAAGGGTTAGCTACATTACCAGGCCACAGAGAAAGAAAAAGCATACAATCCTGATGAGACCTGATAATCTACAGTCAGAGGACTGCCCCTATCAGTGGATTGGGGTAGGAAGATGGGAGGAGAAGAGGTAGAAAGGGTGGAATTGAGAGGGTAAAAGGGAATGGGCTAAAGGAAGGATACAAAATGAATTAATTGTAATTAATAAAAACAAAAATTAAAATATGTAGCAGTGTAGCCTGATTACCATGAAAATATTCTCTAACAAAACAAGGTAAATACATAAATTATAGAAATGTATAAAAGGCAGAAAATAAGACCATCAGGACATGTTCTGAGTTAAAGAAAAAGCAACTTTAAAAAATAAAATAGTATAGCATTGTACAACAAAGAATCTCAAAAGTTAAGACACAAACCAGATGGATAAACTGCAGAAGAATTTATGAGTAAAAATTTCTTTACATTACTATTCATAAGTTAGAAAAATTACAGTTATGATTTAGCAACAAAATAACCTTAAGGATGGGGTCACTACAACATGAGGAACTGTATTAAATAGTTGTAGCATTAGGAAGGCTGAGAAGTACTGGCTTATACTGAAGCAAATTATGTTTCAGTAGCATATTTTAATGAACTTATTTAACTGGTACATTCACGTTGTCTGAATTTCATGTTACACATTAATTGTGTCTTTAGTTTACTTCATAAAAATTATACTGTACGATCCTTAGCCAAATCATTAGGACCAAGTATATGGAGTACATTTGCACTCAATGGATATGTGCACATGCTGTAGCTGTAGGTTGTGTTTCCTCATTGCTGTATAATATTCAATTGTAGTTCCAGCACTATGTAGTACTTATTCTATAATATAGGTATTATTGCCATTACATATTTTTCAGTTAAGATTAACTTGTAAGGCATTGTGATAACAGCCTTGTTACACATTTTGGTGATTAAGTACAGTTATTTATGTATTATCTGTCCTAATGAAAGCGATTGCATTACTTGAGATAAGAATGTTTGCATTTCATTGATATTGTCAATGACTGAAAGTATTCATGATGATACTGTCTTCAAGAAAAATAAATAAGAATTTGGCTCAATTTTTTATTTTCAACCAGAAAGCCTCCAGGAAGTATTGTCATTATATTCAGTAAGATCTTAAAAATCTAGTGCTTAATTTAAGACAGAAAAAGTAGGCAAGGGCCTGATCTAGAAATCATTATACGTAGAATTTTCTTGTGAGTAGAGACACGTCTCGGTGGATAAAGCAGATTCCAAGCAAGCATGGGGACTTCAGTTCTGTTTCCTAGAAACCAAGTGTGAGTAATCACAGAGTTCTTTGGGAAGATGGGAGACTGAGACAGAAAAGGCCGAAACCTGTGGGCCAGTTAGCTTTGTGTAGAAAATGTCAAACACAAAAAAGATGTGGCATGCAACATGTAAGAAGGCATGGAGCAACACCCAGTATTTTCTTCTGAGCTCCACACCCACTCAGACATACACCCGCCCCACACATACTACATACATACACACACACACACACACACACACACACCAGCCATTTCTTACATAGGGCTTTTAAAAAGATACATTGTAGTATAAGCAATGAAACAGTAAAATAAGTGAGATTAAATGAACACAAGATTCTTTAAGAATTGATTCAAGGAATTTTCCAAACATATGTTTTTAGCAGTAAAAAAAAATTAAAATAGGGATTTAAAATGGCAATATTAAAATGGAAATACCCTCCTGTTCTGTAGTCCATTGACAAAAATAAACTCTTTAGAACAAAAAAAAAAAACAATTTAGAGATAAAATGAATTAAAGCAAAATTTAGAATACAGTAAAAGAAACTCTCAAGGACTTTTTCAGGAATTTCTATGAATCATGTTTATTACTCATATTGCTACTGACACCTATGATCTTTGACTACTTTTCTGCAGTTGCTGAATCACATGTCAGAAAGCTACAATTATCTTCATTTTTTTTCATAAGCCAGCTTTAAAATGTATCAAGTAAACCCCATAATATCTCTAAAGAGAACATACATTTTATTTTTGGCAGGATCTTTTCCATTGTTATCCATAAACTTGCAGCTCCTTTGATTAGTGTGTTTTGTGTTGTGGGGGATGGAGAGTATACATACTACAATACCAGGGTGTAAATTGGAAGATAGCCTTTGTAGGTGACCAATTGGTCTTCTCTTTTCAACTTTACCTGGATGGCAAGTATTGAACTTAATTCTCTGGCTTAGGTATTAAGCAACTTCTGTATAAGCCAGCCCACCAGTCCACAGGCAGGGCTTTTGCAAGCATGAGAAAATAACTTTCTAGTTCTACAACCAGACATCTGCTTCTCTCTTCTTAGTACCAATGGGGAGCTCTTTCTGCTCCTTGCTTCTACTTGTGGTTGGTGGACTATGACTTTCATTTACTTGTGAGATTTCGAATATTAAAAAATAAACTTTCTTTAATGTCAACATCTTTTTATTCTCTGTATTCAATCACCTTGATAAATTAACATCCTAAGAAATTTTAGAATATTCTAAAATGTAAAATAACAAAGGAAGTGAACTGATGAAAGAATAAAGTGTCACTGGTATTTGTTAGTCCACTCACTGTGCTGCTGAGCGTGCACACATAACATCATTTACATTCAGGGAAGCAGTATGTGAAAGTAATGAGAACAACACTATCTCAAGTATATGCACTAAATATAGAACAGAACAACTAATTTATTATCACAATGTGTAACAGATATAAATTAAAAGTTTACTAATTATTTAAAATTTTGTTTGTTTTGAACGCTAATTTTCTGTAAATAAACTGTTCTCTGCCTGTGTTCCCTTGAAAGTCATACTTACTATACAGGTAATTCCTGAATACCAGGAGAATGGTCCTCTGTTCACTTTTCAATAAGAGTTTACTGAATTAATGCAGCACATTTGATGTTTCTATCCAATTATTGATAGATATTTGGTAGTTTCTAAGATAAGTTATTAAAATAACAAAGATATTTATTGTGTTTGGATAGGCCTATATAGCTATTTTTGAGATAAACATATTTAAACATTGAACTATAGATTAATAACAGTATGTTTATGTTATTTTATAATATTGCAAGCTTCCACTTTTTGCCCATTGTATAAATTAGCTTTCAAAATAGTATTTGTAGTTTAATATTACAATTATAGCTATTGAATATTTTATTTTAAAAATATTTAATGCATTCTTATATTGATAATTTTAGTATTATGAGAATCTAGGTCAAGATAATTTTTTGACATTGTCAATAAACTCTGCAAACATTTTCCATTAAGAATATTTTTCCCTTGATTTTGCAAAGGAAACTTCATCAGATAAGTGACTCTATGTCTACTTGTATTCCAATTAATTATTTACTGACTACAGCACCAATAAAATGGTATATTAATTTATTAATATATGGTCTTATATTCTATGACAAAACAATTTCAAATTTCTTAAACTGGTTTAGTAAATTAATATTTGTAGAATCTTCTCCAATTATGATTTCACTACTCCAGAGTAGCTCCTTCTGTTTCCAGTACGAGGCATGGTTTAGATTCTAAAATCCAGAGAGTGAATCAAGGGATTTGCAGCAAGATTTTATTTCCTGATTCCATCAGAAGCTGTACTTACAAAGTCTCAGCAGCATCACTGTTCTCATGTGTGTGGAACCCTTTATATATTTTGGATAATAGCTCTGTAAAGTTAAACGCCAACAAACCAAACAATCCAATTAAAAATGGGACACAGAACTAAACAGAGTATTCTCAACAGAGGAATCTCAAATGTCTGAGAAGTACCTAGAGAAATGCTCAGTGCCAGTAGTCATCAGAGAAATACAAATCTAAATGACTGAGATTTTATTTTATAACTGTCTAAATGGTTAAGATAAAAAAATTTGGGGGAGCAGCCTTACCAGGCCTCAGAAGATGTCAATGCGGCCACTCCTGATGAGAGATGATAGACTAAGATCAGAAGAAAGGAGAGGAGGACCTCCCCTATCAGTGGACTTGTGTGAATAAGGGGAGGGAAGGTGGGATTGGGAGGGGAGAAGGGAGGGGTTTATGGGGGGATACAAAGTGAATAAAGTGTAATTAATAAAAGTTAAAAAAATTAAAGTGGCAATACATACTGGCAAGGATGTGGAGAATAGGGAACAGTCCTCCATTGCTCCATTGCAAACTTGTACAACCACTTTGGAAATCAATCTGGCCCTTTTTCAGAAAATTAGGAATAGTGCTACCTCACAATGCAGCTTTACCACTCCTGGGCATATACCCAAAAGATGTTCCACAATACAAGCACATTTGTTCAACTATGTTGATAATAGCTTTATTCATAATAGCCAGAAACTGGAAACTATCCAGATGTCCCTCAACTAAAGAATGGATAATAAAAAAGTTCTACATTTACACAATGGTATATTATTCAGCTATTAAAAACAAGGAAATCATGAACTTTTCAGGCAAGTTAAAAGTGTCATCCTGAGAGAGGTAACCCTGATTGGGAAAGACACACATACATAGTATGTACTTACTCATTAGTGGATTTGAGCCCTGTAGTACAGGAAAACCATACTACAATTCACAGACACAAAGAGGTAAAAAGAAGGGCCGAAGAGAGTATATGTAATCTCACTCAAAAATCTCAGGGTCATTTTTGATTTGCATTTCCCTGATGACTAAGGAGATTGAGCATCTCTTTAAGTGTTTCTCTACCATTCGATATTCCTCTACTGAGAATTCCATTTAGCTCTGTACCCCAAGAAATTTGTGGGAAAATGGTAGGAAGTAGAAAAGATCATCTTGAGATAGCTAACCAAGAAGCAGAAAGACATACAAGGTATATACTCACTTATAAGTCGATCTTAGACATATGATATAGGATAAACATACTAAAATCTGTACACCTAAAGAAGCTAAGCAAGAAGGAGGACCCTGGGTAAGATGATCAATCCTCATTCAGAAAGGCAAACAGGATAGACATTGGAAGGGGGAGAAAACAGGGAATATGACAGGAGCCTATCACAGAGGGCCTCTGAAAGACTCTACCCAACAGTGTATCAAAGCAGATGCTGAGATTCATAGCCAAACTTTGGGCAGAATGCAGGGAATCTTATGAAAGAAAGGGGAAGTAGAAAGACCTGGAGGGGATTGGAGCTCCACAAGTAGAGCCACGGAACCAAAAATTCTGGGCCCAGGGGTCTTTTCTGAGACTGATACTCCAACCAAGGCCTATTCATGGAGATAACCTAGAACCCCTGTACAAATGTAGCCCATGGCAGCTCAGTGTCCAAATGGGTTCCCTAGTAAGGGGAATAGGGGCTGTCTCTGACATGAACTCAGTGGCTGGTTTTTTGATTGCTTCCTTCTGAGGGGAGAACAGCCTTACCAGGAAACAAAAGAAGACAATGCAGCCAGTCCTGATGATATCTGATAGGCTAGGGTCAGATGGAATGGTAGGAGGACCTCCGCTGTCAGTGGACTGGGGAAGGATCATGGGAGGAAAAGAGGGAAGGAGGGCAGGATTGGGAGGAGATGAAGAAGAGGCCACAGCTGGATTAGAAAATGAATAAATTGTAATAAAAATAAATTAAAAAACCATGAGATTTTATATTAGTTAATTTTCTTTTTTTTTTTTTTTGAATTTTATTTTTTTCTTATCAGTTACATTTTATTAACTCTGTATCCCAGCCGAGTCCCGATCCCTCATTCCCTCCCAGTCCCTCCCTCCCTCCCTCATCTCCACCGTGCCCCTTTGCAAGTCCATTGATAGGAGGAAATCATGAAATTTGCAGGCAAATGGTGGGATCTAGAAAAGATCATCCTGAGTGAAATATCCCAGAAGGAGAAAGACAAACATGGTATATACTCACTTATATAGACCTATAAGATATGATAAACATAATGAAATCTGTACACCTAAGAAAGGTAATCAAGAGAACGGACATGGGGTAAGATGATCAATCCTCGTTTAGAAAGACAGATGGGATGTGCACTGAACGTATGACAGGAGTCTACTGAGTGCATTTGAAAGACTCTAACTAGCAGTGTTTTCAAAGCAAAGACTCATGACCAAACCTTTGGCAGAGTACAGGGAATTTTCTTTTTACTATGATCATACCTTAAAGCAGCGTTTAATGGGAGGATGGTTTTACTAAGGCCCACAGTCTAACAATGTGGTAAAGGTACAGGGGCAGATGGCTCACTTGGGGCATTCTGTCAGCTATAATCATTCATCTGGCCTTCAACCCTGCCTCCCACACACACATTGGAGATGAATGGGAAGGAGAGTCATAAATCTCAATGTCAACTTCTGGAGACCAGCTCAGCTAGCTCCATCTCCAACAGGTTCCACCACTTCCCCAAATGACATCATTAGGGGAAAGTTATACTCAAACGTTGGAAGTTGAAATCATTCACCTAATTTACTGCTATATGTCATTATAGTGATTTATATGTGAAAGTAAAGTGAAAGAATTATAAATGTATTGGTCTTTCACAAACCTAGTAAATAAATTATTTATGGTACATATATATGTTGAATATGAAATCCAATAAAACTTTATCAATAGCATTTTCTAAAATTTAGGAAACATTTAACCAGTGTAAGACACAATAAGTTCAGCATAAGCAAATAAATTGATAAGTAAATAAAAGGTGTTCTATCCATGCTTTGCTTACAGTAAGTTTATTTTTTTAGTTAATTAGTATAGTTCTTTGTTGATTAGAACTTGCCTCTGTGAGCAAGCATGCTATTTCTAACACTTCCATTAATCACATTCTGAATTTTGTTCATTTGACCTAATGAAATATTAAACATATTAATTCCCAATATTTGGAATTAGAGAAATATTAAAACCTTAAAACATTGAGTGCATTTCCATTTTCACTTACATATTTATTCATGTTTCAGTTATGTGTTACTTTATCTCTCTTATACATAGCTTGGTTTCTTTTGTTTGCTCGGTTGTTCGGTTGGTTGTACTATTTATTGGGATTGCCCTCACACTCTCAATCTTCCTGCCTCCATTTGCAGAGTCCTTGGGACATAGTTGTGCAATAACATGCTAACTCATTCTACTGACTTTGGGAAAACTTTCATTTTTGAATTTGCTAATAAACTTGCAGGTACTTGCATTAAATGATAGATTTTAATTATTCAAGATTCTGAAGTTCTTTTCTCCTAACTCGATTTAATTCAAGAGCAGTTCAATACTTTTGTTTAAACCTTAAATATCAAAATATATGTCTACTTCTTTTTGCTATTGAATAATAAATGTCCTTAAAAGTTTTTCCCTTGCTTCGATTATCATGTTTTCTAAAGGGTGACCTTCCTTCGGGCTGCCACTGCCCTGTGTTAATGGCAAATGTGAACTTTTTCAAGTCCGTTGAACAATCATATGCTCTAAAATCTGCCTCCATAGCTCTTATTTTATTCATAAAAACTGTGTAAGTACCATCAAATATCTGACTTGATCCCTATAACTACAGACCTGGTGTGTAATGTTTCTATTTTCACTTTCATAATCTCATTTTGTCAGGCCTTTTGATTACTGAAAACCACAAGTTAATAAACAAAGAATAATTCTACAATTTTATACCTGGCTTAATACTACATTGTTGAAGAAAATAAATATATAAAAATATATTTACAGTTTCAAAAATCCACAAGTACATTAATTATTTCACATAATATTTTAACTAAAAGTCTTAAAAAGGCAAGAAAAATTAACAGGTTATATTGATATCTTTATAATTTTGAAAGAAAGAAATAGTTCAGTAATTCATTGAGCAATAATGCTTCCTGGAGAACTACTTCACACCATGATGATGACTTCACTGTATTTAAGACATGCTGCCTTAGAGAATAGCTTGTGAAAAATCACCATGAAATGTCCACTCAAGTGAATTTATCAGAGGGCTTATATTACTACATGGTTACGTTTTCTTACTGAGGTCCTATACATTCTTAAACTCAGCAGGGATTATTCAAAACAATATTAAGCATTCAAACTATGAAATTCTGTTATTAATAAAACATGTTCTAGAATGCTAATCTAATATCATATGTGATAACTTACTTATTCTGAGAATCCCCATTCAACTGTTATATCAAAGACTGATTAGTGGATCTGTAGACATGATTAACAAAACAACAGCAACTTATAAATAGAATAAACAAAGCTGCATTTATGTATTTTTCACCAGTTCCAATAAATGTGGTGTGTATACCCAGTGAGACTACGCTGGAGAAAACTGTTCTTTGTTTTATGGGCAGTTATCAAAAGGATATAGTTTCTATATTAAAGATAGGGGCTTGTGTATAGTTATTTTCTCAGAGCTGGACCCCATCTCTCTTAGACCTGTGCAGGCCTTCTGCATAATGTCATAACATCTCTGAACTTATATGGTTGTCAGTGCTGTTGTGTCTAAATGGCCTTGATTTCTGTCTGTCTTCTTCTGTCTCCTCTGGCTCTAATACCGATTATATCTACTCTTCTACAGAGTTCCCTGGGACTTTAGGGAAGGAATATAAATATTCCATTTAGGACAAAGTATACCAAAGTCTCTCACTCTGTGAAGATGGCCCACTTGTGGTCCTCTAAATTAGTAGCAACATACTACAAGAAGAAGCTTCTCTGATAACAGCTGAGCAAGACAGTGACTCATGAATATAGCCGATTTTCATTAAGAATCACTTTTATCATAGCTATTTGAATGGATGTAAGATGGAATCTCTCAGTCATTTTGATTTGTAGTTCCCTGATGACTAAAGACATTAAACATTTTTAAATGCTTCTAGGCTTTTAGAAAAAAAATCTCTGGGACAGGCGAAGTACCTGGGAATCTATGGGGATGACCAGCAGAGACTCTTAGCCATGGGGCATATGGAGCCTATAGTTGTCACCTATAGCTGAGGAGGAAAAAGCCCAGTGGAGAAAAAGGGACACTAACCTCTCCATAAAACCTTCTACCCAAAATTTGTCTTACATACAAGAAGTGCACGAGTAAAGAGGGAACAGAGATTAAGGAAATGACAAATCAACAACTGGTCCATAGGAACAAGCCAATCCCTGACAGTATTAATGATACTCTGCTATGCTTGCAGACAGGAGCTTAGCATAACTATCTTCAGAGAAGCTTCATTTGCAGGTGATGCAAATAGATGGAGAGACCCATCGGCAAAACAATAAGCAAAATGCGGGGAATTTGTGGAAGAACAGGAGGAAGGATTGAGGGAGCCAGAGAGCTCAAGGTCACCACTAAAAGACCTACAAGGTAGACCCATTGGATCTCCCAGAGACTGAACCACCTGCCAGAAAGCATGCATGGGCTGGACCTGAACTCCTACAGATGTAGCAGGTGAGCAGCTGATCATGTGGGTACCCTAACAATTGGAGCAGGAGCCATCTCTGATTCTGTTGCCTACTTTTGGATCAATGGGAGAGGCTGCCCTTAGCCCTGTTGTGTCATCTTAGGGTGGTACCCATGGGGTGGCAGGGCTCTCTTCCCTGAGAAGAAGGAAAGGGGGAAAAGTGGAATGTAGGCTTAATGGCATTGCTGGGAGGAGAGGAAAGAGGAGCAATCAGGCAGTAAAGTGACTAAATAAATGAAAAACAAAGTAGAAATCCCTCTGCTGAGAATTCTAGGTTTAGCTCTGTACCACAATTTTCATTTGAGTTGTTTTGATAGTGTTTAATTTTTTAAAGTCTTTATATATTTTGGATATTAGCCCTCTGTCAGATATAGGGTAAATATCTTTTCTCATTCTGTAGGCTACTGTTTTGACCTATAGATTGTGTTATTTGCCTTACAGAAGGTATTGGAAGGTATTTTATTTATGTATGTGGGGAAGTTATTTATTTATTTTTTTTGGAGAGAGGAAAAAAAAAAGAACATGGGGAGAATCTTTACAGAAGGTATTTTATTTATGTATGGGGGGGTTTCCTTCCTTCCTTTCTTTTTTTTTTTGGAGAGAGAAAAAAAAAAACAAGAACATGGGGAGAATCCTTACAGAATCTTTACGGAAGGTATTTTATTTATGTATGGGGGGGTTCTTTCTTTCTTTCTTTCTTTCTTTCTTTCTTTCTTTCTTTCTTTTTTTGGAGAGAGAAAAAAAACATGGGGGAATCTGGGCAGAACTGGGGAGGGAAAGAATATAATCAAAATACATTTTATGTTAAAAAGACAAATTTAATTACAAAAGAAATAAACAAAGAAGCTTATGAAGTGTTTTTTTTTTTTTTATTCTGGAAATAAGCAAACTTTATTGTCTAATTACATAGCTATGAGAAAAATGATCTTTACACACTAATTCATCAATATTTCCTAATTGCACAGTTCCATTTTGTTCATAAGAAATATCATTTAATTTCAACTGTACAAAATAGTGAAACCTAAATTTGATATCAATCAAAATAATAAAATTGTGAGGTACATTTATAATGGATTTCTTAGTCTTGTTTGACTGAAGTTATGAATCTTGCTTATAGATGACCTTGAGAACATTATAAGTTCCAGCGTTTTAGTCAAACTTTTTAGAATATAGCACTTGAATGAGTCCACTCAAGTCTAGAGCTCTGTCAGAGGGAGTGGGAAGAGATGGAGAACACTTGATTAAGAAGGAATATTAAGTTGGAAGTGCTGACCTATCTACACCGTTCAACACTGATAATAAGAAGTTATACCATTATTAAATTTATCTGTCATTAGCAATATGGAGAAATACATTCTGCGAGAATAATTATTTTTTAAATAAAATTTTAATGACTGAAAATTTAGAGAACACATATTTCCCTTTCATATATATATATATATATCCATATCTATGTGTATGGATATATATATATGTATATGTATGTATGTATATATATATATATGTCTATATATGTATATACATATATATATTCCATACATATATATATATATACTTATGTGAATAAGAAAAACATATATGGAAAAAGGAAAATGTAAACAAGATAAAAGCAGATCTTTCATATATTTGCCCTAATATTAAAAGTGGTGTCTTTGTTCAATGATACCTGAATATCAGATGATGCAAGGATTTAGCAGGTGGATAAGCAGATGGTAGCCAGAATTCCCAGTTTTAACAATAACACTGCTTGTTTCATCAAAACAAATATGTATGTGTGTGTGTGTGTGTGTGTGTGTGTGTGTGTGTGTGTAAAGGCTAAGCATATATCAATTCATATTATGGAGATTAAGGAACTAAATATTTTATTCCCCAGTGATTATCTGGAAAAAATTAAAGCACCAACTAAAGACATTGATATGTATTTCTATCGATTTCCTCAGAACAAAAAAAAAAAACATTTTTAAAGTATAAGCTTTGGCATAAGTATAAAAAATAAATAGTAATTAGCTGAACTAAATCAAGTAACATGAGGGTTTGCAAATTTACCTTGTGGTTTAACAGCTGTGCTTTTTACTGTCTGCGCTATGAATTTACACTCATACTATGTGTTCTCAAGAGGTGGTAGAAAATTAAAGTGTTTTTGAGTAGCATATTAAAGATGAATAAAGTTACTAATTTAGTCACTCTAAATCATCTGGCAAGGAGAGAGGCATTATGGTACAAGTTTAACAAACCTTTACTTGGCATCTACTTATACTGAGAACTATGTGAGAAATGGGTATATGGATTTATTTTTTTTATATGAAAGTTTGTAGGTATAATTCATGTAAAATATATACATATATTCATGTATGCACACATGAATGTACTCAAACCTGAGAAAACAAAAGTTAAACATCTTTTTTTTTCATTTCTTTTTTTTTCTTTTTATTATTATTATTTTTTTCTTTTTAGTTACATTTTGTTAACTCTGTGTCCCAGCTGTATCCTGCTCCCTCATTCCCTCCCCAACCCCACACTCCCTCCCTGGTCTCCTCCCTGCCCCTTTCCAAGTCCACTGATAGGGGAGGACCTCCTCCCCTTTCATCTGACCCTGTTTTATCAGGTATCTTCAGGGCTGGCTGCAAAGTCCTCCTCTGTGGCCTAACAGACTGCTCCTCCCCTGGGGGGGAGGGGGCGGGGGTCAAACAGCCTGCCCTTGAGATCCTGTTAGAAATAGTCCGTGTTCCCCTTACTTTGGAAAACTACTTGGTTACTGAGCTACCATGGGCCACAACTGAGCAGAAGTTCTAGGTTATATCCATAGATGGTCCTTGGTTGAGTGTCAGTCTCAGAAAAGACCCTGTGCCCGGATATGTTTGGTCCTTGTAGAGCTCCTATCCTTTCCATATCATACTAACTTCCCTTCTTTCATATGATTCCCTGCACTCTGCCGAGGGTTTGGTTATGAGTCTTAGTGTCTGCTTTGAAACACTGCTAGGTAGAGTCTTTCAGATGCCTTTTGTGGTAGACAAGAAAGTGGACACAGGCGAAGGTGATTAATCCTCATTTAGAAAGACAAATGGGATGTGCATTGAACTTATGACAGGAGTCTACCACAAAAGGGTATATGGATTTAAATAAGCCATTGAGAAGGAAACAGAACAAAAAAAGGAGACATGGTAAAAATGTTGAGGGATTTTTGAAATCCCTGTTTGTCATGTTACCAGGGCATTCAGCAGAATTTATCTGCAGAGTTACATTGGGCACAGGTTGGATAAGCACACCCCGAATATGCTGCCTCTGCTTTGAACAATGAAGCGATAACTCTCCCATGATCATTAGAAAGCTTTTGGACACGGCCTGACAGTGCTGAGGAGATTTCTTGTTTATTTTATTTTATTTTATTTTATTTTATTTTATTTTATTTTATTTTATTTTATTTTATTTTATTTTATTTTTTTGTATTGCTGGGATTTGGAGAATTAGCCACCAAAGTATACTGCAGAGTCCGTAAGACTGTCACAGTTGTGATTTTACAGATGATTTACCTGTCATATGCTAGATTTAATTCTTAGATTTCTGTTGGTAACCGTAACTCGTGTTATCTTCTGATGATCATGACCATAATATTTCCTGACTGAATGAAAACAGTTATTTTCTAAAGTTCTAACTTGAGTACTAACAAGCAACAGAAATAGGTTGTATTATTTTGTAACGTTCAAAGCACACTGCTGATAATTTATACATAACATGGTCTTTTCAAAGCACACAGTACATTAAATTTTTTTCTTACCAAGGTTTTGGAAGCATAGAAGTAACCCAACAAATATCTCTTTACCTCACTTGTAGTGTAGTGTTCAAAGTTCCCAGCTATAATCCTGGAGTAGTCTACTCTAGGTTCCTTGAGATATTCATCATGGTATTTCTGAGGTTTGAGCCTATGGCTCCTGGGGTACTTTTGTACCACTCATTTCCTGAAATTCAAAGGCATTCCACCAGCCAGTGAACTACAAAGGCTACCCATGTTACTCTGTGTCTACCCCTTGCTGAGACTGCTCTAACATAGCCTGGTCCATTCCCATTGAGCAAACCAGGAGACCTTGGTTTAGTAAGTAAGCACTCATGTTAACATGTTATCATACAGAGAGATGAGTACTCAAAACCAGTTCTACAAGTCACCTTCAGGTCTGGAAATGTATCCTATGGTAGACAGACATCTTAGCAGGCTTAAAGCTCCAGGTTCTATCACCGCACAGGGAATAAAAAATACAAGAAAGAGACTCATAGTATCTAGAGAAATATGTTCATATACTTTCATATTATATTTTCTTTTTAATTTAATTTTCTTTATATATTTATTTATTACAATTTATTCACTTTGTATTCCCTATGCAACCCCCTCCCTTGTCTCATCCCAGATCCACCCACTCTCTCTCTTCTCCTCCCATGCCCCTTCTCTAGTCCACTGATAGAGGAGGACCTCCTCCCCTTCCATCTGACCCTAGCCTATCAGGTCTCATCAAGGCTGGCTGTATCATATTCCTCTGTAGTCTGGCAAGTCTGCATTCCCCCAGGGGGAGGTGATCAAAGAGCCTGCCACTGAATTCATGTCAGAGACAGCCCCTGTACCACTTACTGGGGAATCTACTTGGAAACTGAGCAGCCTAGGGGCTTCCTTTGAACAGGGAGTCTAGGTCCTGTCCATTCATGGTCCTTGGTTAAAGTATCAGTCTCTTCCGGCCATCCTGGGCCCAAGTATTCTGGCTCTGTTGTTCTCCTTGTGTAGTTCCTGTCTCCTCCATGTCTTTCTATCTCCCTCTTCTTCAATAAGGTTTCAGGCACTCACCCAAAGTTTGGCTATGAGTCACAACCATTCAATAATGACATTTGCTCAACTATGTTCATAGCAAGTTTATTTGTAATAGCCAGAATAGGTTGGAAAAAAAAATAGCTGTCCCTCAGTGGAGGAATGGATACAGAAATTGTAGTACATTTACACAATGGAATACTACTCAGCAATTAAAAACAAGAAAATCATAAAATTTGCAGGCAAATGGTGGGAACCAGAAAAGATCATCCTGAGTGAGGTAACCCAGAAGCAGAAAGACATACATGGTACATACTCACTCATAAGCTGATAACGGCAAGCAGGATAGACATTGGAAGTAGGAGCAGACAAGAAACAGAACAGGAACTTTTCACAGTGGACCTCTGAACTCTACCCACCAGGGTGTTGGAGGAGTTACTGAGACTCATATTATATTTTCTAAAGAATAAGGTACTATTTAAAAAGCATCCCAAAGTATGTATTTCATTAAGTAATATTTTGACTAAATATAACTATTGTATTCAATTTTCACAGCACTGGACTCAGTAACATTTATGTTTATATATTTTCAAATTGTACTCTGATGTATTTTATGTATAGAAGCTTAAGGCTATGAGAAAATGAGAAGCTTGTCAAATGTCAAAAGACTGTTTACAAAGGGACTTGTCCTTGTCAAGGGAAGTTTGTGTGAAATAAAGACTCAGCCTGGAGTACAGATCACCATAGGCCCAAACTGTGTTGAAAATTTGGTCAGATAATCCAAGAGGAATTCCATAATACAGAAATTAAAGGAAAGCAAAACTACGGTAAAAGCTAAATATTATAGATTGACACACAAACACACAAATCCTCGGTGTACTATAGATCACACAGAATTCTGAGTTTATTACTATTCATCAGGACTTCTTGAGATATGTGTAGAATCTATAATACAGAAGGGAGACAAAGAAAGAAATCACCATTTTCTATAGTTATCTCCAAAACAACTATTACTGTCCCTCAAAACCTGACCAATCCTTGCAGCAATGTGACTCAAACCTACAGAAGCAATAGGAGGTTTGAGCTGTTGTAACAGAAAGTCTCACACGAAAGATAATGCTCTCTCCCCCTTCTCCCATAGACTCCCTCTTCTCTGTCCAAACTTTGGCTTTGAGTCTCTGCATCTGCTTTGATCATCTGCTGAAGGAAGGCTTTTAGAGGAGATTTGTGGTAGGCTACCTTCCTGTTCTCTCCCTTCTCCCATTTCCAGTATCTGGGTGTCTATTCTTTTTTTCTCTTCTGAATGAGAATTAAGCATCTTACCTAGGGTCATGTTCCTTGTTCTCTTCTCCCTGGTAAGGCTAGCCCACAGAAGCCCACAGAGGAAAAGGATCCACACAGTCCTAATGGAACCTAATAGGCAAGGAACCGACAGTAGAGGAAAAAGACTTTCCCTATCAGTGAACTAGGGGAAAGGGCCAGAGAAGGAAGAGAGAGGGAGGGTGTGACCAAGAGGAGATGAGTGAGAGGGCTACAATGAGCATAAAAAGTGAATAAATAATAAAAAAATAAAAATTTAAATAAAATAAAAAGAAAATCCTGAGATTATTATGCATTTTTATAAATAGTTTAGGGCAATCAAATATAACAAGTGAAGTAATTCATAATTTTATTTTTTTTGTTGTTTACTAGAAACTGTATAGTTGAGTATGCATTAAAGGCTCATAAAGCTTATTCACAGTGTGGGGTCTAAAATGAAAAGTGAAGGGTAGGCTGAAATGTCCTTAAAAGTATCTAATGTGGTTGTAATTGTATGAAATAGCTTGTATTAAATTGGTGAAGTGACTATTGCATTGACAATGGGAAACAGAGCAGACGCATGAGTGGATGGAGGGTGGAGCAGGGTGAGGAAGGGGTCGGGGTATGGAGCAGCAGGAACTAAGTGGAAGAGGAGATGAGGGAGAGAGTGAGTATGAGGAGAAAGAACTGGGATCATTGCAGGGAGATCTCCTGAATGAGCATGAAACTTAGCATAATGGAGGCTCCTGGGCATCCATGAGGGCGACCATGGCTGACACTCCTATCAAGAGGGGACATGGGCATGCAATGGCCATCTCCTGTGACAAGGAAAGATCTCGAACGGAGAGACCAGGACCTCAGCACAGCCACAAAACCATAGACCCACAATTTATTCTGCCAACAAGATGAACAAGGGTAAAGATGGGGCAGAGTTTGAAAGATTGACCAAACAATCATCACCCCAGCTTGAGACACATGCCATGAGAGACAATCCAACCCTGAGACTCTGAATGGTATTCTGATATACTGCCAGAAATGTTCCTGGCATGACTGTCATCTGGGAGGCTTCAACCAATTACTGATGGAAATGTAGAGACTCACAGCAAAACCTTAGGCCAAACTCAGGGAAGCTTGTGGAACAGGAGAAGGAAGGACTTAAGGAGGCAGAAAGGTAAAGGACACCACAAGAAAAAATGCAGAACCAACGCTTGGGCCCATTGGGGCCCATAGAGACTAAATAAACTACCAAACAAGAAGCATGCTTGGGATGGACCTAGGAACCCTACACATATGTAACACGTACAACTTAGTCTTCATGTAAAACTCCCAACAGTGGAAGCTGGAGCTGTATATGGCTCTTTTGCCAACGCTTTTCCTTTCCCTCAGCTGGGATAGCTTTCCTATCCATAGTGGGCAAGGATGACAATATTCTAATGGCAACTTGATGTGGTGGGGCGGGTTGAAACCTATGGCAGGTCTCCCTTTTTCTGAGCCTTTTCAGAGGAGATGGGAAGATTGGGAGGAAGACAGTAATGACTGTGAAGAAAGAAGGGAGAGGGGGGAGAAAGAGCAATGCAAAGTAAATCAATTTAAAAAAATAAGATTCTAAGTCTAAAAACAATGAAGAGTTTATTTATATATATTCAATATATATTAACAATGAATAGTTATATATAAAATATATAATATATATTGATATACATTCATTTTGATATCAATGTGTAAAAAATATATATGTATATATATATATATACATATATATATTTTTGTAGTTATGGAGGTTCCTCAAAAATTAAGCATAAAACTATGGTATGTTCTAGCTATACCACTCCTGGATATATGTTATGTGTGTTTGTGTCTGTGTGTCTGTGTGTGTGTATGTTTCTAATTTAGTATATCCTGAAGAAACTTGAATATCTATGTTTATAGGCAACAGAGCCAATACATGAAACCAGACTATATTCTTGTCAATACATGTGTAGATAAATGAAATTTGAACAATAATAGAACTGTATTCAACTATAAAGGAATGGAATTATGTGACCTTGAACGTACAAAGATGATATCAGTGTTTACAGTGTAAAGCACAATAAACAGAATCAGAAATATAAATGTCATATATGTTCTATCAAATGCAGAATGTTCTTTTGTGTGAGAATTTGCATTTGCATATTTATGTGTGTTTGTGTGTGTCGCTATGAAATTAAAGTCAAAAGGAGGGAGTGAAAAGGGGAATAACAGGTAGGATAAAGAAGTAGAAGCAAGAAAATATAAGGAGACAAACACAATATATTTTCAATAATGTAAGGATCTGTGACTTAGTGTGTGTGTATGTTTGCATGTGTGCTATGCCTGTGTGTGTTTGGTTGTGTGATTTTAATTGGAACCATGCAAAAGAGGAAATGTGGAGAGAAAAGGAGGAACAATAAAAACTCTTCTGGAGTAAAACTCACCGCACTAATACTGGAGAGAAGAAAGTTAGAATATGAACACAGCACATGCATGATATACATGTGAAATGTAACAAAGCACTTTTTATAATAACTGAATAGTCAAATTATCATATACCCTCATATGTAGGCGTCATGCACTAAAGCACAGTATAGAGGAAATAAATCCATAGGGACTTTCGAAAGCAGTATAGCGGGATTGGCAGGAGGGGTGATGCTGTGCGGCACAGGATTTGAGTGCAGTGAACCTCTCCTGTATTCTGTGTGATGGAGTTTTATACCATTTGTCCTTGTTTATGATCAGTGCACCACACATATGCAAAGTGGTAGTGATGTGTAAAATTGAAGAAAGGCATATGGGAACTCATGGCTTTTCTGATTTATTGTTCCATTAATTGTAATATTGCTTTAATTGTGCATTAAGCTGAATTTTGATAGAAAGCAAAATATGTTAGAAATGAATTATAAACACGAGAAGCCAAAACATATTTTACAGGATGAAATAAAAGTCACGTGAAACCTCTGGGTGTGTTCTGTGACCTTTCTGTGATATTTACCTTGTTAGGTTTTGTATTCTTTCAAAAGACTTTCTTCTCATTAAGTAAAAGGTCAAATAGAATTCAACCCATATTTATTATTATTTTTATAATTCTGTACTCAGAAAAAAAAATCCTATTAACCTGATTTGTGCAGGTGCCCTTCTAAATGGTCTTTTTTTTACTGGAAGGAGTTTCTATGTATGTTCTGCTATTTAGGCTGAGAAATGGGAGGGGGGTTGGGAGTGTGTTCACAGAGTTGGCAAAGACCAGCTGCCTCTGTCTTTCTAGCATGCTCTAATGAACAGAATTAAGTCAATCTGGGAAAAGAGAAAGAGAAAATCCCAGCAGATTTTTGGAGTGCTTAAACAGAAACTGGAAATCTTTTTCTAATATTCACAGCATAAAGAATAGACTCATTTCCTCTACTTATGTTGGTATTTACATAGTAAGCAGGACCCTCATTTAAACCCACACACACACACACACACACACACACACACACACACACACACACACTCATTTACAGTTAGCATATTTATTGTATTCAAAGACCTGCTTAAATAATACAGTATGTTTTGGAATTAAATTTAATTACCTGTATAGATGGATTTGGACAACTTTCTTTATTTTTTTTCCTCTCAAAATGTTAATAAAAATTAAACAGAAAAAAAATGCAAACTTCATGTTATTTGAAGGCCACAGAGCTTAGTGAAGGGTATTGACTTGGCAGCTTGACAAACGGTTTCTTAGAATTTGAAAAGGCACTTATGAGATCTGAGGCACTGTAAAGGTCAATTAAGATTTGAGAGTCTTAGCCCTCTCATATACAAGAGTAGACCATGGGTCCAGACAAAGTCCAAGATAACTGCCAGCTCCGCTGTGCTTTTCAATGCCATTGCTCTTGATAACAAAACTATGTGTACATTTTAATTAAAAAAATTTCAATCAGATTCAATTCATCAAAATAAAGATAGAAAGTCTATTCAATATAAGTGACAATATGCTCTGTTAAAAATACAACACACCTTCAAATATCAATACATGTATATAATCAACATAAATAAACAATTTTTTAAATTAAACTATCTCAGTACTGTACACTGACTTTCAAAATAAGATTAAATTATCCTCTCTTTTTAAATTTCTCTTATAATTTATTCAATTTATATCCCAATTGTAGCCCTCTTGCTTATCTTCTCCTGGTCCCATTCTCCCTCCTTCCTCCCCCTTATCCCCTTCCCCTAGACCATAGAAATGGGGACCCCTCCTCCTCTACCATCTGACCCTAACCTATCAAGTCTCATCAGGACTATATGCATCCTTTTCCTCTGTGGCCTGGCAAAAGGTAGAACAGAGTCCATGTCATAGATAATCCCTGTTGCCCTTATTAGGGACTCCACATGGAGACTGAGCTATTTATCAGCTATGTCTGAGCAGGGTGTCTAGGCCCTCTCCATGCACTGTCTTTGATAAGTGTGTCAGTCTCTGCAGGCCCCCCTGGGCCCAGATTTGTTGGCTTAGTTGGTCTCCTTGTGGAGCTCCTACCCTTCTTAGTCATTCTATCCCTAACTCTTCCCTAAGACTCCCTGTTCTCTAGACAAAGTGTGACTATGAATCTTAGCATCTGCTTCAAACCTACGCTGGGTGGTCTTATGGAGGACATCTAAGGTGGGATCCTGTCCTGTTTCCTCTCTTCAACTGCTTCTGGTTGAAGCAGTTTCATCTATTCTATTTGCCCTTGTGAATGAGAATTAAGCATCCTACTTAGGGTACTCCTTGTTATTTAGCTTCTTTAGGTCTGTGGATTTTAGCACATTTATCCTGTATTATATGGTTAATATCCACTTATAAGTGAGAATATACCATGCCTGTGTTTCTGGTTCTGGGTTACCTCACTCAGGATGATATTTCTTGGTTCCATCCATTTGCCTGCAAGGTTCAGGATTTCCTTGTTTTTAATAACTAAAATTTATTTCATTGGTAAATGTACCACAATTTCTTGTTTCCAGATTCTGGCTATTAGGAATAAAACTATTATAGCTGAAAGAACAATTCTTAACTTCATATAGAAAACAAAATACCCAGGATAGTTAAAACAATCCTATACAATAAAATATCTTCCAGAGGTTTCTCCACCCCTGATCTTAAACTGTACTATAGAGCAACAGTAATAAAAACTGCACAGGGATGGCATAGAAACAGAGTAATGGATCAATGGAATTAAATAAAAGACCCAGAAATAAATCCACACAACTATGGACAGTTTATTTTTGACAAAGAAGCCAAAACTATACAATGGAAAAAAAAAAAGATAATATCTTCAACAAATGGTGACAGTCTAACTCATTGTCTACATGTAGAAAAATGCAAATAGATCCATGTTTATGACCCTGCACAAAACTAAAGTCCAAATGGATCAAAGACTTCAACAGAAAACCAGATACACTAAATCTGTTAGGAAAAAAGTAAGGAAAGAGCCTAGAATTCATTGGCAAGGGAGACAACTTCCTAGACAGAACACCAACAGTTGAGGTTGTAAGATCAACAATCAATAAATGGGACCTAATAAAACTGAAAAGCTTCTGTAAAGCAAAGGACACTATCAACAGAAAAAAAGGAGAGCCTACAGAGTGGGAAAAGATCTTCACCAACACTTATTTGAAAGAATGCTAATGTCCAAAATACTTAAAGAATTCAGGAAATTAAACACCAAGAAACCAAATAACCCAAGGGGAAAAATGAGGTACAGATCTAAACAGATAATTCTCAACAGAGGAATATCAAATGGCAAAGAAACACGTAAAAAAATAAAATACTCAACTTTCTTAGTCATCAGGGAAATTCAAATGAAAACAACACTGAGATTCCATCTTACACACATCAAAATGACTAAGATCAAAAACTCAATTGACAACATATGTTGGAGAGAATATCGAGAAAGGGGAACCCTCCTCATTGCTGGTGGGAATATAATGTTGTAGAACCATTTTGGAAATCAATCTGGTGCTTTCTCAGAAAATTGGGAATAGCTCTACCCCAAGACCCAGCTATACCACTCCTGGGCATATAACCCAAAGATGCTCCGATATACAACAAGCACATTTGTTCAACTCAGTTTATACAAGTTTTATTCATAATAGTTAAAATTACCAGATCTTTTATATAATCAACTAGGCTGCTTGATAATTTTAAAATAATATTTAAGACATTTATTATTTATTTTGAATATGAATATTTGTTTGAATGCATGTCTGTGTACCTTATGTGTGCAGTATCCATACAGGCTAGAAGTGGCCGTCTATAATTCTCAAGAACTGCAGTTACAAAAAGTTGTTAGCCACTGTGCGCCTGAGAATGGACCTGGGTCCTCTGAGATAACAGCACATGGATTTTTTTTTCAGCCCATGCTTTTAACAGCTCTGTATCTCCAGACCCAAAATATAAAAGAATGTTATGACATTTAATGTGTCAAAATATAAAAAAAAAACTACCACACAATATTTAATTGAGATACAAACTACAAAAGTATAAAAATGTATATATATATATATATATATATATATATATATATATGTGTGTGTGTGTGTGTGTGTGCATTTATGGTAGCTTGTCCCATTGATATACCTTCTGCTTCTTTGAGCATGTGGACTTGATACCAATTAAGTGTAAGAACTTGAATAAATGTTTATCATCAGTATTTAAAGCTTGATGACACTAATAAATGGAAGAAGTGTCTTAATTATTTTCTTCTCACAATCGTCACTAATTCTTAAATAAAATTTAAAAAAAAATATTGCCCAAAGGTTTCCTTGTCAGCCTGCGCAGTCTATAACCCATGGTACACATGCAAGTTTAAGTAGCAAGTAAAGTGCGTTAGTATCTGCTCTCACGATCAGTACCTGATACACATGATCTCCACTATTACATTTTTTTATTTAGTAATGCTCCAGAAATCCCTGATCTTTGTACATGTGTCTTGTAATCGAGGAGGGGTGTCACATCCTTTTTTTTTTTTTTTCAATTTAACCAATTTAACAGACAGAGAGTAAGGTGGTTCTCCATTATTTGTGATTTTTTTCATATCTTTTCTTGAGATCAACCACAATATGAAAATACCAAATGGACTATTGTGAAGAGAAATGGTTTCTAAGGTTTAAGCTGTCTAATCAGAGTGACAGCATCCGTCATTGCATATCTCCGGCTGGCCTGTGAGTCACATCGTCCCTTTGTCTCACATACCCGTATTCGTGTGCTATCACTAATAGACAGTTAGAAGGCATCTGTGCTTTTAAATCAATGGCCGTAGCTTACTCATGAAAGTACTAATGCACGCTTCCTTTATTACTAGATTGGGCATGTGAATTGATAACAGTGATCTGATAGAGCTGATTTTATTGTTTGTCTGGTGCTATGAATGGGTCCTGATGCCTCATGCATGCTAGGCAAGCAATCTATGTCTAAGACGCACCTGCAGTCTGATATTAGTAATCGGAGATTTCTTAAAACACAAAAAAGTCTTTAAGTGAAAAGGTTAAAGTTCTCAAATTACTAAGAAGGATAATTATATATGGTAAAAAGAAATCTAAAAATTGTAGAAAGGTAAACGAATAACAGTTTGGCTATTATACCTCAAATGAAAATATCTAGGACCAATGTTCATGACATTATAAAAGAAAATGACATGAAATTAGTAATATATGTATCAGAAAATAAAAATGTATGTAAAGTTCCACACTCTCCATCATTTTAAAAGAATCACCAGTCATTCTTTAAAAACTTTTGGAGGTATTCTAATTTTTATGTTATCTTCCAGTTTCAAAATTTTCACAAAATGACAATAAGATAAAAAATAATTGATGAAATTATTAAGGTAGACTTTTAAATAAATGCTTTGTGAATATTAATTCATTTTCCTGTAATAAGAATGTAGCAACATTAAAGATATTAATGGCCCCTTTTCACATGAGGAAATAGAATTTTAAAGCATTTAGGCAGATTTCATTGAGCCATAATTTGATTATTTTAATTAAGTTTATTATTGATTAATATTTTAAAATTGGCTTCAACAAAGTTTTCAAAGTCAGGCTCACATCAGAAATAATGTTGATCCTCATTACTCTTGATTCCATCTCTGGTTCCACAGATTAAAAAGTCATTTATGGATAGTTACAACCGCCTTCCTATCATTTTTGGTTTTGTGTTTGGATGTAGCTGCAAAGCATTCAGCATGCTGTTCATTAGTCAACAGGCAGCCTGGTGGAAGAAACTGGCAGAGTGTAAAAGAATCCATGTTGGCATGAGTCTGTCTAAGAGCAAAGTACTCAGCGTGCCATCTGATTGGCTCAGGCGATGAATCTAAGAATATGCCAACATGCCTTTTGAGAACAGCTGCCAATATTTGACCAAGGTTCAGGTAATGTTGTCATTTAGTGGCCACAATAACATTTAGACATACTCAAATACAATCACAATAAAGACAGAAAAAATAATAATAACTGCAAACTAATCTTTACTTTCCAGTAATTTACAATTTAAACGAACTTCTCATTATGAATCTATACAAAATCTAGAGGCAAATAGTAATATTTCTTGTTTATTATGTTGCATATTCTCTCCGCACAAAATTCATATTATTGTGATATTCATACTAACAGAAAAATATTTTATCCAGTTATAATCATAATGAAACTTGATCACTCAGTGTTTAACATTTTGATAAGATTATTGATTATCCATAATGTTATTCTATGTGCTGTAGTGAATCACTTTATTTTTTTTACTGTTTTACTTAGAGATGAGCATTGTAGAGAAAAGCATGTATCATGGGATGTATCACTATATAAAACTTCAAACAATTTGTTTTGTAAATTATCTCCAAAAATTTCTTTAAAGCAGGTAACTGAGCTAAGAAGCAAGTAAAGGAGTTTAAAGAATTTTTTAAAGTTTCAAGTTCCTTTCAGCATATTAGGACTCTCCAGTATTTATACCTGGAAGTCTCATGTCTTCATTTCATTTCCCTTGGAAAAGTTTATGTACTTATTTAATATTGGCATATATGTTACTACAAATTTAACAACTTAAGTCCATCCACTCATGTCTGTTTCCTCAGTTTTCTTAGGTTTAGAGTCTCTGTTTGTATTAAGATCTACTAAGGATCTCACACCCCTCATAGAAGTTGCTGTCTGAGCTGTCTTTTGTCCAGTGTCTCTATTAATAAAGATTTATTACATCAACTTTTAACATGAACCAAATTTGCATTCTTTCTGCAGTATAGAAAAAGTTCTCATTGCCTTGCAGGGTATCCAGAAACTGCTTGGATTTTGTAAAATGGATAATGAAAACTTGTTCAACTTAATATGGAAAACAAACAAACAAACAAACAAACAAAACACCAGAATAGCTAAAACAATCCTGTACAATAAAAGAACTTCTGGAGGTTTCTCCATCCCTAATCTCAAGTTGTACTATAGAGCAATAATAACAAAAACTGCATGGTACTGGCATAGAAACAGAATGGTGGATCAATGGAATCTAATAGAGGGCCCAGAAATAAAACCACACTCCTACAGACGCCTTATATTAGATATATAACATAGGATAACCATACTAAAATCTATACACCTAATGAAGCTAAGCAACAAAGAAGACCCTAGAGAAGATGTTTAATTCTCATTCAGAAGGAAAAACAGAATAAACCTCTTGAAGCATAGAAGAGAGGGAACAGGAGCCTACAACAGATGTCCTCTTAAAGATTCCACCCAGCAGGGATCAAAGCAAATGCAGAGACGCACAGTCAAACTTTGGACTGAGAGCAGAGTCTTATGGAAGAAGGGGGATATAGAAAGACGCAGAGGGACAAGAGCCACACAAGGAGACGAACAAAGACAAAACAAAGTGGGCCCAGGAGGAACTGCAGAGACTGATGCATCAACCAAAGATTTTGCATAGAAAAGACCTAGATCCCCTGCCCAGATGAAGCACATTTGACAGCTCAGTCTCCTGTGGATCCTCTAATAAGAGAAGGGATAATCTCTGATATGAACTTGGTTGCCTGCTCCTTGATCACTTCTCCCTGGTGGGGAGACCTAGCCAGCCCACAGAGGAAGAGAATCTAGGTAGTCCTGATGGGACCTAATAGGCTAGGGTCAGACAGTAGGGATGGAAGGCTTTCCCTATCAGTAGACTAGGAACAGAGATAGGGAAGGAAGAAGGAGGGAAGGTGGGACATGGAGGAGATGAGAGAGGGAGCTATAACTGGTGTACAAAGTGAATTAATTGTAAATAATAACAACAACAACAACAACAACAACAACAATAATAATAACACTTGCCTTATGAATTTCAACAGAGGTCAACACATGTTTTGCAAACCTATTTCTTATATGTAAAAAATAGAAAATTTCTTCCTCATTGAGACAAATCCCTTCAGTTGCCAATAGGAGACTAGACACCAATACGTGGCTAATGACTGATTTTTCCAACTACTCTAACTTGAAACAGGAAATTAACTCATTGTGATTTAGATTTCCGTCTAAAGAATGATTTGATGAAACGCGCACATGCAACAAAAGGTTGTCTACTGGCCTGCAATAGCAGGCCAGCAGCAGTGGTGAGGTCTGCTCAGGTCTCTGTGCTCTCCACATCCCCTGTGTACCACAAACCCCAGTTCTGTAGCTTGTGCTATTTCCAAGAACCACCCAAATCTGATGCCAAAGAGACCAGCAAGAATCAAGAGGCAGTTGGAAAACCAGAGGACTGCCAGCCATCTGGGACCACGAGCTCTACCTACAACTTATGAGACCTAGTACCATCAGAGACCAACAGTCATGCTAAGAACAGAGTCAACCAAATGTCTACAGGTTAGCCTAAGAACACAAGCAATAAAACTCAAGACTATATGACACCACCAACCCAGTTATCCTACCACAGCAAGCCCTGGTGATACCATCATACTTGAAGCACAAGAAAACAAAAATCTGAGGTTATGAAAATGTTAAAGGCCTTAACTAGGAAAATAAATTCCTCTAAGAAATTCAGGAAAGACAATCAAGCAGGTGAAGGCATTGAATAAATCCCTTAAACAATACAGGAAAATAGGTCAAATGGGAGGAGAAAATGAATAAAACTGTCCAAGACCTAGTAATGGAAATAGACACAATAAAGAAAACACAATCTGAAGCAATCCTACAGATGGAAAACGTAGGGAAGAGAACAGGAACTTCAGACCAAAGCTTCCCCAACAGAATTCAAGAAATGGAAAAAAGAATCTCAAGTGTAGAAGATACGATTGAAGAAAGCAATACATCTGTCAACGAAAATGTTACATCTAAAAAGTTTCTGACATAAAACATCCAAGAAATCAGTGACAATATGAAAAGACCAAACCTAAGAATAATAGAAATAAAAAGAGGAGACTCCAAGCTCCAAGGCCCAGGAAATATTTTCAAAAAATCATAGAAGAAAACTTCCTCAATCTGAGCAAAGATTCCTATAAACATGCAAGAAGCCTACAGAATACCAAATATATTGGACCAGAAAAGAAAATCATCCTGTCACATAATAATGAAAATACTAAATATACAGAACAATGAAGAGTAGTAAAAGCTGCAAGGAAAAAAAAAAAAAGAAAAGGCCACCTCACATATAAACATATAAATGCACACCTATGAAAATCACACCTGACTTCTCACCAGAAATTTTAAAATCAACAAGTGTCTGGGCAGATATCTTACAGATATCTTACTAAGAGACCCAGATGTCAGCCTTGACTCTTATACACAGCAAAACTTTTAATCATCATAGATGGAGAAAACAAAGTTAAGCAATACCTATCCATAAACCTAACCCTTCAGAAGATACTAGAGGGAAAACTCCAACCCCAGGAGGCTAATTACACCCATGAAAACACAGGAAATAAATAACTCCACAACAGAAAAACAAAAAGAGAGGAAGCACACACCACACACAAACATACTCTACTACCATCAACATCCAAATAATAAGAATTAAAAACCACTGCTCAGTCATTAATATTTCTCAACATCAGTGGCCTCAATACCCCAATAAAAAGACGCAGGCTCACAAAAGAGATGTGTAAACAGGATTCATTCTGTTGCATAAAAGAAACACACCTCAGCAACGATAATAGACATTACCTCAGAATAAAGGGCTGGAAAAAGTTTTTCCAAGAAAACAGACACAGGAAGCAAGCTGAAGTGGCTATTCTAATATTTAGTAAGATCGACTTTCAACCAAAATTAATAAAAAAGACATCAGGAAGGACACTTTAGACTCACCAGAGGAAAAATTGACCTAGAGGACATCTCATATTTGAATATATATGCCCTATATGAGAGGGCACCCACATTCATAGCAGGTTTCTCTATGGAAGCAGTTTCAAAAGGATGTCAACATTCCAGGATGAAGCTGCAGACACTGATCAGTCCTTCATCAACAAGAATATTCAGACTCCTAGCGGAAAACTTTGCCATTTCCCTTCCCTTGAGCCTGGGCCATATGAATGAATGGTTTTCCTGTCTTCCATGGGTCTGTGGACTTGGAGTCCTTGACATGCCTGTGCCCATGGTGAAAATACGAATTCACTCAGGACTTCATCCTGTCAGTGATTCCTCTGGTTCCTACAGATACCAACTCATCTCTACAGATTCCAGCATAAAGTACAGAGAAACGTGAGAGATCCCACACCTAACTTAGAAGTATTGATAGCGGAAACTTCTTTGAGGAAATGGGAATCAGTTTTGTTTCAGGCTGTGAAACTACATTCATTGATAACTTCTAAAGGATGGTCCCATATCCATGAGTAGTATATGAACAGCATTATTTGAATGTGGTGGGTCCCCAAAAAATCTGGGCACAGTGGTACACACCCTTAATCCTAGCTCTCAGGGAGTGAGAGGCAGGAAGATCACTGTGAGTTCAAAGCCAGCCTGGTCTACGAAAGCAAGTCCAAGACTGCCAAAGCAACATAGAGAAACCCTGTCTGGAAAAACAAAATAATAAAAAAAATAAGCAAAAAGAGAGGACAATAAATTGGGTAAAAATGGAGTTAAATTTGGAGTAGTTGGGGAGAGAAGTGTAGGAAGATGAATATGGCCAAACGATAGTGTATACATTTGTGAAAATATCAAATAATTAATAATTTATTTTAAAGGGCCTACTATGATTAGAGCTGAAATCTTTGGTGTAAGGTGAATTTTGAATAAATTGGAAAATTAATGACAACCTTTAAGAATAGTATGAATATTTGATTGTGAATATTATACTTTACCAGAACATAATCAAGGATTATGTTTATTTTACCAATTATGAGAGACCATTCTGATTTAAATTATGAGCAATTCTTTTTTAACATAAGATAATTGGATTCTTGAAAGAGGGCCATTATGTGAAAATGAAAGTTATCACCAGAAGTATAGAGGTAGTCACAGAATGTGAACAAAGGTCTCTAAAATTACTTAAAAACAAATCTAACGCTTCATTTAATCTTTTACATAAGAATATGTAGAATCAATTGTGGTTGACTGGGGTAAATTGGGATTATGGGACTTTTCTCAAAGATGTGAGACATTTGTAAAATAGTGTCGACTCATATACAGAAATATGCAATTACTTTTTGCAGTCAGTGAACTTATGATTAGGATAACATGGAATTAAGCTACAGTATATCACACTAGAGTTCCCCAGTGAAAATAGAATGGGGCATTTGAATTCAGATATGCTTTGGCGTATGATGAGAAATTCACAGAATTGGACGTTTTACAGGGCTTCTGAATGCAGCTTTCAGAAAGGAGAAAGGAGCTTGCAAACCACTTCGCTTTTTCCACCCACTGCAACTTTCTGGTTATTCTTCATCACAAATATATCAATGATAGTTATTTCCCTACATCTCAAACTGTTTTGTCTCTCTTTGTCTCCCTTCAAAGTGAAGAAACACCAGCCTTTCAATTTTCTAAAAAGCAGCTAGTCAAGGGAATGAATGAGCAGCAAAATGGGAAAGACACCAATTGAGTAAATCTCAGCAGCCATCCATCTCAAGAGCACAGACCACCCCATTACCAAAAAAAACCTCTGTCCTTATGTTTCAACTAGGACATCCCTTCACCGATACTATCGCACCTCCCTGACTATGCTAATTAATGCAGCCATAAGTGTGATTAAAAGCTTAATGACTGCACCAAATGTACAACACACTTCAGAGACCGTCCTTGGCATAATCAATAATGTCAGTTACAGGTGAAATCTGGTAAAGTGATAGGACCTTGGGACACTTTATGGCACAACTTATCGCAAAATCTAGGAATAGAAGTTTGGCACTGACTGGTAGATTTGTTCAGAGGAAAGTTAATGACATGGAAAATTTATGAAGAAGCTGGAATTACTCCACTCAAACTCAGGTTCATCAAGAACTCAAACACAGTTGTGTACTCCAATGAAAAATGCAAGCGCAGGGAATCATTCTCAGAAATTTAAGAGATTCAGGAGGAAAATGATAGAGAATAAATCAAGTTGAAACTTTGCTAAGCTTGAGACAGTGAAACTGGGCAAATTGCCCACTTTTGGAACTATCTCTATTAGGGAAATGTTAAAATGTAATAATGTTTTTTTATGTAAAACCGAGTCACACTCTTTCAAGATATCAGGCCTGTCACTTCTCTCATTTTTCTTTTTGCTGCCAGAATTAATATCGCTTGAAAGTCTATTTTTCAGTTGCTCACTCAGTCTTAAAGGAGACAATATCCACAATGGTTTACCATTTCTTATTAAGTGTGGAGAAAAATTTCTCAGCAAAATTATGAGCAACATGAAGGGAATAAAGAATTGGTGCTGTGCTCATTCCATGTAACTGACTTTAATAGAGTTTCAAAGTAGGGGTAACTCTGCTCCTTCTGCTGTATAAACGGAGGTACCGCATATCTACTAACACAAATTTTACTGTGTGAAAGTGCTCTCATGTAATCACTGAGCTGAAATTATATGGACATAAAAGTATAGTTTGAGAGTAACTATTAGACAATAATCTATCCAACAAAAAAATCTAAATTTTAATTTGTGGTAGGGGATTGTGTGTGTGTGTGTGTGTGAGAGAGAGAGAGAGAGAGAGAGAGAGACTAGGTCTTGGAACAACACAAATAAGCATGATAGAACGCAAGGAGGTCTTAGGAATAATGATAAGAAACAAGGAGATCTTAACTGCAGTAGGTAAGAGTAAACATAATATCAGGGAATACATGGATACGTGTTACAGAAAATGAGGAAGGAACCAGTATAAAAATGACCAGAGAAATGGGGTGAAAGAGGAAAATTAAGAACAAAAGTATGCATGAAAACTCTGTGATGAACTCTATTACTCTAAATGCTAGCTAACAATATCGGGGAAGAAGTTAGTTATAATCAGTACATGGTTCACCTCAAAGGAGATTGTTTTTAAATAACATTACTGATAAAAACTCAATGTATTAGTAGTGTATCAAAGCAGATAATAAGACTCATAACCAAACCTTCAGCAGAGTGCAGGGAATCATATGAAAGAAGGGGAGTTAGTATGACGTGGAAAGGATAGGAGCTCCACAAGGACCAAATATATCTGGGCACAGGGGTCTTTCTGAGACTGACACTCCACTAAGGACCGTGTATAGTTATAACCTAGAACCTCTGCTCGGATGTAGCCCGTGGTAGCTCAGTAACCAATTGGTTTCCCATAGTAAGGGGAACAGGGACTATTTCTGACAGGAACTCAATGTCAGGCTCTTTGACCTCCCTACCCCCCAAGGGAGGAGCAGTCCTGTTAGGCCACAGAGGAGGACTTTGCAGCCAGTCCTGAAGATACCTGATAAAACAGGGTCAGATGAAAGGGGAGGAGGCCCTCCCCAATCAGTGGACTTGGAAAGGGGCAGGGAGGTGATGAGGGAGAGAGGGTGAAATAGGAGGGAATGAGGGAGCAGGATACAGCTGGGATACAGAATTAATAAAATGTAACTAAAAATAAAAAAGGAAATTAAATTAAAAAAACTCAAGGTATATATATGTTATATATGTACTACAAAATCATACTTTGAATATGTGAACTGCAGGCATGGCAAGCATACTAACTCTTCAAAAAAAAAAAACCTTGGTTTCTCTGGGGAATGCTGGCCAATTTCTTGCCTAGTCAATGTAAGAGACTCAAAAACTATGATGTAAAGTAACTGGAAAGCATCCAATGTTAACACATGTCTTATTCATACACACACACATTTTAAATAAATAAATAAACAAAATCTGGTGGGATAGCACCATATTTGATCCCTACATGCTGGAAGCTGAGGCAGGAGGCCAGCCTGCTCTATAAATTGACATTCTATCTTTTAAAAAATGGGATGCTCATTGGAAGTAGGAGAAAACAAGTAACAGGACAGGAGCCTACCACAGAGGGCTTCTGAAAGACTCTACCTAGCAGTGTATGAAAGCAGATATTAAGACTCATAACCAAACCTTCGGCAGAGTGCAGGGAATCATATGAAAGAATGGGGAGTAAATATGACATGGAGAGTACAGGAGCTCCACAAGGACCAAATATATCAGGGCACAGGGCTCTTTTATGAGACTTTTTCTCCAACCACGGACCATGTGTGGATATAACCTAGAACCCCGGCTCGGATATAGCCCATGGTAGCTCAGTATCCAAGTGGATTGTCTAGTAAGGGAAACAGGGAATGCTTCTGACATGAACTCAATGGCTGGCTCTTTGAACTCCTCCCCTCCCCCGAGAGAGAAGCAGCCTTGCTAGGCCACAGAGGAGGACATTGCAGCCAGTCCTGAAGAGCCCTGATAAGCTGGGATCAGATAAGGGGGGTGGACCTCCCCCATCAATGGATTTAGAGATGGGCAGGGTGGAGTTGAGGGAGAAAGGATAGGATTGGGAGGGAATGAGGGAGGGGCCTACAGCTGGGATACAAAGTAAAAAAACTGTAACTTATATATAAAAAAATAAAAGTTTAATTAAAAAAATAATGCAGACAGTGGAACAACACAGTAAATATTTTAGGTTATTATCAAGTCAGAAATAAAAAAAAACATAAACAAAAAATAGCAATAATGCAAAAAAATTATAAAACTAAAGTTGGCCTAGCATACATTTTCTTTATAGTTTCTTGTTCTGCTTGTTTAAAGAATGAATTATCTTGGTTAACATTGCTAGGGCAATGCCAGTTATAGACCTCCAGAGTGGGCTTTTCTCATGATTTTATAAAATTATATAAAATGCTTTTAAAAGATAGATACATTTTTGTCTGCCAGGAAAACCTCTCCTGATGTGAGCACTTTGAATGAAGTACCATAGCGCGGGCTACAAGGCCTAGAGAAATGAACATGCTTGTTACACCCACTGTATCTTAAACCATCTTTGGGATTTTGAATACTCTCCCATGATCGCGTAATTATACCTGCTATGATGTGGGTCTGGGTGACTGACACTATCATGCTTTTCTCCAGTCATAAGGTAAAAGGAATTTAGAAATAGCAGAGGAATAATGCTTTCCAAAATTATCTTAATTTCATAAATTGTTGTGGTCCATTTGAATTATTTGTATGTCTATGCTTTTCAAAATAATAATAATGAGATGAATATGGATTTTAGTTTTAGACATATTTATGTTTTAAACTATCGAAAGATATTAGGAAGTTTAAATTTGTGACATTTTATAGGTAGACACTGTTAATTTTCTCTCAAAATTTACTAAAGTTAAATTATTACAGGATAAAATATTTTAATTGCTTCTTACAACAGTTCCATGAAAACGAAATGTCTGTCATTTGGTAAACAATAGTGCAGTATACTCAGACTTTAACTTCATCTGAATGGCGTCTAGAGAAGCTTCCTCAAATTGTCGTACAGAAGTACATTTTCGGTTTTTGTTTGTTTGTTTGTTTTGGTTTTCAAGACAGAGTTTCTCTGTGTAGCCTTGGTGGTCCTGAACTCACTTTGTAGAACAGGCTAGCTTAGAACTCACATAGTTCTGCCTGCTACTGCCTCATAGTGTGCTCAGATTACAGGTGTGCACTGCAGTACCTGGCCAGAAGCACAATTTTTAATACTTAGTGGAAAGAGAAATCAATATGACCATTAAAAACTATTTAATAAGGGCTATGTCCATTTATACTATATCTTCAAGTTTTTATTTAGTTACAAGTTTATTATAATTTTTTTAATTTTTATTTTATTCCTTTATAAATGGATAGCATTTTTTATCACACCCTACCCTCTTTAAGTCTAACTTCTCCCAGATACCTACCAAATCTGCCTCATAGAGTATTCTTTTTTGTTTTGTTTTTTAATAGACTTCTGATTCCAATTATAGTTGTATATTTTCATAATGGCCCTCCAGCAAACAATGGGCAAGTTACAACAACAGACTCCACCCATGGGGGGGGTAG
>NW_026591086.1:33826524-33858793 GCF_907164565.1 Psammomys obesus
TAGATATAGATATAGATATAGATATAGATATAGATATAGATATAGATGGATATTAGCTCCCTAGCAGATGTAGAGTTCATTAAAATATTTTTCTTTTCCATTCTACAGTTTGTAACTTTGCTCAAATGGCAGTGTCTTTTGCTTTGCAGAAGCTGGTTTAGTTTCATGAAATCTCATTTATTGTTCAACTTAGTGCCTATGCTAATGGTGTTCTTTTAAGAAAGTCTCCGGTGCCAATTAATTCAAAGTGACTTCAATTTTCTCTTTTATCAGTTTCACTGTAGCTGGTTTTATATTGAGGTTTTATATTGGGCTGAGTTTTGTGCAGGGTGATAACTATGGATTTATCTGGATTCCTCTTCATGTAACCATCTACTCTGAATGCTGTCCTTTTCCAGAGTGCATTTTTGGCTTTTTTTTTTTTTTAATAAAAAATCAGGTGTGATATTCCAACCAAGGACCATGCTATACCCTAGTGGAGTCCAGGGGCTATCTCTGACATGAACTCAGTGTCAGGCTCTTTGATCACTTCTCCTTTGGGGGGGGGGTGCAGCCTTGCCAGGCCACAAAGGAAGATGATACAGCCAGCCTCAATGAGACCTGAAAGCTAGGGTCAGACAGAAGGGGAGGAGGTCCTTCCCTATCAGGGGACTAGGAAAAGAGCATGGGAGGAGGAGAGGGAGGGTGGGTGAGATGGAGAGAAGACAAGGGAGGGGGCTGAAGTAGGGATACAAAGTGAATAAATTGTAATAAATAAATATATAAATAAAATTTAAAAAAATCAGGTGTCCATAGGTACATGGTTTTATTTGGGGATATTCAATTTGATTACATTGATCAACATGTCTTCTTCTGCCAATATCGTGCTGTTTTTATTAGTAGATTTGAAATTTTGAATAGTTACAAAACCATGCAGATGTAGTATTTTTTTTTTCCTTTAGATCATAAATTTAATGCTTTTTTTTTTCCTGTTCAGATGTATCATTGTTGGGATTGATCTGGAGCTACTACATATTCAAATGTTAATTGTTTGCCCACCAAGATTTTTATTGTCTTTTGAGCAAATTCTCACATATCCAAAATGACTTTGTGTAAACTTTGCCTCCCAAATTATTCTTGATTGAATATAAAAGTTGTTGACAGCCTGTAATTGAGCATAAAGAGAAGCAGAAGGCAGGACTTCCTGAGAGTGAGAAAGTAACGCTAGGAAGAAGAAAGAGGAAAGCCTTTTCTCCAGGAGATATGAGAGAAGACAGAGGTGCCTATTGGCTTGGAAGGCATAGCTAGTCACGTGGCTGGATGGGGCTAGGTGGTTGGGTGAACTTAGATGAGCTAGTTGAGAGTCTGCCTAGCTAAGGCCTAAGCTTTAAAATATTAAAAGGTCTTGGTGTCTTTATTTTCATCCCAGTAGAGCCACCATGGTCTCACAAAAATATCCTGGATCCTGTTATTCAGGATTGAATTACTATTCCGGGTTTTGTGTTTTCATATAAAGCTGAAAATTGTCCTTTCATGATTTATGAAGAATTATGTTGGAATTTTGATAAGTGTTGCACTGAATCTGTGATTGTTTTTTGGTAGGATGGCCGTTTTTATTATATTATTCCTACTGATTTGTGAGCAGCAGGGGAGATCTTTCCATCTTCTTGTTTCTTCAATTTCTTTTTTCAATGTTTTAAAGTTTTTTTTTTTAATCCTACAGGCTTCCATTTGCTTGTATAAAATTGTCCATAATATTTTCTATTATTTTAGACTACCGTAAAAAGTATTGCTTGCCTAATTTCTGTCTCAATCTGAAAGTTAACTTTGTATCTAGTTACTTTGTTGGGTGAACTTATCAGCAATAGGAGTTTCTTGGTGAAATATATAGGATCACATGGATACTTGTGAAAAATGTATATATATAAAATTTGTTCCTCCTTTCTGTTTTTATGCCAATACCATGCAGTTTTTATTACTATTTCTCTGTAGTACAACTTGAGATTGGGGATGGAGATACCTCCAGATGATCTGTTGTTGGACAGGATTGTTTTGGAGATTCTGGGTTTTTTGTTTCTCCAAATGAAGCTGAGAATCTTTTTTTCAAGGTCTGTAAAGAATTGAGTTGGTATTTTGATCAGAATTTCATTGAATCTGTAGATTGCTTTTGGCAGGATGGCCATTTTCACAATGTTAAACCTACCAATCCATGAGCATGGGAGATCTTTCCATCTTCTGAGATCTTCTTAAATTTCTTTCTTCAGAGACTTGAAGTTTTTCTCAAACAGGTCTTTCATTTGCTTGGTTAGTGTCCGCCCAAGGTACTTTATGTTATTAGTGGCTATTGTGAAGGGTGTTGTTTTCCTAATTTCTTTCTCGGCCCTTTTATCTTTGGTATACAAGAGGGCTTCTGATATTTTTGAGTTGATTTTGTATCCTGCCACTTTGCTGAAGGTGTTTATCAGCTGGAGGAGTTCTCTGGTTCAATTTTTGGGGTCGCTCATGTATACGATCATATCATCTGCAAAGAGTGACACTTTGACCTCTTCCTTTCCAATTTGTATCCTCTTGATCTCCTTTAGTTGTCTTATTGCTCTGGCTAGGACTTCAAGTACTATGTTGAAGAGATATGGAGAGAGTGGGCAGCCTTGTCTTGTCCCTGATTTCAGTGGGATTGATTTAAGTTTCTCTCCATTGAGTTTGATGTTGGCTATAGGCTTGCTGTATATCACCTTTACTATGTTTAGATATGTACCTTGTATCCCTGATCTCTCCAGTACTTTAAACATGAGTGGATGTTGGATTTTGTCAAATGCGTTTTCAGCATCTAAGGAGATGATCATGTGGTTTTTCTCCTTCAGTTTGTTTATGTGGTGGATTACATTGATGGATTCCCATGTGTTGAACCACCCTTGCATGCCTGGGATGAAGCCTACTTGGTCGTGGTGGATGATATCTTTGATGTGTTCTTGGATTCTGTTTGCAAGTACTTTATTGAGTATTTTTGCGAGGAGGATCAATGGAACCGCATAGAACACCCAGAAATAAACCCACACACCTATGAATACTCGATTTTTGACAAAGAAGCCGAAAATATTCAATGGAAAAAAGACAGCATCTTCAACAAATGGTGCTGGTCCAACTGGATGTCTACATGCAGAAAAATGAAAATAGATCCATATTTATCACCCTGCACAAAACTAAAGTCCAAGTGGATCAAAAACCTCAACATAAAAGCAGATACTCTAAATCTGTTAGAAGAAAAAGTGGGGAACAGCCTAGAATTCATTGGCACAGGAGACAACTTCCTGAACAGAACACCAACAGCACAGGCTCTAAGAGTAACAATCAATAAATGGGACCTCATGAAACTGAAAAGCTTCTGTAAAGCAAAGGACACCATCATCAAAACAAAACGACTGTCTACAGATTGGGAAAGAATCTTCACTAACCCTTCATCTGACAGAGGACTAATATCCAGTATATATAAAGAACTAAAGAAGCTGAAAAGCAGCAAACCAAGTAATCCAATTAAAAAATGGGGAACAGAGCTAAACAGAGAATTCTCAACAGAGGAATATCGAATGGCAGAGAAACACTTAAAGAAATGCTCAATTTCATTAGCCATCAGGGAATTGCAAATCAAAACAACCCTGAGATTTCACCTCATACCCATCAGAATGGCCAAGATGAAAAACTCAAGTGACAACACATGCTGGAGAGGTTGTGGAGAAAGGGGAACCCTCCTCCACTGCTGGTGGGAATGTAAACTGGTACAACCACTCTGGAAATCTATCTGGCACTTTCTAAGACAATTAGGAATAGTGCTTCCTCAAGACCCAGCTATACCACTGCTAGGTATATACCCAAAGCTTACTCAAGTACACAAAAGGGATACTTGCTCAACCATGTTTATAGCAGCTTTATTTGTAATAGCCAGAACCTGGAAACACCCCAGATGTCCATCAACGGAGAAATGGATACAGAAATTGTGGTATTTTTACACAATGGAATACTACTCAGCAATCAAAAAGGAGGAAATCATGAAATTTGCAGGCAAATGGTGGGATCTAGAAAAGATCATTCTGAGTGAAATATCCCAGAAGTAGAAAGACAAACATGGTATATACTCGCTTATATAGACCTACAAGATATGATAAACATAATGAAATCTATACACCTAAAAAAGATAATCAAGAGAGCGGACATGGGGTAAGATGATCAATCCTCGTTTAGAAAGACAGATGGGATGTGCATTGAACCTATGACAGGAGTCTACTGAGCGCATCTGAAAGACTCTAACTAGCAGTGTTTTCAAAGCAGATACAAAGACTCATGACCAAACCTTCGGCAGAGTAAAGAGAATCATATGAAAGAAGGGGAGTTAGTATGATGGGGAAAGGATAGGAGCTCCACAAGGACAAATATATCTGGGCACAGGGTCTTTTCAGAGACTGACATTCAACCAAGGACCATGTATGGATATAACCTAGAACCTCTGCTCAGATGTAGCCTGTGGTAGCTCAGTAACCAATGTTTTCCCAGAGTGAGGAGAACAAGGACTATTTCTGACAGGAACTCAATGACTGGCTCTTTGGCCTCCCCACCCACCAAGGGAGGAGCAGTCCTGTTAGGCCACAGAGGAGGACCTCGAAGCCAATCCTGAAGATACCTGATAAAACAGGATCAGGTGAATGGGGAGGAGGTCCCCCCTATCAGTGGACTTGGAAAGGGGCACAGTGGAAATTAGGGAGCGAGGGTGAGATTGGGAAGGGAGGAGGGGGAGCGGGACACGGCTGGGATACAGAATAAATAAAATGTAACTGATAAGAAAAAATAAAATTAAATGAAAAAAATTTAAAAAAAATTGTTAGAGGACGATGTAGGTGTACTTTATAAAACTAAGCACTAGATGGCAATATTGTCCATTTAGAAGCACTTGTATATGTATGGAATTAGACATTCAGCTATGTACAATATAATTAAAGTCAATAACTAATAAATTAAGAATTGTATTTTTTTAAACTTTAAAAATATATGTTACTAATATATATATATATATATATATATATATATATATATATATATATGTTACTAAATTTTAGATACATGTTGTAATGAACAGAGAAAATTGTTTATTTGTATTTAATTAAAATGTGAATAATTCCTAGTTCATCTGTATTCATTGTGACTCCCTATTTGCCATAGACTTGCTCTCTCCCAGGAACACCACAGCTATTACACTGATGGGGACCCAAGTAAGCTACATGTGCCTCCTTTCCTCCCTCCATTCTAATAGCTCTTGGGTAATCTCTGATTGCTACTCTTGCCCTCTTCAGCCATGCCTTCCAGCCTACCTCTATCCTTGGGAACTGTGCCTCTTGGTGTGAAGCCAGGGTCTCCATAATTCTTTCTTGCTGCCATTCTCATACATTTCTCCCCATTCCGTTCTTGGTACTCTTAAGCAGCCACCTACTGCATGCCTCCGTTCCTTCTCCCAGCCTATCTCCTTTCTATTGTGAGTTGGGTGTCAAACCAGGTATGAATCCATGCCCCCCGCCCCAAGGTTATTCTCATTGTCTTCTATATCCATTTCTTCTAGAGTATCTCCATGACTTTTTGACCCTCCCCCACATTGATTGCAGAACCACTCTCTACAAGACCCACCCCAGCTACCACACTTAGGTTCAGGAAAGTTACCAGTATTCCCTTCCCCTCCTACATTCCAGTCTTTGTTAGACATCTCATTCCCTCTGCCAGGTCATCTCCATCCCTTTGAGACTTACTGCCACTTGTGGCTGTTTCAAGTTTACCCCTAGTTTTGTTTCTGGCACCCTTTGTGAAACCACACCCCACGTCCAATAAAAAGAACCTCTAATGTCACTCACCTTCCCATGCCTGGCAGCCTTTCAAACAACTGTACGGACTTGAGACTGCTTGGAGTCCCAGTCCACAGTTCCATCAAGAAGGTATGGGCCCTATTGGTGACTGAATCATAAAGCCCACAGTAGTCCTAAGACTCAAAGCCAAACATCATTCAGTCCACAACATGCTAGACTATAATAACAGGAGCCAAAGTATAAACACTCACTTAAAAAAGTGAAACAAGGTATCTACAACAGACATCACAAAGATCATAACTCTAGATATCTAACTCATGCTGCAAAACACAAACATTAAAAACAATGACAGTATGCCTTCTCAAGAAACAAGCACTCCTACTATAATAATCCCTAAGGGGAAAAAAAAATCTAGCTGAAGCATAAGAAAAAGACTTTGAAATCACAACTATGAATATGCCCGAAGACCTTAAAGGGGATATGAATAAATGCCTTGATAAAGAGTATGAAAACACACACATACAAACACACACACACACTCACACACAAAAAGAGTTGGATTAAATAATGAAAATAATTCATACATGACAGTAGAAGTTAAAGGAAATGGATTCACAATCCTCAAACAGAAATAAAACTTGAAATGACAATCTCAGGAAGTCAAAAGAAAAGCTCAGAGGCGCACTTAACCAATAGATAGAAATATATGGAAAAGAGAATCTCATGATTGAATGACAATGTAAAATAAATGGATAGCACAGACAAGGAAAATACTAAATCTAACAAATATATCTAGGCACAAAGCATCCAGGAAATCTAACAACTATGTAATGGCAAAACCTATGAATAACAGGTATACAGAAAGAGAAGAAACCCAGGTCAAATACACATAGAACACTTTTCTTTATTCTCTCAAACTATACCTCCAGCCTGTAGCATTCCCTCTCTCCCCTCTCTCCTTTCCCCAAGATTCATTGAGAGGGTGGTATGGAAACCTAGTGCAGTGGAAACTTCCTGGAAGCTATGAGAGTGACCCGAGCGTACACTCCTAGTAATGGAGGATACAGAGACTGAACCAGCTATCTTCTGTAGGCAGGACAGGCTCCCAGTGGTGAGGAGCTCTGGGGTAATGGTGTGTCAGAGCTTGTGGGAGTGGCTAACCAATGACTGGTGTAACCTTAGGCACACACCAAAAGAGAAAGTTCATGCCCCACACTGCCTACATGGCCATAAAACACTGTTAACAAAATCATACAAGAAGATTTCCCAAATATCAATAAAGGGATACCTATTAAAGCACAAGGGACATAAAAAAATACAAAAACCGCTTGGACACATAATAATATAAACACTAAATGTACAGAAAATGAAAGGATATACGTAAATTTGCAAGGGAAATACTTCACGTCAATTACAATTGTAGGCCCATTTGAAGAACACCTGACTTTTTAACACAGAAATTGAAAGCCAAAAGCATCTGGATAGATGTTCTACAAGCTCTGAGAAGCATAGATTCAAGCCAAGACTGCTGTATATAGTAAAATCATAAATCACAATGGAAAGATAAATAAAACCATATCTAATAAATTTATGTCTGCTAATATAGCTATACAATGCACTTGAAGGAAAGTATCAGTATGGAGGGAAGGTTATACCCAAAAAGACATAAGGAATAATTAATCCCAGAATAGGTAATCCAAAAAGGAAAACAAGCATTAAAAACAATCAAAACATAAAATAAAACACCATTACAACAAAAAGACAGGAGTTAATAGCATAGCTCAGTAATAATGCTCAACATTAATGATCTCAAATTTTCAATTAAAAGACACAGAGTAACAGACTGTATTTTAAAACAGCATCTATATTTCTTTCATCTCTAAAAAACACATCTCACCATCAAGGAAAGATATCATCTTAGAGTAAAAGATTAAAAAAATTTCTAAGCAAACAGAACTAAGAATAAAACACATGTAACTACTTTAATGTCTGACAAAATACACATCAAAGCAAAACTAAGAGATCAAGATTAACTCTAGATACCCACTAAAAGAATAAAATCCCAAAGAGTACATCTAAACATTTATGTGCAAATACAAGGGAAACCAATTTAATAAAAGACACAATACTATACCTAACAGTATATATTAATACTAATACAATGATATATGTGACTTCAAAATGCCCCTTATACCAATACAGAAGCCATCCAAACATAAATTAAATGAATAAAATCTGGAGTTTAATAATATTATAAATAAAATGAGACAAATGGACACTTAGAAACTATTTCACCCTAACAACAGGGGATATGTTTTCTTCGTGGAATTCCATAGAACTTTCTTTAAAATTAGCCGCATGTTATGACACAAAATACATCCTAACAGGTACTGGCCTATTGAAATATCATACTGTATCCTATTTAAGTATCATGGAAAAAAGTTGGATACCAACAACAAAAGATATAACAGAAAGTACAAAAACTCATGGAAGCTAAACAATTCACCTTTTATTGAAAATTGGGACAAGACAGAAATTTAGAGGGAAACTACAAATATTTGAGAACAAAATGATAATAAATAGGAAGTATCTCTAAACCTATGGGACAAAATGAAGGCAATTTTAAGAGGCAAAATCTGAGCATAATCTGGCTCTATATACATAAAAAATCTCATGCAATCTAATATTAATAACTTAATGATACACTTTAAAACCAGAAAAACAGGCAGAAAAAAATGTCTAAAAGAAATACAACTGAAGAAAGAATTAGACTTATGGTAGAAGTCAATAAAATGGGAAGAGAGAAAGAGAGAAATCGAAAGATAAAGACAATAACACAGAGAGAGACAGACAGACAGAAGAATCAATTAACCAATGAAATAAAGAGAGGACAGAAGATGTAGCAGGATGAGAAGAAGCCAGAGATAAAAACATTTCTTTGGGGGCAGTATGTGTAAGCATGTGGCCATGAGGGCTGGCCTGATAGAACAGAAGCAGCCCAGACAGGAACAAGTGTGGATTCCACCATGGAAAATACAATAGATGAGCCCTCCATATTGGCTGTCTTAGTATTTGTTTAACAGTGTGGAGAAGTTCTTTGTTCCTGGAGGAGATGGCAAGTGGAATTTCACCTTCACCCAACAGTTCATCCCTCATGAGAAGGATGGGATCAGCATCTTTTTTTAAATTTTTTTTTAATTATTTTTATTTTATTTTTTTTGCATTTTTTTATTTCATTAATTACACTTTATTCATTTTGTCTCCCCCCATAAGCCCCTCCCTCCTCCTCTCCTGATCCCACCCTCCCTCCCCTTTCTGCATGCATGCCACTCCCCAAGTCCACTGATAAGGGAGGTTCTCCTCTCCTTTCTGATCATAGTCTATCAGCTCTCATCAAAAGTGGCTGCATTGTCCTCTACCATGGCCTGGTAAGGCTGCTCCCCCCTCAGGGGGAGGTGATCAAAGAGCAGGCCAATCAGATTATGTCAGAGGCAGTCCCTCTTTCCATTACTATGTAACCCACTTGGACACTGAACTGCCATGGGCTACATGTGTGCAGGGGTTCTAGGTTATCTCCACGAATAGTCCTTGGTTGGAGTATGAGTCTCTGGGAAGTTCCCTGTGTTCAAATTATCTTGTTCTGTTGCTCTGCTTGTGGAGTTCCCATCCCCTCCAGCTCTTACTATTTCCCACTTCTTACATAAAATTCCATTCACTCTGCCCATCAGTTGGCCATCAGGCTCAGCATCTGCTTTGACAGTCTATACTGCAGAGGCTTTCAGAGGCCCTCTGTGGCAGGTTCCAAGGTTGTTTCCTGTTTTCTTCTGGCTTTCAGAGGCCCTCTGTAGCAGGTTCCGAGGTTGTTTCCTATTTTCTTTTTCTTCTGATGTCCATCCTCTTTGCCTTTCAGGATGGGGATTGAACATTTTAGTTAGGGTCCTCTCTTTTGCTTAGTTTGTTTAGATGTACAGATTTTAGTGGGTTTATTCTATGTTGTATGTTTATATGAGTGAGTATATACTGTGTGTGTCTTTTTGCTTCTGGGACAACTCACTCAGGATGATCCTTTCCAGATCCCACCATTTACCTGCAAATTTCATGATTTCCTTATTTTTCATTGCTGAGTAAAACTCCATTGTATAGATGTACCACAGTTTCTGCATCCATTCTTTAGTTGAGGGGCATCTGGGTTGTTTCCAGCTTCTGGCTATTACAAATAAAGCTGCTACAAACATGGTTGAGCAAATGTCCTTCTTGTGTACTTGAGCCTCTTTTGGGTATATGCCTAGGAGTAGTATGGCTGGATCTTGAGGAAGCGCTATTCCTAGTTGTCTGAGAAAGAGCCAGATCAGCATCTTTAGAGTGGGGTAGAAGATGACCCAGGCATTTTACACCTTCATTTTTATTACCTTGCCCAAGGACCTAAACAAGGAATCATCCTAGCAATGGGAAGTCAAATTCAAAGCTTATTAACTACCCAGGGAGGATGAAGATTCCTTGTTCTTCTATCAAGATGGGGTGCTCCCAAAACTAAAGTCTGAGTGGATCAAAGACCTGAACATAAAACCAGATACACTAAATCTGTTAGAAGAAAAAGTGGGGAATAGCCTAGAACTCATTGGCACAGGAGACAACTTCCTGAACAGAACATCAACAGTGCAGGCTCTAAGACCAACAATCAATAAATGGTACCTCATGAAACTGAAAACCTTCTGTCAAGCAAAAGACACTGCCATCAGAACAAAATGACAGCCTACAGACTGGGAAAGGATCTTCACCAACCCTATATCTGACAGAGGGCTGATATCCAGAATATATAAAGAACTAAGAAGATAAAAAAGCAACAAATAAAGTAATCCAATTAAAACATGGAGTACAGAGCTAAACAGAGAATTCTCTGTAGAGGAATATACAAAGGCAGAGAAACACTGAAAGAAAAGCTCAATGTCCTTAGCCATCAGAGAAGGCAAATCAAAACAACCCTGAGGTTTCACCTTACAAGCATCACAATGGCTGAGTTCAAAACCTCAAATGACAACACATGTTGGAGAGGTTGTGGAGAAAAGGGAACCCTCCTCCATTGCTGGTGGGAATGCAAACTTGTAAGACTTTCGAAAGAAAAATCTGGTGCTTTCTCAGAAAACTGGGAGATCCAGCTATACCACTCCTATGCATATATCCAAAATATGCTCAAGTACCAACAAGGATATTTGCTCAACCATGTTTATAGCAGCTTTATTTGTAATAGCCAGAACCTGGAAACAACCCAGATGTCCCTCAACAGAGGAATGGATACAGAAATTGTGGTATTTTCACACAATGGTATACTACTCAGTAATTAAAAACAAGGAAATGATGAAATTTGCAGGCAAATGGTGGGATCTAGAAAAGATCATCCTGAGTGAGGTATCTCAGAAGCAGAAATACACACATGTTGTATATTCACTTATAAGAGGATACTAGACCTATAAGACAGGATAAATGTACTAAAATCTATACACCTAAAGAAGATAAATTGGAAGGACAACCCAGGGTATGATCAATCCTCACTTAGAAAGACAAATGGGATGGACATTGGAAGAAGGAGAAAACAAGAAATAAGACAGGGGCCTACCACAGAGGGTTTCTGAAAGACTCTACCTAGCAGTTTATCAAAGCAGATGCTGAAACTCACATCCAAATATTGGGCAGAGTGCAGGGAATCATATAAAAGAAGGGGAAGTTAGTAAGATTTGGAGAAGACAGGAGCTCCACAGGAAAGCAACAGAACCAAAATATGGACATGGGGGTCTTTTCTGAGACTGATATTCCAACCAAGGACTATACATGGATATAACCTAGAACCCCTCCTCAGATGTAGCCCATGGCAGCTCAGTATCCAAGTGGGTATCCTAAGAAGGGGAACAGGAACTATCTCTGACATGAAGGCAGTGGCTAACTCTTTGACCATCCCCCTATAGGGAGGAGCAGCCTTGCCAGGCCACAGAGGAGGACATTACAGCCAGTCCTGATGAGACCAAATAAGCTAGGGTCAGATGGAAGAGGAGGAGGACCTCCCCTATCAGTGGACTTAGAGAGGGGCATGAAGGAAATGAGGGAGGGAGAGGTGGAGCTTGTCTTGAACCTCTGAGATCAGCTTCTTGAGGCTATCACAGGTATCTTTACTGGTTTTCTCAGTTGAGCTCCTCATTGAGATGCTCATTCTTTTCATCTTTCACTTAGTGGTAACAACCACTATATCATCCTCAGCTTCTGGACAGTAGTTGAAAGGGATACTTGCTCTCTGGACCATACCATTTTTAAAATTGTTTTTTACATTAATTACATTTTATTTACTTTTTATCTCTGCTGTAGCCCCATCCCTCATTCCCTCCCAACCCTGCCCTTCCTCTCTCATCTCTTCCCACACTCCTCCCCAATTCCACTGATAGGGGAAGTCCTATCTGATCCTAGCCTATCAGTTCTCATCAAGACTGGCTCATTGTTTTCTTCTGTGGCCTGGTAAGGCTGCTTCCCCCTCAGAGGAGATGATCAAAGAGCCTGCCACTGAGTTCATGTCAAAAACAATTCCTGTTCCCGTTATTAGAGAACCCAATTGGAAACTGAGCTGCCATGGGATCATCTGTCCAGGGGATCTAGGGGTTCTAGCAGTTCTAGATTATCTCCATGCATGGTCCTTGGTTGGAGTATCAGTCTCAGAAAAGACCCCTGTGCTCAGAATTTTTGGATATATTTTTCTCCTTGTGGAGCTCCTGTCCCTTCCATGTCAGAAAGGTAAATTCCTAATAGCTGAGCTAGGGACTTTTTGAGTCTAGGAAGCAAGAACAATAGCCAAAATCAGCAGTGGCTCACATGACTCTGTTACTGAAGCTAGGCTGGTGATCACAAGGTGATGATTAATTTCTTTTACCCTTTTTGCCCTCAGCTTTCTGATCTGATTTAATAAAAATTGTTAATTTGTAGATGTGCACCTTTAGGTTTTAAAATAGAAATGGCTGACTATTTTTTATATAAAGTTTAGATTTCTGATTCTTTGTTTGTAACTGAAAATTACTGCCTGCCAGTAAGGAGAAACTGGATGAAAAAAATATGCCTTGCTTGTTTACACTTTAATAATCTATAACAAGTTTCTTGGTTAAAAATGTATTGGGTACTTGGTAACAATTCTGTTTTCAATCCATGATACATAAAATATTGGATCAAGTTAAGATATTGGGGAACATGTTTTTACTACGTATACTCATTGTAATTGTTCACTTAAAAAAATAAAAAATAGCCACACTGATTTTTTTTTCTCTTGAAAGATTTTATTGGGATATATAAACTGTGGAAGAAAAAAAAATATTCTTTGAGTTTTTCCACACACACACACAATTTGTGTAGTCTTGCTGTTACAAATAAAGCCATTACAAACAACAGAGGAATAGATGTTCAAATTGTGGTACATTTACACAATGGAATACTACTCAACAATTAAAAACAAAGAAGTCATGAAATCGGCAGGCAAATGATGGGAACTGTAACATTCTGAGTGAGGTATCCCAGAAGCAGAAAGACACACATGGTGTATACTCACTTATAAGTGGATATTAGACCTATAATATGGGATGAACAAACTAAAATCTGTATACCTAAAGAAGCTAAACAAGGAGGACCCTGAGTAAGATGATCAACCCTCATTCAGAAAGTCAAATGGGATGGACATTGGAAGAGGAAGAAAAATAGGGAATAGGGCAGGAGCCTAACACAGAGGGCCTCTGAAAGACTACTCAGCAGGGTATTAAAGCAGATGCTGAGACACATAGTCAAACTTTGAGCAGAGTGCAGTGAAAAAAAAGGGAAGATGAAAGAGCTGGATGGGACAGGAACTCTACAAGAAGAGCAACAGAACCAAACAATCTGGGCCAAGTGGTCTTTTTTGAGAATGATATTCCAACCAAGGACCATGAGTGGAGATAATCTAGACCTCCTGCACAGTTATAGCCCATGGCAGCTCAGTCTCCAAGTGGGTTTCCTAGTAAGGGGAACAGGAGCTGTCTCTGACATGAACTCTGGCTCTTTAAACACCTCCCCTGAGGGGGGTGCAGCCTTCCCAGGCCAAAGAGGAAGACATTGCAACCAGTCTTAATGAGACCTGATAGACTAAGGTCAGATGGCAGAGGAGGAGAACATCTCCTATCAGTGGATAGGTGAAGGACATGGGAGGAGAAGAGTAAGGAAGGGTGGGATTGAGAGAGGACAAAGGAGAGGGCTACTGCTGGGATACAAAATGAATAAACTGATTAATAAAAAATATAAATTAAAAAATTGTTCATGTGAAAAACATAGGAAATTAGTAAAATTCTGGCATATATGACCTACCAAAGTTAGTTAAAGGTGAAATAAGTAACTTAAAAGACCTATAACCCATAGCAAAGTAAAAACAGTAATTCAAAATTCTCTAACTAAAATAGCCCAGGGCTATGAAAAGTAGACTTCTACTTGACTTCCAAAGAAGTAACTGCAACGTTCTTCAGAGTATTCTGCAAAATGGAAACTTTAGGAGCAGAACTGATTTTCTTTTATACAAAGCCACTGTTACCATGTACTAAAGTCAACCAGAGACTCAATAAAAAAGCAAGCAAGAAAGAAAGAAAGATAGAGGGAGAGAAAGTTAGAAAAATGAAAGAAAACAAAAGAAAAGGAAAAAGAAAATTGTAGACAAATATTCATTACGTAAATAGATATAAAAATTATCAATAATTGCAAACCCATCAAAAACTCACTAGCTCCAACTAGAGCTTCAGGGATAGGTCAACAAATATGATCCAATAAATCTATTTCTGATAAAAGCAGACTAAAATCAGACACTTCATGATTAACTCATTAGATTAAAAAAAAAGACTTTCAACAAATAAATCCCTTCATAATAAAAGTTCTGGATATGAGAGGCATATCTGAAGATAATAAAGACAGTCTGTAGTAAGCCCATGGCCAGCACAATGCTAAAGAAATTCATCTTTCAATTCCCTTTCAATATAATTCTTGAAATCTCAGAACAATTAGAAAATTGAAGGAGGTAAATGGGATACATACAGGAAGAGAAAATAATCAAAGTACCTTTATCTGTAGATAATGCGGTATTATGCGTAAAAGACCCAAAAGACACCATCAAAAAATTTCTATAGATAATTAATGCTTTCAGCAAAGTAGCAATATATAAAATTATCACAAGATAGTAGCTTTTCTACTTACAAACAAGCATAATTTAAAAGAAACGAAGGAAACAATATACTTTACAATGTCCACCAAAAATTAATTATGTGGCATAAAACAGGTAATGCAACTGAAAGACTTATATCATAAAAGCTTTAAGATATTAAAGAAAAAATGAATGATACATCAAAAAATAGAAATATCTCCTATGTTTATAGATCAATGAAATTAATATTGCAAAACTAGCTATGTTACAAAAAGCAGTTTCCACCAAAATTCCAGCAAAATTCTCACAGGAATTGAAAAAATAATTCTAAGATCATATAAGAAAGTTTAGTTCTCTTTCCTTTATCTCCTTTACTTTTCATAGTCTTCACTAATTTCTCGTTACTCATTTAGAAGTTACTGTGCACATATAAAGCAAATACATGTTATTTCTAGTTTTTGTATGAGTATATATATTTTCACACAAAATATGGTGACTAGTGAATAAAAGTTAGAAAAGAACACCCAAGTTTTCCTTCAAATAGTTTAGTCTTTCCCTTATATTCAGGTGCTGAATTTTGTAAAATGCTTTTTCCACATCTGAGGAGAAGGTCATATGTTTTCTTTTTCTTTCAATTTGTTTATACAGTGCGTTACACTGATGGATTTTCATATGTTGAACCACCCCTGCATGCCTGGGATGAAGCCTACTTGGTCATGTGAATGATATCTTTAATGTGTTTTTGGATTTGGTTTGTGATTATTTTATTGAACAATTTTGCATCAATGTTCATAAGTTGAGATTGGTCTGAAGTCCTTTTTCTTTGTTGGGTCTTTGTGAAGTTTAGGTATCAAGGTGATTGTAGCCTCATATAATGAAGTTGGTAATGTTCCTTCTGTTTCTATTTTATGGAATAGTTTGAATAGTATTGTGTTGGTTCTTCTTTGAATTTCTGGTAGAATTCTGTGCTGAAACTGTCTGGCCCTGGGCTTTTTATTGAATGAGAGACTTTTGATGATAACTTCTATTAACTTAGGGGATAGAGGGCTATTTAATTTATTTACTATTTAATTTATTCAAAAGCTGATCTTGATTCAGCTTTGGTAAATGGAAACTATTTCTTTTCTCTCTTACTCTCTCCTCCTTTTCTATTTCTACTCTCACCCCCATTTGTATAACTTCACCTCCTTTCCCCTCTGCTCTTCTGCCCTGCTCTCCTTTATTTATTCTTTCCTTCCTTCTTTGCTTTCTTACCTCCTTCCTTTTCTCCTATGCTTTATCTCTCCATTATTTAGGAACCATGAAATTCCCTGAGGGTATTTGTTCTGTTCCTCTGCTACCCTCCTTCTCCCTCCATTCTAATCTTGTGTCCTCTATCTTTAGCTCAGTCCTTCTGTCTTTCTGGTCACTGCTTCAGACAGAGATAATCCCATTGAATCTTATGCTATTTCAAGTAGAAGGAGGGACTTACAGTTTTTAACTTGAAAATTATATATGGATATATACATATATAAGTATATATTCATTACTTTAGGACTTTTATAATTTAAAAACAACTTGCAACATGAAAATATTCATATTTTGCTATCACTGATTAATATAGTTTACAGTCAAACACAGTAAAATATAAACATATATATTTTTTAAAAGTAAACAACAAAAATGAAGGCACATTGTACCCAAACTTATGGGACACAATGAAAGCAGTGCTAGGAGGAAAGTTCAAAGCACTAAGTGCCTTCAAAAGAAATTCTAAACTTCCCAATCAAGTAATTTAATGGCTCACCTAAAAGCCCTAGGAAAAAAAAAAAAGAAGCAGACACAGCAAAGAGGAGTAGACAAGTAGACAGCTGGAAATAATCAAAATCCAGACAGAAATCAATAAATTTGAAACAAACAAAACAATTCAAAGAATCAATGAAACGAAGAGCTGTTTCTTTGAGAAAAATCAACAAGATAGACAAACCCTTAACAAAACCAACTAAAAGGCAAAGAGAAACTATGCAAATCAACAAAATCAGAAATGAAAAGGGCGACATAACTACAGACACAGAGAAATCTATACAATCATTAGGTCTTACTTCAAAGGCCTATACACCACAAAATTTGAAAATGTAAATGAAATGGATAATGTTCTGGATAGATTCCACTTACCAAAGCTGAATCACGACCAGGCAAGTCAATTAAATAGTCCTATATCCCCTAAGGAAATAGAAGCTGTTATCAAAATTCTCCCATTCAAAAAGAGGACAGGGCCAGATGGTTTCAGCATAGAATTCTACCAGACCTTCAAAGAAGATCTAAAACCAATACTCTTCAAACCTTTCCACTAAATAGAAACAGAAGAAACACTACAAACTCACTCAATGAAGCCAGAGTCACCTTGGTACCTAAACCTCACAAAGACCCAAAAAAGAAAGAGAATTTCAGGCCAATCTCTCTTATGAACATTGATGGGAAAATACTCAACAAAATATATATAAACCGAATATAAAAGCCTATCAAAGATATCATCCACCATGATGAAGTAGGCTTTATTCCAGGTATTCAGGAATGGTTCAATATATGGAATCTATCAATGTAATCTACCATGTAAAAAAAAACTGAAAGAAAAAAAAAAACACATGATAAACAGCTTAGATGCCGAAAAAGCATTTGACAGTCCAACACCCATTCATGTTTAAAGTCTTTGAGAGATCAGGAATATAAGGCACTTACTTAAATGTAGTAAAGGTAATATAAAGTAAGCTGATACCCAATATTAAACTCAATGGAGAGAAACTCGAATCAATCCCACTGAAATCAGGGACAAGGCAAGGCTTCCTACTCTCTCCATATCTCTTCAACATATTTCTTAAAGTCCTAGCTAGAGCAATAAAACAATTAAAGAAGACCAAAAGGATAGAAATTGGTCAGGAAAAAGTCAAAATATCACTATTTGCAGATGAAATGATAGTATACATGAGTGACCTCAAAAATTCTACCAGGGACCTCCTACAGCAGATAAACACCTTCATCAAAGTGGCTGGTTACAAAATTACCTCAAAAAATTGACAGCCCTCCTGTATATAAAAGACAAAAGTGCTGAGAAAGAAATTAGGGAAACAACACCCTTCACAACAGCCATAAAGGGCATAAAGTACCTTGGTGTGACTCTAACCAAGCAAGTCAAACACTTGTATGAAAAAAATTTCCAGTCTCTGAAAGACAAAAAACAGAAGAAGATATCAGAAGATGGAAAAGTCTCCCATGTTCATGGCTTGGTAGGATTAATATAGTAAAAATGGCCATCTTGCCAAAAGCAATCTACAGATTCAATGCAATTGCCATCAAATTACCAACACAATTCTTTGCAGACCTGCAAAGAAAAATTCTCAAATTCATATGGAACAACAAGAAACCCAGAATTGCTAAAACAATCCTCTCCAATGAAAGACCTTTTAGATATATCTCCATTCCTGATTTCAAGCTGTACTATAGAGCAACTGTATTAAAAACTGCGTTGTACTGGTATAAAAATTGACTGGTGGATCAATGGAATCGAATAAAAGTTCCTGAAATAAATTCACACACTTATGGACACCTGATTTTTGGCAAAGATGTCAAAATCATATAATAGGAAAAAAAGATAGCATCTTCAACAAATGGTGCTGGTCTAACTGGATGTCTACATGTAAGAAAATGCAAATAGATCCATATTTATCACCCTGCACTAAACTGAAGTCCAAGTGGATCAAAGACCTCAACATAAAACCAGACACACTAAACCTGTTATAAGGAAAAAGGGGGGAAAAGCCTTGAATTCATTGGCCCAAGAGAAAACTTCCTGAACAGAACACCAACAGCACTGGGTCTAAGATCAACAATCAATAAATGGGCCCTCATGAAACTGAAAAGCTTTTGTAAAGGAAAGGACAATGTTATCAGAGCAAAACGACTGCCTCCAGAGTGGGAAAAAGTCGTCACCAAAATATATGACAGAGGGTTAATATCCAGAGTATACAAAGAACTCAAGAAGTTAAACATCAAAAAATCAAGTAATCCAATTAAAAAATGGGGTATAGAGCTAAATAAAGAATTCTCGATAAAAGAATATCAAATGTTCAACATTGTTTGCCGTCAAAGAAATGCAAATCAAAACTACTTTGAAATTTCTTATTGCACCAGTCAAATGGCTAAGATTAATAACACAAGTAACAGCTTCTGCCTATGTGGATGTGAAGCAAAGGTACTCACTACTCTATCGCTTGTAGGATTGAAAACTTGTACAGCCACTTTGGAAATCAACATGGCACTTCTGTAGGAAGTTGGGAATCAATCAACCTCAAGACACAGCTCTATCACTGTTGGGTCTACAGCTATCTGACCACAAGGACACTTGCTCAGTCTTGTTCATTGCAAATGTATTCATAATAGGCAGAAACTGTAAACAACCTACATGTTTCTCAGTAAAAGAATGGATAAAGAAAATGTGATATATTTATACAATGGTTTATTACTTAACTTTTAACAAGAAAGGTAACATGAAATTTTCAGGCAAATGAATGGGACTAAAAAAGAAATCATCTTGAATGTGATAACTCACATTCAGAAATACAGAAACATTATGTATTTACTTACAAGCAGGTATTAGCCATTATGTAAATGATAAGCAAGCTACAATCCACAGAACTAGAAAGGTTAGGCAAAGAGGAAGGGTATATGTGTATGCATGTATCCTTTTGGAAGGAGTAAATAAAACATATTATATGGGTGGACCTGGGTGGTGAGTCGAGACAGGAACAGGGGAATCAGGTTTGCAGAACATGGGGTGGCAGGAGAGAGCATAGGGATAAAGGTCTGGAATTGGGGTGGCATTTGTGGTGGTGCTTGAACCTAGTGAAGTTGAAACTTTCTGGCATCTATGCAGGTGATTCTAATGATGACTACTAGTAGAAATGGGGACAAGGAGTCTCAGCTGGCTATTTCTTGGAGCCAGGTAAGGCTTCCTCTGGTGGAATGGCTTTCATTCAACTGGGGAGTTAGCCAAGGGGTCCCATAAAAATCCCAAAACAATCTAGGCTCTTGCTAAGAAAAATGGTTGCTCTATTTAAACTGACAGTGGGACCCCATAGGTGAGACTCATTGAACTCGTGGAAAAGTCAAGCTGGTACCCACATGGAGCTTTCACCCCTATGTTCTAGTGTGTTTAGTGAGGGAAAATACTCTGCAGGTAAAGAAAGAAAGAAAGAAAGAAAGAAAGAAAGAAAGAAAGAAAGAAAGAAAGAAAGAAAGAAAGAAAGAAAGAAAGAAACTATTCTAAGGCAATGCTAATACAGAACTTTTGGGAATAGCCAACCAATGTCTGATTTAACTTAAGGCCAGCAAATTTCCCAAGAAGGAACCCATACCTGACACTCCTTGTGTAACTGAGATGCAAAGACTAGGGTAAACCGAAACTTGTGGTAAAAATAAATAAATAAAAAGAGAGAGAGAAATAAATGGTTTCTACTGTGTTTCTGCTTTACTTATTGATCAGTGCCTTATCCATTCATATCAAACAGGCTTCCATTGGCACAGGTTAGAATAGATGCAGAGACCCACATCCAGACATTACATGGAGAGAGTTTATACTGGATATCTCTATCAAATCACTCTCCTCAGAGCTTGGTGAAGCCCATGATAATCAAGGTAGAAGAATTGTGGTAGCCAGAGTAGATGAACAACACCAATAAAATGAGGTGTTCTGAATCAGTGATGCAAAGGACGTATGACTTCACAGAGACTGAAGAATCATCTTGAGCCTCCATATGTCTGCTCCTAATCCTCTTCATAAATATTGTATTTTTATGGCACTCCTAATTGTGAGAACAAGTGGTTTTCTGATTCTTGTGTCTGAGATTAGGACTCATTTCCTATTGTTGGATTGCTGTATCCAACTTCAAAAAATATATAACAATAATTCAAGTATTATACTAATATAAATAATAAAAACCCTGTTATTTTTCAATGAGAGACAAATATCAGGTGAATCTGGAAGGGAGAAGAGATGGGGAAGAACTTGGGGTTGCAGAGGGGGAGAAAAGTATGATCAGGATTTATTGTTTGACAAAAGAATCTATTTTCTTTTCAATTTATTTTGTTAGGAATCTATTTTCAATAAAAGCTAAATAATATTTCAAAATGAATAAAATATAATAAAGTAAAATAAAACAAACACAACTGAATTGGGAAAACAACAGAAGGATAAATCTCCCCCCCAAAAAAAAATACAAGAATAAGAAACCCACTCATTCTTGCATTCTGGAGTACATAAAAACATTAGACTGGAAGCCATGGTCTAAATAAAGAGGATCTGGTGCAGATCTGTTCATGCCCTGTGTATGCTTCCTTGGTCTATGTGAGTTCATATTAGGTTTAATCATGTTGATTTAAAAGGGCCTTGTTTTCTGTTTATTTTGTATTTTTGTTGTTGTATCTTCAACTGCATGACCAACTACAACAAACAGAAAATTAACTCAGTTAAGCTATCGGTCTTTAGGACCAAATATGCTCCTCTTAGTATGGGATGAGTCAAAATTTTACTCATATTCAGTAAGAATGTGACAGGGCAAAAGAGTTCAGAGACCCATTTAAGGTTTAGAGTGTGATCTCCTTGATGGAGAGTCCTGTGGAAAATTACCCAACTTATTCTAAGAAACCAAGGTCAAGATACCTTAACTGATTAAGTAGGGTTTATTAAACTGCCTGCTTGTGCAGAACTTCCTCCAGCTAACTGCTTATCTTCACTTCTGTTAACTTGCTTGCTTAAGCAAAGACCTCCCTCAACTTAGCTGCATGTCAAGATGCCAGAACATGGTTTCTACCTTCAAAACAGTGTGCTCTGGATACTCAGTGCTACACTTAGATCTGACTATCTGAGCATAGTCAGGGCAGGTTGGAGTAAGACTTTCAATTACAAGTAAACTGTGTTTAGGTGGTCATCTCCAGTGGGGTCCCCATAACAATTCTTTCTACCACACTGTTACTCTATGATCATGGACTCTAATGCCTCAAAACTATAAGCCCAATTAAATGTTCTCTTTTATAATTGCCATGGTCATGCTGTATTGTAAGGGCAGTAGAAAAATAGCTAAGACAGTAGTGCATTGCACACAGAATTGAGAAGCAACATTTGCTGTTACCTTGACTTTTGGTTATATACAGTAACTAAGAGATATGATCTTGTTTCTGAAGTGACCACACAGTTTGGCTGCAGGATGTAGAAAATCAATTTTTGCTGGCCAGGAATTAACTATTCTTCCTGAGTGCAAACCCAGGGGCTACTCTTTCTGATAGCTGACTTTTATAGTGTCAAAAAGTTCTATGCAAACTAGTGGGGTGGGAGAGACGTGGATGCATTTATTAATTTCTGAATGGATCATGTATGCTGCGAGTCTGATCTTCCAGACAAGATGTATTCACTGGTACAATAGTGGCATGGAAGTAATAGGCCATACAACAACTCTCTGAAATAACCTGAAGTCTGCTACACAGGAAGGAATTCATGCCTAAGTAACATTGTCACACTTTTGTGTCAGAGGAAGTCAAATTCAACCTAGTATTGTTAGTTTCCTAAATGATCATGTTGTTAAACAGTCCTCTAAATATTTATGCTCATATGCATAAGTCTGAACTGCTGTCAACTATTATCAGAGATTGATTTATTTTCTGTAGTCGGTAGTAGCTAATTCAGAGACTCATAACTGGATAAAATGATGCAAATAGGTGACTCTTGTATTCAGCCCTAAATCCTCTTATGGGGCTCAAAGAGAACCTCAGAAAGGGGTTGCAAACAAACAAATTGAGAGGTGGAAGATTGTGAGTAATACTGTGAAACGTGACAGTTGAAGACATGACAGATTATCCATTGTACTCATGAAACTATAGCAGCTTTGCCAACAAATACAAGATCTGGAAAAGATGAACCAAATCAAAACTCCAGCAAGATGGAGGATGTGTCAGGGGTCCCCATCTCTAGATGAGGCTTGATTAGCAAGTACTGAAAACAGGGGGATTGATAGACATTTTTGTTTAGGTTTGTGGTCACTGGTCGATTTTTTATACTCCATTGAATGAGCAAACAGCTATGTCTATATTTGGGAAGCACTAATTTGATATACTAGGATGATATTGCAAGATAAATAAGACACAAAATGGAAAAGAGAAGAGTTTGGGAAGATTCAGAAGAGGCAATTAAAGGAAGGAAATTGGTTTTTTTTTATGATCAAAATATATTGCAAACACATATAAAATTTCAAAGAATAAGTTAAAAATATTTTCAACCTTCAGAAGCACATTTTCTATGAAACCTTTACCATCTAAAACTACTTTAGCTTATACTCTTATCGAATTGATCATTGAAAAATTAAAAAAAACACTTAAGAAATCATATATCAACAATAATTGTGTGTTTTCTAATACCGAAGATTTAAATAATTGCACCAAGATCATAGGGTATTACCATTTTATATTTACACAGAACCAAATTTCCGCAGTTAGTCTTTTAATAGCCAAGTTCTTAGTGTCACCCAAAGTGATCATGAAACTATTCATTATTCCATATCATTTATGGACATGTTCTAAAGTAAAAGCAAAGAGATGTGTCAACTGGAAACAGCCTCTCCACTTAGAATTTTCAATTAGAAACACGCAATGCAATCAACACAGCCATTAACATGTATTATGATCTTCCATACAAACTGATGAGCAAATAACATACACTTACTCTAAAACAGAAAACATACAATATTATTTTGTTAGGAGAAGAAGAATTTCTCTGAGAAAAGTAGACAGGTTTCATCGACAAAGAAACATTCATCGATGAAGAAAACTAAATGTGGGCAAGGCTGGTTGAGCAAAAACCACCACCACAGGAGAAAAAATAAGTTTGTGAAGCCAATGCACTCATCATTTATATAGAAGGACACTGGATGTGATAGTCAGAGGTCAATGGCAAATGTCAGAAATGATGTACAGATTGCATATGGATAGTAAACAATTCCTACAATAGGTATCTACCTATAGTAGATCCTTCTATAAATCAGAATTCCTGGGAGAAGCTATATCTGAAAAGGCTAAAGACAAATTAAACTGCAGTGAATGTGAATAGCTCTTACTGTTGCAGGTCCAGAACGTAATTACACTGTATCATAGGCTAACTATAGATCTAAATAGCCATTATTTTCCCATTCTCTGTCAGACCAAACAGGCTGTGGCTAACAGATAAAAGATTTTGGAATCTAACCCCTGGTTTTCACCAAAGTCATCAGATGTTATATGACTGTCAGTGGGATTGCTCTCCTTTGCTATCACTATCTACTTAATGTTTGACTAATAAATTTTGAAGTACCTGGATTTTACTATTTTGTTTTTTTCAGTTACTATAAAAAGTTCATGAAACTGCCTTCACATTTGAACACAGAACTTCGGGACATAGAACTTTGGGTAACATAATCCTTGTTCCCAAGACACTATCACTCATAATTGGCTCCATAATAAACTATCTCTTATCCTCTTTGAAGTTAAGAATTGTATGTTTTTCATGAACACCTTGATTAATGAGCATTTTATGATATGGATTTGATCAGCAATTCATTGAATTAGTTATTATGTATCAGTAGAATTCTTGGAAGGAAAAATAGTAGCAGATCAAGAAACTTGGAAAAATGATCAACCTTAATTTTATCACTTTCATTGATTCCATTGTTATGAATTAATGGATTATATAATGAAAGATTAAAAATGAGATGACCCAGAAGACCATTTAGTTGAAGATGATATTCACTTACAATAGGAGCAAATGTTGGAGATTGAAAAAGGATGTCCAGAAAGGAAAATTTCTAAGGAAAAGCAGTTAATCTTTGAGAAATTGTGAAATAGTGAGAATGCTGATAGTGAGAAATATGAGCTTGGATTTCTTTCTTGAACATGTTCATGCATGAAGAGCTCCTATGATGGAGAAAAAATTAAATTAGATAAAGGGGAGCTTAATTAAATTCTGTATACACTACATTTATATTTTCTTTGCTTCATTCACCCTAGATGTCAGAAAGGTGATCATATGAGACTAGAGGTCATGGGAGATTTAAGTGTAAAGTTAGACCTGTGGAATCTTTGTTTATGGGTGGTTGCTGAAAAAGTGGAGGCAGATGACTCTAATCTAAATGTCTTCAAGAAGAAAGAGTTAACAGGTATAACATGGGAAGTTTTTCTTTCTTTTTTTTACTATGATCAATAAAATCTTTGGTATGTAAATATATATGTATGAACCATGTAATATCAAGTATTACATGAATGCTATAAACATAAGTGTGAAACTATATTGTTTCTGTCCTTTTACATGAGTGGAATTTTGGAAATATATGTATGGAATTATATAGTTTAACTGTTTGGATGTAGATATATGTAAATAAGTGAATATTAATATGAATCATCTACTTAGGTAAAAGTATCATCAGGGATGTTAACAAGAGAGTGGAGGACTGAGCCTTATTTACTATGGTATAAAGGATTAGGTACTGAGATGGCAGTATTTTGGTAATAAGTTGGTTTATGTCTGTCATGGATTTTTTTTTTTTTTTTCCGAGTCCATGAAGATTTGAGCCTTCCAGTATTTGAAAGCTAAGAGTAGCTTTCTTCCAAATGCTCTCCTTTGCAGTTCTAAAACACAACTTTAATCAAATGAGGATCCAAACTCATGTAAAATAATGTTTATATGTGGTGCCAGACCAAGCAAAAAGGAAAGAAAAGAAAAAGTTTTAAGAAAATATCAAAGAAGAGGCTTACCTTTGCTTTATGGTCTAGATCAATTTTATACTGGAGAGTTGATGAAAAAATGTATTAAGCATTAAATTCCCATTGCATTTTTCATATTTTAGTGATGTAAACAAGAAAAATCAGCATGTGTTGCTTAGTTTGTGTAGTAATTCATCATTATGAATATTATGCAGCTTTCCTACATGTTAAATCTGCATTTCCAATTAAATAGAATAAAGTTCTAGGTTAGAATAAAGTTTTTCTTTTTCTCAGCATTTTACTTCAGAAGACCTATATCTCTTGGGCAATGAGCCCTACTCTTATTAGATATTAAAATATCGTGCATTGAGAATGACTAATTGCCACATTTACTATGTGGTTTTCAATCAGTCATGAACACTGAGTCAATGTTCTGTAAAACTATAAAAAGATACAAACATGCTCTCAGGAGTGGCTAGAAAGAATGTCACATTTATCTGCATTGTTTAAAAATTTGGTAAGAAATTTTAAAAGGAATTTAAGTTTATTCGTAGCATATTCAACATGCAAAATTTCATGATACTCTGATTCCATTTCCAGTAAAGAAAATGTTGGTTGGCAACTGTATTATTTTCAGAATTCCTGCTACTTAGAACTTACTGTAATGAAAACAAATGAAATATTTTCAAAAGTAAGCTTGACAGATTATTCTTAACTGTGTTCTTGGTTATCAGTTTCAAATTTTAAACTTAATTATAACCTATTGTCTTAGTTTGCCTTTAATATTTGCTAATTCTTTATAAAAACTTGAGTAAAGTTTTTATAAAAGGCTGATATCCAAACTGCTTTAATCATTAACATTTTATAAGACAAAGGTGTTTTTAATATAAAAGAATGCAATTCATGAAAATGTCAGCTCTTTCTAGTTGATTTGAAAATTGTACATATTTGTGTGTATATGGAACTCAGTGTACTATTTTCTGAGCTATTTGAGTAACAACTGTATATTTTTTTAAAGGGAGAAGGAATTGGATTTCTGTAGGTGTCTGGGAGGAGTTTCAATGGAGATTACATATATATGTATATATATGATCTAAATATCTGTATTTATGTATAAAATTACCTAATGAATAAATAAAAATGAAAATATACATTTCAAGAAAAATTTTCCTTTAAAATAAAGAGGACTGGTCAATCTTCAATCAGAAATTGTCCACCCCTTAAAGTTTTGTGTTTACTCAAAAACCCATCAAAATTTAAATACTTAGGCATCCTAAGTACCTAGTGAATAGGTGAAGTCTGACAGCTTCATGATATTTATGGAATCTGTTGTTATAATTTTAGTCAACTGTTTTACTTCAGTGAATAATAGAAAAACTTAGATTTAGGCCTCATAATGTGGAAAACTCTTGACATTCTTTAACAATAAAAAAATTAATTTTTCTTCAATAAACAATGATCTTACATTATATTAATCATCTTAATGTATGAATAGAATATGTTCAAGGCTCTTGAAATTCAAATTCAAGACTTAAATTCAAGAGTAAAAAAATTTTAAAGGTAATGGTAACTTATCCATTTGCCAAAGTAAAGATCAATTATATGTAACATTTTATTTTATATATTTTCCTAACTTAATATAGTTCATGAAAAATAACATACTTAAATAAAAAATTATTTTTTTCTTTTCTAATTTTAGAGATAATTCAACCTTTTTGCATATTCATTAACATTTTTAGATTTCTACTCTATTTCTTCTTCTATAATGTATTCTGATATCATATGAATCTATATGCAAATCCTTTCATATGCTCAAAGGAAAAATTATGTATTTAGAATAATAATGACTCAATATCCTAAAAACTAAAATCCAAGAGTTAGAGTTGCTTGTATTCCAAGGATTTTCTGTATCATCAGTGTAGCAGAACTCCATGCAAAGTGTCACCCTTGAAATAAACTGGGAATAAATGTTACTTCAGTATTTTGTATGCACAGTTTTATACTGAGCCAAAAGAAATCACAATAGCTGCAGTTGACTGTCATCCACGGAGTTTAATTCTAAAACTTACATGGACAGAGGCAAAGTGAGCAGAAAGTAGTACTAGGGAAAGGATGGTAGTTGGGATAAGGTCACAGTGGCTGTGAAGAGGGACAGAGCTGACAGTGTTCCGGTTCTGTTTTTTTTCTCCTCCTTATTCCTCAGAGCGAGGCAAAGGGATCAGTCACTCACTGGGAGAGTACAAGAAGTGCGTGGTGATGCTGCTCAAAACTGACTTCACCCACAGCAGATAATGGAAAGACTTAGAATCGAATGGCAAAAGGTGATGGAAGGGCTCTGTAATCTATGAGATATGAGAACCTTTCAACTTGATGGCTCCCCCAATGTATGCGCATTCACTTGATAGTTGTAACTCTAAAAACTTGTTAAAGGAGTGTATGTATGAGCCAACGGAAATTCATGAGCAAAGTTTTAATGAGATTTCAACTTGGGTAATAAAACCGGGCTGGCATCAAGCTCAAACTTTCATCCTACAGCTTTCTAACCTTAGGAGAGAACACGGGATGACTGGCAATCTGGAGCTACTCTGACACCTGCTCAGACGGAACTTACTGTACCTGTGTCCACATCCTTCACCTGTTGCCTGGATGGAGCTGGCAGGCTCCGCTTGGAGCTCCTTCAGGGCCAATCCTTTGTCCTGTGGTCCAGGAAAGTCCATGTCTGTCACCACCTCCTCCTCTAGGGACTCCACGTAGAAAAGAGTCCTGGCGGGCTGCTGGGTGCCCTGCCTAGGAACCCCTTGCTGCAGCCTCGTGGCAACTGGTAGCAAGGTGCCATTCAGCGGATTGAAGGGAGAGGATGAAGTGGACGATGAGGATGATGATGAAGAGGAGGAGGACGGTTTTTTCCAAAAAGCGCTCACACTGCCCTTTTCCTGGCTTTTGAGCAGCCGACTCTGGCTAGGTCCCCAGTGCTCGAAGCTGCCTCCTCCACTGTCCTGTTGCAGGCAGCTGCCCCCCGCTGGGCTACCGGAGGCCGGCGAAGGATGGCTGAAGAGTTTCCAGCGGAGTCGCAGGATGTGCTTCACATCGAAATCTTTTCGCCCGGAGCCGGACATGCTTTATGTACCGAGGGCCTAGGGACTGCAGCTCACACACCAGTAGCCTGGAGATCGGAGTGGGAAGGTCAGTGGCTTCTGAAGACAGAGGAAGAGACAGGATTCGCCCCGTGTACACACGGAGTGCCAAAGGTGGCCAAGCGGGCTGCGCGCCTTGCCAGGCGACTACACCAGCACCTTGAGCGCGCTGCAGAGCCGCGCGGCTCAGTCCGGATAGCTTACCCAGGACCCGGGCTTTTGGAAACCTGTGGTCTAGAATAGAGGAAGTCCTGGGACACGAGGGGTTTAGAATCCACAAGCAGCTTGCGGGGACCCCCTGGTGACCACCCAGCGGGAAGAGAGGCTGGAAATGCAAAAGGGAGGGAGGGAGGGCTGAGCTCTCCCCAGCTCCAGAGGTGGCGGCAGCTGAATCCACCTCACTGATACACACTCCTTGCAGAGCTGTGGTTTGGAAGCTAGTCAGATCTCCTGTCTTCGCAGCTCGGGAGTTCCGTGCTTGATGAGTGCAGAGAGAGAAAGAGCCTCAAGTCAGAAGTAGTGCGCCCCCACCCCCAAGCCGGTTCTGTGCACCTGCTCCCCTGTCCCTGTCCTCTGGGAGAATGCTCTAATAGATTGCCAGGTGTCCAAAGGACAGTCAAACGCTTTCTGGGATGCGAAAGGGAGCGATTTTATATAGTCAGTTTGTAAAGGAGAAAAATAAATATCCCAGGAAAAACCTAGAGCTGCTAAAGAAAGCAAAGCCCGCCCTGGATAGCTGTCAAGGTCCTCACAGTCTGATTTTCTCTCTGCCTCAGCGCCTCCTCCCCCCCCCCTCTAAGTGACGCAGATGTGCACTGGGGCCTATACTGAGAGATGGAGGGAGGGAGGGAGGGAAGACTTCAATCTTCTTTGTGCAAGTGAGTCTACTGCTCTTATCGTCCCTTGCGTAAGCCCTGTCACCCTTTTCACCCTCCTTTCCTCTCTACATTACTGTATAGCAATAAAAGTAAAGCAAACAGGCAAAATGCTTCAGCATCAGTGAACACCAAGCGTGAATCATGGCAGTGTAAACTTAATAGTCCGCCGCGGTGTGCGGTGTGCAGGTTGCAGGTTAATGGCTTGAATTATTTAATAAGCAGCACCCTTTAACCTTTAGCCTTCCGTTCTTCTGTAGTGAGACACAGAAAAAGGCAGGGATGCTGTCATCGAAGGGTGATGATGCCATCCTCCTGGCACTTACGTCTTGGCTGTGCTATTAATGTACCCAGACATTGCCTCACCTCCGGGGACCAGAGACTCACTGCAAAAATTTGAAGATGGATTGAATATAAGCCACAGGCTTGGCAAATTCAGTATTTTCTGGGAGCTTCAGAAGAAAAACTGTGGTACAAAACAACAACAACAAAAGGAATGAAATGATAACAGAACATTTGACTGCATAACTTCTTTTAGGTAAAGGTGGTACAGAATGCATAGAAGAGTGTGGACAATAAACAGCACATCCCAAGGCTACTATGCTGTAGAAAGGATGCCTAGGAACGGGAGCTGTGGATTTTCCATCAGAAGGGTGGGACTGCGGTTCTTTTCCATAAAAATATTTAAAATGTCTTCTATTTTTCTTTATGAGTCCTTAAATTGGGCCCAGTATCCTTTAATCAAAGCTAGAGTGTCAGGAAAGCTGCGTGTTCACTCTTTATTGTGCCTTGTATTCAGTGGCTCAGTAACTTCCAACAAGGCATAGAGATAAAACACTACAGTAGAATTGGATTACAGTTCTCTTACCCCATTGTTGAGCGACAGAGTTATGGGAAAATCAAGGCAAAACTGGAAATCTTTCTTAGATAGAATCGAACATCCTAATGAAGTAAGATGTTAAGATCACAAAGGCCACACTTTCAATGAAAGAAAGAAAAACTCCATTGTTCATCTAAATATTTATTTATTTCAGGACAGCTGGACTGAAATTCCTTGTATTTGGATTTTTCTCTTACTATACAGTGATTAAAAAATAAAAACAACAACAGAGACAAAGACTCTTTAAAGCAAACAATGATTAACAGATAGATCATTTTTATCCAAGATGTAATCAATAATTTCCCTTAATGAAAAAAAAAACACATATGAAACCACATATTACAAAGAGCAGAGAAACTAACATCAGAAATAATGTAGAAATTTGAATTTTATTCAAGTTAATTGATTTCTGTATAAAGTGCTACCTAGAACATATTATAACTTGATTTTATTACATCAAATAATGTAGACAATTCTACTTTTTCTGTATATTCTATATATTCTTCAGTGATTAATGCCAAAACACACTGGAATATAAATTTCATTTTATAAATAAGATATTCCATTTTATATTCCTACTTTTCTTTGAAATTATAACACGTCTTCACAGTTCAAATTTTATCTCTTTATAAATGAGTGTTTTATGTGATATAAATGTTATATAGAATTGAATTTTAATATATTTGAAAATGAATTTAGAAAGTTTTCATACATAGCAGATGATTATTATAGGCTGATTATCATCCAGTCACACTATTATGGGAGGCTCATAGTAATGTTCACTATTTTTAAAACAGTGTCACTACTTACTAGTAATATAACTACTTTTAAATTATTCTGATCTGAATATATTATATATGTTTTAAAAAATTATCCTTCTAAAGAAGATATATAAACACCATAACATGAATTACTAAATCCAAAATTAGAAATTACAAAATAATTTTTTCATGAAATCAAGTCAAATGGTAATGGTTGGAGAATATTTCCAGGGCTTGCAAGGCCATGGACCTCACAGGAAATGGAAATGAGGGTAATGGTGAACAGCTACACAAAACTATGGGCTGAAGAAGGAACAATTTTCATTTTTGCCATTACTGTTTATATATTGTTTAGCTAGCCGCTTGAGATGGCAAATCAAACAGCTTGAGCTGTCTCTCTAGCCCTTGTGACAGAGACCTTCCACACTTTCCTGCTATCGTGGCTTTGTTTTGTCCAGGAAACATTCTCGCTAGGCTGTATCTCAGGCTTGAAGTTTTCTCCCAGACAAAGGGCTACATGATGCTAAGAGTTTGTGCTTCAGAAATAAACCACAGACCATCTGGATATGTCTGAAATAATTACCTTCAAAGGAAAATTTATAAACATCATTAATATGAATTACCAAATCCAAAGATTAGGCCTCATAAAGTAAAAACTTTATGAAGTCAGGTTAAAATAAAACGACAGGCACACATGTCAATTTCATTTTATTTCATGAACTTATGAGAAATAAAGAAGGAAAATGGAAGGGAAGGGAGGGAGGAAGGAAGGAAGGAAGGAAGGAAGGAAGGAAGGAAGGAAAAAAAGAAAGAAAGAAAGAAAGAAAGAAAGAAAGAAAGAAAGAAAGAAAGAAAGAAAGAAAG
>NW_026591086.1:33858803-33897095 GCF_907164565.1 Psammomys obesus
AAGAAAGAAAGAAAGAAAGAAAGAAAGAAAGAAAGAAAGAAAGAAAGGAAAGAAAGAGAAAGAAGAGAGGTGAGAGAGAGGGAAAGAAGCAAGGATTTAGGGAAGACAGGTGGAAGCAAATGAGGAGAAAGAAGAATTAAGAATTTGCTTGGGGAAAAGTCTCTCAGAGAACAATTCTGACAGGCTCCTGTCTGCAAGCTTAGCAGAGTATCATTCATAGTTTGGGGTTGGCACTCTCCCATATAGTGAAGCTTTGGTTGTGCCAGGCATTGTTGGTATTCTTTTTATCACTGCACATCTTGTAGACAGGATAAATTTGGGTTCAAAATTTGTTGGTGAGTTCCTGTTTCCCTCCCTCTACTAGGAGGCCAGTCTAGTTTGAGGGTGTCCTCTTCAACTCTCAGTGGCCCCTGCTACCAGGAGCCTCTGCTTGAATCCTCCTCATTATCTTCCCAGGATCCTACCATGACTTAGGTCTCCAGCTTGTCACAGAGATATATATCGCTGCCCTCAGTTTCTCATCAGGAGTGGCTGCGTGGTTGCCAAACATACAAACTCACTACCATGGCCAACATCAATATCAAAGGATCTAACAGCCACTGGTCATTAATCTCCCTCAACATTAATGGACTCAATTCTCCAATAAAAAGACACAGACTAACAGAATGGATGCGTAAACAAGACCCAACAATCTGTTCCATACAAGAAACACACCTAAATCACAAAGATAGATATTACCTGAGAGTAAAGGGCTGGAAGATGGTTTTCTAAGCAAATGGACCCAAGAAGCAAGCAGAAGTAGCCATTCTAATATCTAATAAAGTAGATTTTCAACCAAAATCACTCAAAAGAGATAGAGAAGGACATTTCATACTCATCAAAGGAAAAACTCACCAGGAAGATATAACAATCCTGAACATCTATGCCCCAAATGCAAGGGCACCCCCATTTGTAAAATAAACTTTAATAAAACTTAGACCACACATAGACCCCCACACATTAATAGTGGGAGACTTCAACACCCTACTCTCAACAAAGGACAGTTCAACAAAACAGAAATTAAACAAAGAAACAATATCTCTGACAGAGGTCATGAATCAAATGGACCTCACGGACATCTACAGGACCTTTCACCCAAACTCAAAAGAATTTACCTTCTCAGCACCTCATGGAACCTTTTCCAAAATAGACCATATAGTTGGTCACAAAGCAAGCCTCAACAGATACAACAAGACTGAAATAATCCCTTGTATCCAATCTGATCACCATTATTTTCAGTTATTTGTTTAATGTCTGTTATCTGGTTGATCACGTGCTGAGGAAATATGTTTCATGCAATATTACATCTCATCTGGATATGGTTGTAGATAATAAAATGTAACTGATAAGAAAAAAATAAAAATTCAAAAAAAGAAATATAGATATTTTAGTATAAATATGCAAACAATAAAAAAATTTTAATAACATTTCATTACCAAGAAAATTTCACAGCATATATAAAGATTTGCTTGTATCAACTTCTTATACTCCAGTCAAATAATTTAAAAAACTTCAACTTTTGAAATTCATAAATGTTTTATATTGCCTAGTATAAGGAAGCGATTATTGCCTAGTATAAGAAAGCAATTTCATCATTTTTTTATAACGTGCTCAAATATACTTGTAGGACCAATAAAATTCTGTGATACCTAGATCACTCTCTTCAGATATTCCGGCAATTTCACAGTGCTCTGCTTGCCTCTGTCTCCTTGCCTGCTGAGATTAACGGTGTGAGCCACCACTCCCAGCTAATGTATTGCTTTCTTTACATCACTCCAGGCAAGATAATTTCTCAGAATAAACAGAGAATTTTCTCCAGTGTAGTTTATAATATTTTTATAGATTTAATAATTTTTAGATCATTTTTCCTGGAAATTTAAAAACGTGTTTCCTTTTGTGATTTTTTTTTATTTACAACAAACTATTATGATACACTGTTAAACAAAATCCTTACAAAATACTATTAAGTAAGAGTTATAATAGTGGTTTATCCAGAAACTCACAACTGGTCAAGGTTTAGAGAATAAGTGACTATGGAGTCGTCAACTACAAATAGGAAATATGTATATTTCCTTTTCACAGTGCTCAGGAAGCATTGATAAAGAGGTGTTGAAAAAAAAGATTTTAAGAAAAAAGATCAGGGAGAAAGAAAACAAAATCATCTCTCCACTCATAAATGCACAGTAGCTGTAGCTATCTGTACAATATCCATACAAGATCATGACTGTCAGCATTTTGTCGTGGATTAGAACGGAATCGCCAGCCTCCATTCCTATCTAATTGGGGACCTATAGATAGTTGATGGCTTCAGAGAGAGTAATCGTGAGTTTTAGATAAAGATTTCGCTTCCGATAGATAAGCCAAACTCCTTTGAATGCCATCATATACAGAAGTATATAGACACCACAAATCAGAATCAATGAGTCATAATTTTTAAAAAGGATACTAACTTGGTATCATAAAGAAGTGAGGATGAATGTGGGAGTAGATAAAAGGAAAAGCTGAGGAAGACTATATTAAAAATGTATAACATAAAAATTTCACAGAATTAATAAAATATTTATCAAAAAATTAAAAATTCCGTTTTTGGGTGCCTTTAAAAATTGTATTGAATATTGCTCACATAGTTATATTTATCCTCCTATTTTAATGCCATGTATAAGAGTTTAAAATTTGAAAATTCATTGTAAATAGAGATTACTAACATCTCGAAAAAGTTGTGTGAATTTGATTTATTAAAACAGAAGATAGCTGGGATACAAAGTGAATAAACTGTAATTAATATAAAAAATAAAAATGTAAATGAAAATACAGAAAATGGGTTTCTGGCATTTAGAAATTTGAATTTCATTTTTCTAAATGTATGCATATTTTATGTGTGCTCCTATAACAACTTACTACAGATTGAATAATTTATTAAATGACAACAGAAATTCGTCCTCTTGTGGTTCTGGAGACTAGTAAATCCAGAGTAGACTTTATAGAAACTTTTTCTAGTTTAGGACTTTCTTGTTGTATTCATACCAGGTACAAAAGTAGAAGAAAAAATAAAGCAAGTCTTTAATTCCAGTTTATGGTGTTAATTTCTACATGTGAACAGAGTTCTCTTGACATAATTGTTTTTATAAAAAGTATTGTCTACTAGTATGCTTAACTTGGAGATGAAAGGTTTTGGGGAGATGGGGAGGAAGTGTTTTTCTTTATATGAAAGTAAAAATATCTGAGGAAAGGAGGAGAAAGACATTCATCTTATCAAATAATCTATTTCCTTTAAAAAAGCAGTTTTTTTTTATAAATTAATATTTTCCTAGATACAACTGCTTCAATGACACAGATATTTCCTTGCTCATTTCTAAATTCATAGTGCCTCCTAAATCATGAGATATCAATGCAACTACATAAGTATTGAATTTACTGTAAGGGACAATGTTAAAGGAGAAATAATTCTTTATGGTATAAGTCAGAGCAGAAGATTCTCAATAGATAAATACATTTATAAAACTCTGTACCTGTGGTTATTTTATGTGGGTGAAATAAAACTACAAAAGTTGGTGGACTCTGAGTATTCCAAACTGCCATTTTTATTTCTTTAAGAAGACTCAAAATATTCAAGAAGATGTATCATATATTATGCATATACAATTTAAGAAAAAAAGCAATGCAATATGCACTATATTTTGCAAAAATATAGTAATATATTTTAATATATAATATATATAATATATAATAAATATATATATTACTGAATTTGTTACAAATTTATTTTAAAAACTTTGGTTTTAAATTCACAATCTTTGGTTGCAAGAAAGATTGACTACATTTTTCTCTTTACCATCCTTTATTTATTTAAATGCATTTATAAGCATTTCTTTATATCAGAACATAGCAAAAGACAGGGATGTGGACTTTTCATATAGACTAACTTTTATCTCTTTACTAACTTTATATTATTAGGTGAAATAAGACATGAAAATCAAAACTCATCAGTTAAGTATAGACACCTAAAATGATAGTAAATCATAGAAAGAATAAAAAAGGTTTAGAGGAAATTAAGATGAACCTAAAGTTGTCTGTCTGACAGATGAAAATTCACTGGAAGCATGTCAGAAGTGTCTAAAATACAGAAAATACTGCTATTTAGGTATCAGAGACCATGTCCTAGACACAGAGACTCGATAGAAAAGACACTGAAGTATGTGATATATTTTGTCATTTTAAAAGGTCAAATCTCATACACTTGAAAAGAGAGAGGTGTTGGCTTATGAAGGAAAAAGACATTAGATCATAACAGGATTTTCAGGCAAATGAAAGAGATTCAGGTTTTGATTGAATGGGCTGAGAAGCCACTGACAGATTCATATTATATGGATGCTGTATGTGACTTGTATTCTAGTATCCTTCTGATAATCTTGTTAAGAATGAACAGGACAAGGTAGAAAAAACAAACAATCATGATGCTACAAAATAATTAATTTGAAGAGTAATGTGGGCCTGGCCACATGCTTGTAATTCCAGCATTAGGGGAGGCAGAGGCAGGCAGATCTCTGTGAGTTTGAGACCAGGATGGTCTATAAAGTGAATCCAAGACAGCCAAGGCTACAGAGAAACACTGTCTTGAAATACCAAAAAAGGAAAAAAAAATGTGAAAATTTGTCCAAAAGTGCAGCAAAATCTATCATTTTTAAGTAATGATTTTTTTCTCAACAATAATAATTTTCTTTTAAGTTATTTCTATATACGTACGTATGCCTTAAAAGTCTTATCCAGCTTTTGAAACTTAACAATAGAGACTCTTGACTCATTTCCTTCCCTATCCCTCACTTATTCCCTTCTTCATTTAGTAATGCAGGACACTCATCTAAACCATAACGATAGGTGCTGATCTATTCCTATAAGAAAAATTAAGTTTTATTTTTACACTTATTTACAAAAAGTGGTGAAGATACCATTATGTAGAATGAGTAAGTTTTATTCTAATTATCGAATGAGGGCCTATTCAATAATTATTTATTATATGTAAGAGAATAGTAAGAGAGAAAGTTTCATATATTCTTAAACTCATATGCAAACAAGTACTTTCAAAAATGTGTCTATTAAGCTATCAATTCATTAATTTGTAGATTTTAGTAACATGAATATTATATATGTACACTTTAAATATCTGAAACAAAATAAACTATGTATGTGTTGCACAGCTTATACTTTAAAGAGGGTCAAGTAAAATTGGCCATTACATTTCATAAAGTGTTAAAAATATTAGAGCTCCTTACACATATGTAGATGTTGGGTAGCTTGGCCAACATGTGGGTGACCTAAAAGGGGGAGAGTGGGCTGTCTCTGACACAGACTCTGTTGCATGCCTTTTCATCAGATTTTAGCCATAAAGTACAGAATAGACATACTATAATTCACAGACCCACAGAAGATAAGTAACAAGGAGGATGCAAGAGGGAATACTTGAATCTCACTGAAAGGGGGAAATAGAATAGACATCAGATATGGCTGAAGAGAGGGAACAAAACAATAGTCTAGCACAGCTTTTTTTCTGCAGTGCTCCGTTCAGCAACAGATCAAAACAGAGACTCACAGGCAAAACATTGGGTGAAGCATATGGAGTCTTGTGGAAGAGTGAGAGGAAGGATGGAAGGATCTAGAGGTGCCAAGAGCTCCACAAGATCAGTAGAGACAACTAATCAAGGCCCATATGGGCTTGTGGAGAGTAAAGCACCAATTAAAGCCATGCATAGACTGGACCTAGGCTCCCTATACAGATATAGGAGATAGGCAGCTAATCGGATACATAGCTGAGTCTGACATGGACTCTTGCCTGCTCTTTGATCACTAACTCCTAGCAGTGTTGTCTTGCTAGGCCTCCAGGGAATTTGATTATCTCAATCCTGATGTGACTGGATGATCTGGGGGGACTGGGACCAGAAGGAGGAGAGGGGAGGAGGATAAGATCAGGAGGTAAGGTGAATAAATAAATTAATTTAATAAAAATTGACAAATTTGAATTATCAATTTTTATTGTTGAAACAGCTTTATACTCAGGCCACATGACCTGTGTATAAAAGTAACACTATTGTGACTGGAGAGATGATCCAAACTGAAAAGCTCTTAGCTACTGAAGAGGAGACTGAGGGTAAGTTCCCAACACCGGCATCAGACTGCTCATAGCCTCCTGGAACTCCAGACTTACAGAACCTGACACCCCTTCTTGTCTCCATGGGTACTGGCACATATGTGGTGCACACACAGACACACACACACATGCAGTCATACATCCACAAACACATACTTATTTGTAAACTTCATATTGTAAGTCAGTCCTGAAGTTACCTGATAAAACAGAATCAGATGAATGGGGAGGAGGTCCCCCCCCCCATCAGTGGACTTGGAAAAGGGCAAGGTGGAGATGAGGGAGGGAGGGAGGGACTGGGAGGGAATGAGGGATCGGGACATGGATGGGATACAGAGTTAATATAATGTAACTGATAAGAAAAAAAAAAGTAAAACACTGGAACTATAATAAAAACTTGTACACAAACACAAAAAAAAGTAATCCTTAGGGAAAGTTTGAATCCCAGTGATATTCTAGAAGTCTGAAAGTAGGGGGAGGGAAAGGATAATCATTTGGGAAATAAAAATTACCCTAAATACATTATTTTAAATCACAGAGAATTCATCATTAAGTAATGAACAACATACATAAAAAGAGAAACCCAGGGAGAAAGAAATTATTTGCACATAGAAACTTCTACTCATAATAAATATTTAACTCAATGCCTGTGGTTGTCACCACAAAATCCACTTAGTTGAATTACAGTATTTATTTAATATCAAAATATGTAAAGAATATGTAATTTTTGTTTTGTTTGTAATTTTCAATTCAACTTCAGAAATGACATTTTAGCATATACTAAATATCAGATGTGAGCCTTTTTAAAATAAGATTTCTTTGATTAAACAGTCATGACTGAATTGATGTCATTAATTAACCTAAGCAATGCATTCAGGTGAGTAATGTTAAATGAAGTGGAAAGTATTTTTTACTGATTTTTATATGTCATATTTGTTCACATTATTCATTTGGCGTACAAAGAATGTAAAATATCATTATCTATGTAGTCTTTTCTGCTTGGGGCATTAGTAAGTAAATACCATTTTTATAAAAAAGCATTAGTAGGGTGAAATCAGCCCTTTTCTTTTAAACATACTAAATAATAATGTTTTCTGTTTTATTCTTTTTGTCAAACTTCACTCTAGGTTCTATCTTGTTCATAGTTCACAAGACAGAGAAAAACACACACAGACACACAAAAGTAAATACTGTCATGAGGACATAATTGCAGTGTAGAAAAATGAAGCAGAAAACGTAAACACATTCTGTAGGGACTGCAACAATTACTTTAGACAATGTTGTTAGAGAAAACTCTGCCTCAAAGTAACATTTGAGAAGGAGCCTTAATAAGCCAGGGGTGTATCCAAGAAGGTCTGTGGTTGCCAAGGCAATAGTCACCTCAGCACAGGAGAGGTAGCAGAAGGGCTCTGAGGCATGTTTTTGGCACGAGAGGGTTGCCAGGATTGAAAGGAAAAACAATTTGAATGCATAGCTCATTAAATTGGTATCTGTACTTGTTAGAAATCTCTCCAGTGCTCAGGGTCTTTGGTTTTATCTTGCTTATTTGTTTTGATAGATCTTTTGATTTTTCCATGATATCTGTCTTACCTCAACACTGCCATTGAACACAGCCTGACTCAATATTATTGCCTCGCTGAAGGTTGATTGTTGCACTCCATCTTCCTAAACCATATGCTAGCTTCAAAATATTCAGAATACATCTTGAGATAATTATTTACATGCCTGGAGTATTTAGAATGTTTGATGATAAAACACAAATAGTTGCATCCATATTTATTTCTACAAAGCTTATTATATACACTTTTGTTCTACTTTTCTTATTACTGCATTGAAATACCCAAAAGAAGAACAATAAAAAAGTGGCCAGTTCCCTGCCCAAAGGTTCACCTGGGCCAGAGCCAGCAGAGGTGACCTGCATGTTCTCTCCCACCTCCATCTCCTGCTTTCCTGGGAGGCCTGTAGGGTCCCAAAAAGAGCCAGTTGAGACAGCTATACCCCATCCTGCCAGTTGCTTGCCTTCTGGGTGCACCTGGCCACAGCCAGCAGAGGGGATCAGAGTTCCACTGTCAGGCCATCAGCTCTGCCTTCCTTCCTTAGGAGGTCTACAGGAGTCCATAGCAATCAGGACACCTGATGCAAATCCAGCAAAGGTGAGAACTGGCTGTTTGCTGAGCCCAGTCATCAGGTCCACAGGCTCAGCCTGCCTCCCCAGAAGTATGCAGGCATCAGAATCATGCAGCCAACATCAGGGACAAACAGATGGCTAAAGGCCAGAATAAGAACACAATCAATAAGAGACAAGACAACATGGCACCACCAGAGACTAGCTATCCTAATGTAGCAAGCTCTGGATATTCTAACACACCTGAAGCACAAGAAGATGAACTTAAATCCAGCCTTATAAAGATGATACAGGCCGTTAAAGAGAAAATGAATAAATCCCATAAAGAAATTCAGAAAAATACAATCAAACAGGTGAAGGAAATAATTAAAACTCTTCAAGACCTGAAAATGGAACTAGAAGCAATTAAAACAAACAAAAACCATGGTAATACTGAAAATAGAAAACCCAGAGAAGATAACATGGACTACAGACACAAGTATCACCAATAGAATACAAGAAATGGAAGAGAGAATCTCAGATGTAGAAGATATAATTGAAGAAATCAATGCATTGGTCAAAGGAAATGTTAAATCAAAAAAAGTTCCTGACATAAAACATCTCAGAATTTTGGGAACCTATGTAAAGAACAAACCTAAGAATAATAGAAATAGAAGAAGGAGAATTTTCTCAGCTCCAAGGCCCAAAGAACATTTTCAGAAACATCATATAAGAAAACTTTCACAACCTAGAGAATTGCTTATAAAACTATAAGAAGCTTATAGAGCACCAAGTAGCTTGGAGAAGAAAAGAAAATCCTTCTGCCATATAAAAATCAAAACATTAATGTACAAAACAAGGAAAGATTATTAAAAGCAGCAAGAGAAAAAAGACCAAGTAATATATAAAAGCAAACCTATCAGAATTACAGCTGGCTCTGGCCCAGGTGAACCCTTAGGCAGCGAACTGACCACTGATAGACTAAGCGAACTGATAGACTAAGATCAGAAAGGAGAGGAGAACCTCCCCTATCAGTGGACTTGGGGAGTGGCATGCATGCAGAAAGGGGAGGGAGGGTGGGATCGGGAGGGGAGGAGGGAGGGGCTTATGGGGAGATACAAAATGAATAAAGTGTAATTAATAAAAAATTTTAAAAAAATTAAAAAAAAATTCCAATACCTTAAAACTTCAGTAGTAAATTTAAAGGGTCAGATTTTTTTATAGAGATATGAATCATACAGAAGGGTTAGCACACACCTAAAATAACACACATGTGTAATAACACAGAAATTGTTCATAATACAAAAATTGATTCTTAGATATTTTTTGTTCAGAAAATTGTTGAGTTTTCCTCAACAATGACCCAAAATCTCTTATGTCCATAGAGTTCTTTAAAATTTCTAAATCATTCACACAAGGGAAATCACCTTGGAATGTTATAGTTATGTTTTTAAAATGCAGATAAATTTGTTTACTACATTATTATTTTGTATGTATATGGTATGTCATGATGTCTACCACATGTGTGCCTGAGTATTTGGAGGCCAGGGTAGGCCCCTGGATGTCTTCCTTTCTTGATCTTTGGCTGTCTTTGAGGCAGTCAACCATAGAAAACAAAGATCTTTGTTTCATTTACCTCTCTCGAGATATCAGTCATCTGTGAAGTTAGGGTAACACACAATTGTGACCTGCTTTTTCTGTTGATACTGTAGATTAGAAATCAAGCCCTTGTTTTCACAGCAAATATTCTTAGACATGGACTCATGTCTCCAATACCTATATTGTGTTTGTAAAAACCAGGAACAGTGGATGTGCTATTAAAATTACTCTGTATAGTATTTATTTGAAGAACTTTGATACTAAAATTTATTGAAGGATTGAGATGTTGGTAAAAAAAAAATGTTGTAATTTGAATAACATTGAATGAGTCTTATGATTATAAATTTTAAGAATAATATTGACCATTTTTCTGTATGTTTGTTATACTTTTTAAAAATCCATTAAAATTGCTATTATTACATACCTACACTTGGATACCCTAGACATTTTTTCTAATATAACTTTGTTCATATTTATATACCTAAGAAAGGCCCTCTTTTTTTTACTTATGTAGTTAAGTGTGTGCATGTATACGTGTGTATTAGCATGTGCGTAGTGAAAATGAACACGTGAGCATGGTTACACACGCTAGCCAATCACATAAAAAGGCCAGAGTAGGGTGCAGTGTGCCCTGATTTATCGCTATCATCTTTACAACCTAGAGACATCTCAGTCATTGAACTTGAAGCAAAGCTGGTGGCCAGTAACTGCAGCGGTACTTCTGTCTCAGAACTCCAAAGGTGACAGACACAGACATAGACAAACTTGGCTTTTTATGTTGACGCAGAAAACTGGATCTCAGAGAGTCATGCTGCTACAGAAAATAATCATACACACTGAAGTAAATCACTAGTTCCATGTACATTTGTTTCTATCTAATAGAAAATAATGAAATACATTATCTTTAAATGATTGCACTTAAACTCTCAAAATTTATTTGTGAGAACTTATAGGCAACCTTTTATATTACTATGCTATAAGGGTGTTTGATACTTTATAAAATAATATGATTATTAATATTATTTTTTTTTGTTGTAATAGGATCTTATATTGAAGGTCAGCATGGCCTAAGCTTCCTGTTTCAAGTATTGGCATTGTCTTCAATATTGCCTTAGAGAATTAAGTACTTATACAGGCCTGAAAATGGTTTGTTTGAAACTTCTAATGTCTTTTCCCAAACTTGCTCTCCTTTATAAAAGCAGTGTTTATACAATCATCAATGACACCTATCAAATGTGTTTACAAAGAGTTACAGTTCTCATAAGACAATGAAAAAGAATTAAGCTTGGAACAAGGTAGGAAAATCAAGACATTGTGCACAGAGGTCATTTCAGCTGGCTTGATAATTTGTACATGATACTGGAGAACAGTGAAGGAATTGCTCAACTACATATCAGTCACTTCCCACCACTTTCAAGATAATCTTGATAAGGCGAACATAAGTATGACATATGGGCTATGTTATTTTTATCCAACAAATTTGAAGTTTTCCAAATTTCATAGTTATCTGCCTACAGGCTTTTTAAGAAAGTATCAATGGCCGCTAAGTCTTCCATAAGTATTCTACAATCCATATAACCACGAAGGCTAGTTACAGAGCAAGGGAAAAGGGAGGGGTTTCTCTAGGAAAGGAAGTAACAGGGATAGTTATGGATGGACAAGGTGTGAGGTAAATTCGAGGAGCAAAAGGGGAGATGGAATGAAGAGGAGGGTAATAGAAAGAGTGCTGAAAGTGTTACCCAAAGCTAAGGGCCATTTGAGGAATTGTATTAAAACCTAATATAGCAGAAGCTTCTTAAAATATATACATGTATAAAAGAAATGTAAATTGGAATTACCAAATAACAGGGGAGAGAAAGCACAAACTAGACATTTCTCACCACCAAAAGAAAATTCCAGGGACATAAATAGTTTTCACCTAATAGAGTTTTTGGTGAAAGGTGCTCCATTGGAATTCAAACAACCTAGCCTATTGTCTGGGCTCTTGGATGTTCTCCACAAATTGAATATAGACTCTATTGCTGAAACCCATATCTAAATAGGTAACTGAATAAGAAGTCATGCTGGTTTTTCATGGCTGAGTAATGTTCCACTGTGTAAATGTACCACAATTTCTGTATCCATTATTCAGTTGAGGGTTGTTTTCAGATTCTGGCTATTATGAATAAAACTGCTACTAACATGGTTGAGCAAATGTCCCTATGTATACTTGAGCATGAAATTTGTAGGCAAATGGACAGAACTAGAAAACAGGGAACAGGACAGGAGCCTACCACAGAGGGCCTCTGAAAGACTCTGCCCAGGAGGTTATCAATGCACATGCTGAGGCTCAGAGTTAAACTTTGGGCAGAGTGCAGGGAATCTTATGAAAGAAGGGGGAGATAGAAAGACCAGGAGAGGACAGGAGCTCCAGTTCCACAAGGAGAGCAACAGACCATCAAATCTGGGCAAAGGGATCTTTTCTGAGACTGATACTCCAACCATGGACCATTCATGAAGATAACCTAGACCACTTGCTCAGATGTAGCCCATGGCAGTTCAGTCTCCAAGTGGGTACCCTAGTAAGGAAAACAGGGGATGTCTCTGACATGAATTCAGTGGCTGGCTCTTTGATCACCTCCTTCTGGGAGAGGGGTAGCCTTATCAGGCTACAGAGAAAGACAATGCAGCCAGTCCTGATGAGACCTAATAGGCTTGGGTCAGAGAGAAGGGGAGGAGGACCTCCCTTTCAGTGGACTAGGGGAGGGGCATGGGTGGAGAATTGGAAAGGAGGGTGGGACTGAGAGGAGATGAGGGAGGGGTCTACACCTGGGATATAAAGTGAATAAATTGTAATAAATATATAACTAAATTTTAAAAAGAAGTCATGCTGGTTCCCAACTAGAGCCTTCATTCCTGTGAATATGTGTTCATAATACTGGAAGGTACTTGGTATACTACTAGAGGGAAAGGTTAACACCATATGGTTACCAACCCTGTGATCTACAATTGTGGTCCTGCATAAGATATACTGGTGCAACAGTGATGCAAAAGTTGTTTGCACAGAAGCCTATCCTGTCATAGGTCTACAACTTACCATGCCAGTGCTGCTGCCCATCATCTTTCTTCTTTCTGCAAGCTCTCCCCCTCTTTCAAGGTCTAACCTTCACCCTGATTTCACTTTGCACTCTCGCCTTACTTATTCCCTCTCTTGGACCACTTCCACTCTCTATTCTATTTCCCCTTTTGAGTGAGATTTAAACACAACCCTCTGGGTTCTCCCTGTTACTTCTCTTCTTTGGGTCTGTGAATTGTAATGTATTTATCTTGGTAGGCTTCTGGGAGGATTTCAGGTTGACTCTAGCTGAGTATTCTAGAAGCAGGGGTCACGGAGACTCAAGAGGATACCCTCTACCTAGACAAGACTCTTAGTGGAGAGATGGGAAAATCCAAACCACCCACAAAAAAATATCAACCCAAAAATGTTACCCTGCCTACTACATGTGCACAGATAAAGATAAAGTAGAGGTTGAGGGAATGTCCCGTCGGTGCCTTTCTAAATTTCAGGCAGATTTGTTTTTCTATAGTCTATATAGCCATTTAGTTTTTTAAACTCAGCTGATGCCTTGACATGAACTGTGACATACAAACAATCCTGACATCTCCTAATTTCTCTCTTGTTGCATTTTATACATTTTTCACTTATATTCTCTACATTCTTATATTTAAGTATTATTTTTGTACACAGCTCTTTCAGACTATTTGTTTTTCCACTGAGTAAAACTTCTTTCCACCATGACCCAGTTGGTTCACTTAATTTTTCCTAAGAAATCGGGGATCATCCAGATAGCATCATGCCTTGAAAATATTCTCTAAGCAAGTTTGCTAAGATCTTAACCCTTTTATAAATTTTTCCACCACTCTGAATAAATCCAACAACACTATGACAATATTTAAATATACAACTGTATCTTTACCTTTTAATTCCCTTTTTCTCTCATGTTCTGCGAACTCATTTCAAATTAGAACATGCTTACATATTTTTATGTATTAAATCTAACCAAAAGCAAATTTAAAACATTTTAAATACTAGAATATATTAATGTGTTTTGTCATTGTATACATGAGTATGTAAATTTAAATATACTCTTGTATTATTTCTGCATAAAAATAATGATATATAATCCAGGTAGATAATAAGAACCCTAGTTGGTCATGCACTAGAAAAATACATGATGATGGTTTTGTTTTTGTTTTTGTTTGTTGTTTTTTTTTTGTAGACATTTAGATAATATTTGTGTGAAGTTTATGTGAATTATGTCAGCTTTGGAATATACTGAATATACTTAGGAAACTAATAAATATGGATTGATTTTTATCTTTTAAATTATTGTTAATTTAAAAAGATATCACATACAACATCTAAAGAAAAGGGTCATTAAGCAGAAATTATCAGACTCACAGGTTTTAGAAACCCTGTATATAACTTCTCTCCTTTATTTTAAATATTGCACTAAATATTGCACTAAAGAATCCTATCCTGAATATTATAGGTAGCAGAACATATTCAAATATTTTTGCATATTATTAAAAATCTTATTAAAACATGAAGGTTATCAGTTTAAATAGTAAAGTTTTCTTCATGTGTGTGCATTGCATATTCCAGCGTTGACCTGTGAATATGATTTTAGAAACTTTTATAGAAACTTTCTTTTCAATGTGGCTACTAAGATATTCATTGCTCTACCTGGGACAAGTACCCTACTCTTCAATGACCATTGACTTATACAGCATTTAATAATCTACCACTTCAAAAGAGTTGAGAATGATCAAGGACTGACAATTAATTCTTGTTGATGGTTATATGCATAGTTTCAAGCTGACCACACTTCAATGCACAAAAAATAAGGGAGCTGGAAAACAAAGTAAATTATTCCAATTTAAAAAAAAATAAAAATAAAAAATAAAACAACTAATTCTTAATTTTGAAAAGGATTTATAGTACCATGCTTGATTAAAAGCTGGATATGCTTATGGACACATGTTAATAGCATAATATATGTGAGTTTATGTTTATGCCTATCTAAACCAAAACCAAACCAAAACTAAACAAAACAGTTCAATAGGTCTGTACTAGCTTGGGCTACTTTAATTAACACAAACCCTGATTGAATCAGATCAATGGAACTGAACAGAGGACCCAGAAATTAACCCACACAATTACAGACACCTGATCTTTGACAAAGATGCCAAAACCATACAATGGAAAAAAGATACCATCTTCAACAAATGGTGCTGGTCCAACTAGATGTCTACATGTAGAAAAATGAAAATAGATTCATACTTATCACCCTGCACAAAACTGAAGTCCAAGTGGATCAAAGACCTCAACATAAAACCAGACACATGAAATCTGCTAGAAAAAAAGTGGGGAATACCCTAGAACTCATTGGTACAGGAGAAATCTTCCTGAACAGAACACCAACAGCACAGGCTCTAAGAGCAACAATCAATAAATGGGAACTCATGAAACTGAAAAGCTTCTGTAAAGCAAAGGACACTGTCATCAAAACAAAGTGACTGCCTACAGATTGGGAAAGAATCTTTACCAACCCTTTATCTGACACAGGACTCATATCCAGTGTATATAAAAAACTAAAGAAGCTGGAAAGCAGCAAACCAAATAATCCACTTAAAAAATGGGGAACAGAGCTAAACAGAGAACTCTCTGTAGAGGAATATCCAATGGCAGAGAAGCACTTAAAGAATTGCTCAACCTCATTAGCCATTAAGGAAATGCAAATCAAAACAACCCTGAGATTTCACCTTACACCCATCAGAATGGCCAAGATGAAAAACTCAAGTGACAACACATGCTGGAGAGGTTGTGGAGAAAGGGGAACCCTTCTCCACTGCTGGTGGGAATGTAAACTTGTACAACCACTCTGGAAATCAATCTGGCTCTTTCTCAGACAACTAGGAATAGAGTTTCCTCAAGATCCAGCCATACCACTCCCAGGCATATATCCAAAAGAGGCTCAAGTACACAACAAGGACATTTGCTCAACCATGTTTATAGCAGCTTTATTTGTAATAGCCAGAAGCTGGAAACAGCCCAGATGCCCCTCAGCTGAAGAATGGATGCAGAAATTGTGGTACATCTACACAATGGAGTATTACTCAGCAATGAAAAAATAAGGAAATCATGAAATTTGCAGGTAAATGGTGGGACCTGGAAAGGATCATCCTGAGTGAGTTGTCCCAGAAGCAAAAAGACATGCATGGTATATACTCACTCATATAAACATACAACATAGGATAAAGCCGCTAAAATCTGTACATCTAAAGAAACTAAGCAAAAGAAAGGAGCCTAACTAAAATGCTCAGTCCCCATCCTGAAAGGCAAAGAGAATGGACATCAGAAGAATAAAACAGGAAACAACCTAGGAACCTGCTACAGAGGGCCTCTGAAAGCCAGAAGAAAACAGGAAACAACCTCAGAACCTGCCACAGAGGGTCTCTGAAAGCCTGTGCCGTGCAGACTGTCAAAGCAGATGCTGAGCCTGATGGCCAACTGACAGGCAGAGTGAATGGAATTTTATGTAAGAAGTGGGAAATAGCAAGAGCTGGAGAGGACAGGAACTCCACAAGGAGAGCAACAGAACAAGAAAATTTGAACACAGGGAACTTCCCAGAGACTCATACTCCAACCAAGGACTATTCGTGGAGATAACCTAGAACCCCTGCATAGATGTAGCCCATGGCAGTTCAGTGTTCAAGTGGGTTACATAGTAATGGGAAGAGGGACTCCCTCTGACATAATCTGATTTGCCAGCTCTTTCATCATCTCCCCCTGAAGGGGGAGCAGCCTTACCAGCCCGCAGAAGATGACAATGCAGCCACTTCTGATGAGAACTGATAGACTAAGATCAGAAAGAAGGAGAGGAGGACCTCCCCTATCAGTGGACTTGGGGAGGGGCATGCATGCAGAAAGGGGAGGGAGGGTGGGGTCGGGAGGGGAGGAGGGAGAAGCTTATGGGGGGATACAAAATGAATAAAGTGTAATTAATAAAAGTTAAAAAAATTAAAAAACAGTCATATATTATTCAGGTACTACCACGGTAGCAGCTGTTAAATGTGATAGAATTTACGTAGGACTAGAACAAAATTATTAGAACTCTGTGCAAGTTGACTAGCATTTATCCTACTCTCATAAAAACATACAAATAACGTGATGAAAATGTCAGTCAAGGTCAAGCTCTAGGATAAACTTTATTGCTCTTATATACGTGATTAATAAATTTTCAATATTAATATATTGCTAATGTTCAATAAATCACTTTACTACACAAGTTTATCTCTATCTTATATTATTTAAATTACAATAAACAACTAATTATAACTAATAATTGCATATTTTAGGCAACATATTTGCAAATTGGTTTCACTTATTTTTCTCAATCTCATAAGAGTTTTGTTACCATAATTCATCACCAAAAACTTAAAAGAAAAATCAAAGCTCTAAATAAAACTAATGTGGTAATTAATAGCTATGCTTATACATATAATATAACTTCAATGATTTCTGCATAACAAAGAAATCTTGAACATTTAAGTATACACATTAATTATAGTTATGAAAAAAGTTTATACTTGGAATAAATTATGTAATATACAACAAATGGAGAGACTTCTTGGTGAGCTTGTTTAAAATATCGGAAATATCTTCCTTAGTATAAAGAAACAAACTGAAATGATTTCTTGGTTGAGGAAGGGATTTGTGGGTAAGAATGTCTAGACTCTGTTGGTCTCCTGTGGAGCTCTTGTCCTCTCCAGGTCTTCTATCTCCCCCTTCTTCCATAAGGTTCTCTGCACTATGCCAGAGTTTGGCTGTGAGTCTACCCAAAGTTTGGCTTTGATGCCCTGATGGGTAGTCTTTCAGAGGTCTCCTGTGGAAGCCTCCAATCCGATTACTTGTCTTCTCCTACGTGAGACGTCTATCCTGTTTGTCCTCTTAGTGAGGTTTCAGCCTCTTTTCTAGGGTGGTCTGCAGAGATCTATACTCCAACCAAGGACCATGCATGACAAGGACCCAGACGCCTGCTAAGAGGAAGCCCATAGGCTGCTCAGTTTCCAAGTGGGTTCCCTAGTAAAGGGGCCAGGGGCTGACTCTGACATGAACTCAGTGGCTGGCTCTTTGATCACCTCTCCTTAGGCTACAGACAGGATAAAAATGAATAAATAGAAAGAAAGAGAGAGAGAGAGAGAGAGAGAGAGAGAAAAGGAAGGGAGGGAGGAAGAAAGGAAGGAAGGAAGGAAGGAAGGAAGGAAGGAAGGAAGGAAGGAAGGAAGGAGAGGGAGGGAGGGAGGGAGGGAGGGAGGAAGGAAGGAAGGAAGGAAGGAAGGAAGGAAGGAAGGAAGGAAGGAAGGAAGGAGAGGGAGGGAGGGAGGAAGGAAGTCAGTCTAGACTCAATGCACTGTACCTGGAAATACGGTATGCCCTGACAAACTTCATGCAATTTAACCCTTTAAATATGAAATCGTTTCTATCAATTCTCATTACCATCATTGTTTTACTCATTTCACATTTTCTGGTTTTCTGAAAATCTTTCTACTTGTTTGTTTTCTTTCTCCTTGTCTCCTGTCTTAAAATAGGCCCTTCTGGGAACTGCCACCTAGAGGACTTATCATTTGACCCTCATATCCTCTTTTCAATTTTAAAATGTCAATAACAAATACAGAAAAAACTTTGATACTGTATTTTTTCACTTAGTTTACACTGTAACTTCATTTATCTCTACTCTGCTGTTGCTTTATGCTTAAGTAAAATGATTCTTAATATTTTAACTAAATGAAAATGTATCTTGGAAGACAATGCAGAGTTTATGGATATGGAAACTGTCTCTCCTCTCAGGTCTTGAGTTAGGCTGAGCCTGACATGCCTCTGTTATATCTCAGGTCTACTCTCCACAAATGTAGCTAACAATTTTTCTGGAATGTGTTGTTTCTAATTTCTCTAATATAACCAGGCTTGAAAGTCCCTGGAAATTGCTGTCCAGAAATTATTTTAACTGTTTGATAGTTCTAATATTATAAGACATCTAATTCGGTTCAGGAGTGCTGACATGAGTTACACTGGACAAAGTGTGTTAACATAAATATTTATTTTAAAATTAATTTTTAATGCATTCAAAGGGTTAAAATGATTACTGTTCCAAAATGATTTGTTTTTTTATGTATTTCTGATTAAGATATAAAAAAGAGTACAGAATTTGATTATTTGTCTCTAGTCATCATTACAGTAAATAAAATGACATAGAATATTGTGAAAATAAAATGGGAGTCTTTCAAGGGTTACATAATATAGTGCCGGCATAACCTGGTATAATGTACTTGGTAAATGTTATATTTTCACACACAACATTGCAAATTCTGATATTCCTGAATGCTTTAATGTCCTATTACACTTTTTTTATGCTGACTTTAAAATGAATCGATTCTGATGTCAAAGTGACTTATCACATACCTTCTTTTTTTAATATGTACATTTTTTCCTAGTTTCTTCACCAGAAAATATATTCTGTTTCCTCTGCGTTGGTCATTTGGGCATTCTCACACTTATATACCCCTTATATGCCCTTCATAGTATTATTCTAATTGTATCCTCTTTAACACTGTATAAAAGAATTATTTTTTGTGCTCAAAATACAATTGAATAATACCTACTTACGATATTTTCAATAGTAGAAGCAATATGCCTACTCCTTTTCATTTTAAAAACATGGTCGACAGTCAAAATTTTAACTGGATTATATATTACTAATTATTACTAATACTGAAAGAGCCTCCAGCCAAGGACCATACATGGATATAACCTAGAACCCCTACACAGATGTAGCCCATAGCAGCTCAGTGTCCAAACGGGTTCCCTGGTAAGGGGAACAGAGACTGTCTCTGACATGAACTCAGTGGTGGGCTCTTTGACCACCACATCCTGAGGGAGAAGGAGCCTTGACAGGCCACAGAGGAGGACAATGCAGCCAGTCCTGATTAGACCTGATAAGCTAGGGTCAGATGGAAGGGGAGGAGGCCCTCCCCTATCAGTGGATTTGGTGAGGGGCATGAGAGGAGATGAGGGAGGGAGGATGAGATTGGGAGGGAACGATGGAAGAGGCTACAGCTGGGATATCAAGTGAATAATCTGTAATTAATATAAAAAATAAAATAAAAGTTTATTTAAAAAAAGACTGAAAGTGCTTTCCAATTTGTATTGAAGCCTGTTACTTATTTGAAATGCTGGTTATTTGCATTTGAAAATCAAGTGTTACCTTTATTTAAGTCTGGGTAAATTTGTTTGTATGCCTTATTTCACTTTTTGTTTGTAAAGTGGTTCTCAAAAATATCATATTCTTGCTCTCAAAACATCATAGAAATGGTATGTCTAATGATGGTGAACTATGTTAATTCTGAAATGTAGCATTTTTAATGATCTTCTACATAGTCCTGTGTTAAATGCTAAGTCAGGTTGACACAAAGAACACAAATCAAGTGGTTAGATAGACTACAATGGTGAAGGTATTAATATCTGACTTCCAAGGGATTTTCTGAACTGTAAAAGCATTTTGTTCAGTATTGTAACTGTCATGAACATAATAATTGAACTACAAATGACAGAAAATCCTTTCAAAAATGCTAGTCTTAAAGAAAGCATCTATATATTGAAATGATTGTGACTACTTGCCATTACCACCTTTTTCCTGCATCTATATCTGGATAAAGTGTGAACAATCTTAAATCTGTTGTAACTTAAATTTGCCCCATTTCTGGTTTTCAGAATCTGTCATAATATAGACAGAACATATGTTTCCTTCCCCTCTTTCTTCACTGCCAATCTTGCCTCAAGTGCTATAAATAATCAAAATTGAGTTTGATTAATTTCTAACTGCAAGTAAAAATATGATATCCAAATATTTTAATAAAATATAATTATCTAACCTTTATTCCTTCTTTTGCTTCACATTGAAATATTTTATTTATCCCAATTTTGAGTATTATAATTCATTATAAGTATTGTACTGTTTTAGTGATAAAAGCAATCCAAAGAGGTTGTAGGAAAAGAACCCTCCTCAATTGCTAGTGGGAATGTAACCTTTTACAACATTAGAAATCAATCTGGAATATTAGAATAGTGCTACCTCAAGATCCAGCTATACCACTCCTGGGCATATACCCAAAAGTTGCACAACCATACAACAAGGACATTTGCTCAACTATGTTCTCAACAATTTTATTCATAACAGCCAGAATCTTGAGGCAACCTAGATGTTCCTTAACTGAAGAATGGATGCAGAAATTGTGGTGCATCTATACAATGGAATACTAGTCTGCAATTAAAAAACAAGGAAATCATGAAATTTGCAGGCAAATGGATGAAACTAGAAAATATCATGCTGAGTGAGGTAATTCAGAAGCAGAAAGACACACAGGGTATATACTCACTTATAAGTGGATATTAGACACATAATATAGGATAAACATACTAAAATCTACAGTCCTAAAGAAGCTAAACAACAAGGAAGACCCTAGAAATAGGCTGAAACCTCATTCAGAAGAGCAAACAGGATAGAGATTGGAAGTAGGAAAAGACAGGAAGAGGACAGGAGCCTTCCACTGGGGGCCTCTGAGAGACATAGGGTATCAAAGCCAAACTTTGGGTAGACTCAGAGCCACACTTTGGGCAGAGTGTAGGGAAACTTATGGAAGAAGAGGGAGATAGAAAGACCTGGAAGAGACAGTAACTCCACAAGAAGACCAACAGAGCCCAAAATAACTGGGCCCAGGGGGTCTGCAGAGAGCAATATTCCAACCAAGGACCATTCATGGAGAGGACCTAAACCACCTGCTCAGATGAAGCCCATTGTCTGCTCAGTTTGCAAGTGGGTTAACTAGTAAGGGGATCAGGAGCTGCCTCTAACAGGAACTCAATGGCTGGTTCTTTTATCACCACTCCCTAGGGGCACAGCCTTGACAGACCACAGAGGAAGATGCGACCTGTTAGGCTAGGGTCTAATAGTAGAGGAGGAGCTCCTCTTCTATCTGTGGACTAGGGAAGGCAAAGCAGGAGGAGAGAAGGTGGGACTGGGAGGAGATGGAGAAAGGAAGGCTCCAGCTAGGATATAAAGTGGCTAAATTGTAATAAATAATAATTAATTAATTAATACTTAGAAAAAATAATAAAATATTATAATTTCTTTATTAATTTTGTATGCTGAATTTAATATTAAGAAAATCTTATATATAAGTATCTATTAATAGTTTGGAAATATTTTTATTAGTGATGAAAATATGCTGAAATGTATTATTTTGAAAAGTTTCTGTAACCCATGGTAACTCAGTATCCAAGTGGGTTCCCTTGTAAGGGGAACAGGGACTATTTCTGACATGAACTCAATGGCTTGCTCTTTCACCTCACCCCCCCCAATCTAAGGGAGGAGCAGCCTTGCTAAGACACAGAGGAGGACTTTGCAGCCAGGAAGGCCTGAATATACCTGATAAGCTAGGGTCAGATGAAAGGAGACTTCCACTATCAGTGGACTTGAAAAGGGGTGGGAGAAGATGAGGAAGGAGGGTGAGGTTGGGAGGGAATGAGGGTATGGGATACAGCTGGGATACAAAGTTAATAAACTGTAACTAATATTAAAAAATTAAAAATTTAATTTAAAAAGCTTCTATATAGTAGCAGCAATAAAGAAAAGCAATAGATAGTTTCTATCAGGCAAATTAAAAAGGAAAAAATTAAGCAAATAATACCTTGTACATATCTTATATGTAGACAAATCTATATTTATATAATTGCATATAAAATGAATCATGCAAGATCTATTACTGTAAAACAGTGTGACTGTTTAGAAAGCATAAAAAAGTTTGTACATATTGAAATTTAAAGTTGTTTTGGACCTTGCATTACATAATTTTTAATAAATATAACCTTATGAGTAAGTATAAGTGAATTTGATGATTTATGGTAGAAAATACTTGTGGAATTTCTGTGTGAAGATTACTGTCAACTAGAACACTTTCTTGGGATCATATTTTTAGCATTCATTTAAAGGGAGTCAGTTGAATAAAAGCTGAATATCTTGTCAGAACATGAACAGCAGAGAAAAACTCTTCACCCAATTCAGCCAGGCAGTACTAAAATATGATGCTATGCTATTAATCTTTTCCCATTTTTCCTGTTCAATTCATATGTCATCTAGGCTTCAGTCTACAGGATGCTGCTCCAGACCTTGCGGCTTCCATTCTTACCAAATTTCCTCAAGTGGTTAACTCACAAACATATCAGGAGATTTATTTTCTAATGTTCTAAGTATGTCTCACCTTAATCAAACTGACAATTAAGATTCACCAAAAAAGTGGTAGAGAGGTATAAATGGCACATTGTAGAGGCCATGAAGCAGTATATGGCTGTGAAAACCATCTTCCTGCTTTTCCCTTTCATTACAGACAGAGCTCTGACTATCAGATAGTAAATCAGTCACACTTAGAGAGAAAATTTCCCCTTAGTCACTTTTCCTTTATATTAATCATCTCTCCACATACCTGCTGTACAGATACATGAAAAAGGGCACTTTACTATAAGTTTTGTATTGTCTAGTCTGAATGATTTGCCAATAAAAACTATCAATATCATTGTTATTCCTTTATAAAGCTACCTTTGAAGCCTCTTAAAAGTAATTTTTAAATCCATACAGCACACAAACCTACAACACATGATTGTGCGCACACGCACACACACACACACACAGACACACACATATTTAAAAAGATATCAAATTATAAATCTATGGAAGTTTTCTCTCTTGAGAAGTACATTTCTTTCACTATAAAACACAATGTTTTATTTGTCCCTTTAAAACTGTATGCCTACTCTTTGATCACCTCCCCCTGAGGGGGGAGCAGCCTTACCAGGCCACAGAACAAGACAATGCAGTCCTTCCTGATGTGATCTGATAGACTAAGATCAGAAGGAAGGAGAGGAGGACCTCCCCTATCAGTGGACATGGGGAAGAGCATGCATGCAGAAAGGGGGGGTAGGGTGGGATCGGGAGGGGAGGAGGGAGGGGCTTATGGGGGGATACAAAATGAATAAAGTGTAATTAATAATAATAATAATAATAAAAAGAGGAAAAAACTGTATGTCTTCCAAATTTAAATTTTGTACATGTATCTAATGGACTCATTGATACTACAAGGAAAAAGGAAGAAGAAAACACATTGCTAAACTGGGTAAAGATAATATATTGCAAATAGAGTATAGAATTTCATTTGTAAAACACCGCTTTAGTTTTATAAGGGTGGCTTAGTGGTAATGAATACTGGGTATTCTTGCAAAAGACCCATTGGAACATATTGGTTCCCAGGACCAATATGATGACAAAGAATTATCTGTAACTTTAGCTCCAAGTGATGCTACACCTTGTTCTGGCTTCTAGGGATATTGGAAAACTGAGTAGTGCACATATATACAGTCAGTCAATACACTCAAACACAGAAAGTAAAAATAAATAAGTCTTACAAATAAAAAAATATTACTGTAGCATAACTGACAAGCAAAAATTCTACATTTAATATGTTAAATGCTTAGAGTTTGGTAAGGTTGGCCTTGTACCTTGTACTAGTAATACCTTCCTCATTATCAATGTCATGGTTATAAGTTTTCTCTAAGGGATTCTATGTATTCTTGTCTTTGAAATTTATTTTTTGTTTTATTTGAAGAACATTAATGGGATAGGAGCCTCACAAGGAGACCAACAAAACTAGAATATATGAGCCCAGGGGGTCCTGCAGAGACTGATGCACCAACAGATGATCATCATGAAGAGGACATAGACCTCCTCCTCAGATGTGGCCAATTGGCAGCTCAGTCTCCACACGGATCTCTGAGGGAGGGGAGCAGGAGCTGCCTGTATCATGAACTCAGTTGGCTGCTGTTGGATCACTCGCCCCTGATGATGCAACCTTGCCTGGCCACGGAGGAAGAAGATCCAAGCAGTCCTCATGAGACTGAACAAGCTATGGGCAGATGGCAAGAGTGAGAACTCCCCGTTTCAGTGGACCAGGGGAAGGGGATGAGGGAAAGAGGGAGCAAGGATAGAACTGCAGGGAGTTGTGAAGAAAAAAATAAAAAACAGAACATTAACATGAGTACTCTCTTAACAAATGTTAACTTTACAATAAAGTATAGTTAACTATAGGCACCATTAGGAACCATAAAATATAATGATATATAAAATATATTGTGCTATTAAACTCCAGATTTACTAAAGAAAATGTTTATTCCATCACTCTTGTTTGTGTCCATGAATTTAACATTTTTAAATTCTTTATTAATTACACTTTATTCATTTGTATCTCCCCTGTGGTTCCCTCCCTCCTCCTGTCCCAATACCTCCCTTCCTCTACCCTCTGCATGCATGCCCCTCCCCAAGTCCACTGATGGGGAGGACTTCTTTTCCTTCCTTCTGATCCTAGTCAATTAGGTCTCAGCAGGAGTGGCTGCCTTGTCTTATTCTGTGGCCTGGTAATGCTGCTCCCCCTTCAGAGGGAGGTAATTAAAGAGCAGGCCAATCAGTTCATGTCAGAGACAGTCCCTGTTCCTATTACAATGGAACCCACTTGGATACTGGACTGCCATGGGTTACACCTGTGCAGGGGTCTTAGGTTATCTCCATACATAGTTCTTGGTTGGAGTATCAGTCTCAGGAAAGACCCCTGTGCTCAGAATCTGTTGCTCTCCTTGTGGAGTTCCTGTGCTCTCCAGATCTTACTGTTTCCCACTTCTTTCCTAAGATTCCCTGCACTCTGCCCAAAGGTTGCCCATAAGTTTCAGCATCTGCATTGATAGTCTGCAGGGCAGAGCCTTTCAGAGGTCCTCTGTGTCAGGCTCCTGACTTGTTTCCTCTTTGAATTTATTTAAAGGATTGTCCTTTTGTGACCTGTTTTTTTTTTAATTTTCATTTAAAATGTCTGCTAGATTCATTTGTTCTTATGTCAAGTTTGCTTCTGTATTCTTTCTATAGCAGAATTAAAATATAAAATAGTGAAAACACAGGGAATTATATAAAAAATAAGGAACAAGACAGTTGAAATTATAGGTATGAAACTATGAGGAGTTCAAGTTGGTTGCTCTATAAATTTAGAATATAAAATGTAATAAAAGGGAGATTTTTGAATATCAATCTTAATAAAAGAATAGCTTATGCTCTAACTGATATAATGACACTAAATAGGAGTCTATCAAAGTTGTATTTCAAAGGGTTTTAAATTTTATAGGTCTTTTGAAAGTCTGCTGTAATGAAGAGTTCAAGTAAGGAACAAATCTATCTTAAATTAATGGATTTATTGGAACCATGTATATAAGGACTACAGGAATGTAGAACATAGAATCACTTGGGAATACATTGGTAAGAGAAGATGAGGGAGCGGGACTTGATTGGTCATTTTGCTACATTTTAAACACTTCTATGGTTGTCGCCATTGTACTTAGCATAAATATTAGGATTTTTCTTTTGACATCTAATGCCATGGCCTTTCCTTATATTTCAAAATATCTCCTATTATCTGATATCATTTCTGGCCCATCATTCTCTTGTTCCATATAAATAATTCTCTCATAATTTTTAAGCTTTTCACTTTTTCAATATGTGCCTTCATAGAGATAATAAGTTCACTCAAAATCTTCATGCTTGTTTTAAATGACAATTTTTTCCATATCTCTGATGTTTCAAATGAAATAACTTTTAACCTTCTTCAGAAGGATATTGCCATCTGTCTATCTGAGCATTGTTCTTTTAGTCTTGGTTACATTTTGTTTGTATTTCATATAACCAATTAAATTTGCTGTTTTATATATATATATATATATATATATATATATATATATATATATATATTGCTGGTTATTTTGATCAAGCAAAATTGAGAGGGTTTCCTTTCCACTTATATCATCCTGTACTGCCAGTTCATCATGCATGAGGCATGATGCATCCTCTCTACATAGTGTAGCATTTGGCATTGAGAAGTTATTAAACACATTGCTTTTAACAAATGAGTGTCATAGAGATCCTTAGTCACACTTTCCCATTTAGATATAGTAATTTTCTTGGATTTGGAGACGTGGTGGAGTGAGTAATAGCTAGTCTTACTCTTAGAGAGAATGTGGGTTCTGATCCAAAGACCTAGGTGGGGTGGTTCACAAATGCCAGTAATTGTAGCCTTACAGAATCTGACACTTTTTTCTGGCCTCCATGGGTACCTTCATGGTTGGACATGCGGGCGCTTGCGTGCACACAAACACATACACAGTTAAAATAAACCTTTAAAAACAAAGAAAATCATATATTTTTTTCGTCTTTCTGAGCAGGTAAGTATCCTCAATGCCATACCTGATGGCTTGAGATCCCACATGGTAGAATTAATATAACCAGCTCCTAAAGATTGTGTTCTGGTTGCACACCTGCTCCATAAACACAAATATACACATAAAAAATAACCAAGTCTACAAATTGAAATTGTCTTGCTAATGCTCAAATTTTGTCTCCAGAAATAAAAAGTAATATATATTACTTCCTTTATATATTTTTCATTTATATTTTACATATTATGTTTACATATATACATATATTTTACACATACAACATGCAGAGAGCCTGCTTGCTTGTTGTTTGATTGCTTATCTTTTTCCACATTCACAGTAGTCTATTTTTTATATAGCTGAAACTAAGAAATTATTAGATATATAAGAGAACATTTTAATATAATTTTTATATTTTATATTAATCATAGGTTATTTACTTTGTATCCCAGCTGTATCCCCTTCCTCATTCCTTCCCAATTCCACCCTCCCTCTCTCATCTCCTCCCCTGCAGCTCTCTAAGTCCACTGATAGGGGAAGTTCTCCTCCTTTTCATCTGACCCTAGTTTATCAGGTCTCCTCAGGATTGGCTGCAATGTCCTCCTCTGTGGCCTAGCAAGTCTGCTCCTCCCTCTGGGGTGAGGGGGCAAAGATCCAGCCAGTGAGTTCATGTCAGAGACAGTCCCTGTTCCCCTTACTAGAGCACCCACCTGTATACTGAGCTATCATGGGCTACTTCTGAGCAGCAGTTTTAGGTTATATCCATGCATGGCCCTTGGTTGGAGAATCAATCTCAGAAAAGACCCCTGTGCCCAGAGATATTTGGTCCTTGTGGCGCTCCTGTCCTCTCCAGGTCTTAGTAATTCCCCCTTCTTTCATATGATTTCCTGCATAAGAGAACTGTTAAAGAAACTTAAAAACAAAGAAACTGGTATCACAAATGTAAAATACTATTGAGAAGCTTAATCAAATTCCATAAAAGAAGACATAGAGAGAACATCCCTTTATAAATTTAGATGGTTGTCATATACTCTAAAGGATGAGGAGAGGTTAGGACACACCTCTAAGTCTGTGAGACATAAAATGAGTAGTTACATATTCAAAAGATACTTCAAGAATATGATACAAGTTTTGGCTTGCTTTGGGTGACAACAGAGATGCAATTTGAACTCATATCAAAGGCTACCATTGGTCCAAAATGGTACTTGCCACTTATCTCCCTTCAGTCCACTCTCAGACTCTAGGATCTCTGTTCCCTCATTTGACACCTCACATATTAGGTCATTCACTATTTTGAACTTAGTTAAGGATGAGGACACAATAGTTTATTTTTGTATGATAGAATTCAGTTCTAGATTTTTTATTTTTAATTTTGGCCCTTCATTGAAATTTTATGCATGTCTCAGCTTTTCTAGTTACTGCCAAATGAAATTCAAGTAGAATTTCATTTCAATAATGCAATAACTCCCCCCCTTTTTTTTTTACTACTACGAATCCTTTATTTTAAATTTAGCTTAAAATTTCTTCAGAATTTTGCTCTACCCTCAAATCTAAAAAGCCTGCAGGTGAGAAAAATCTGCTTAGTTTTTCTAATTCACTTCTCCTCCTAACCATGTCTAAGTTTTGAACTTCTGTTGGTTAGAGTTGGTGGTTTGCGAGAGGGGGGAATCATGATATAATGAATGTTTCTTATCTAACTGAAAGACAGTTTTTGAAATGTAAAATTGATAGACCTTGGTTCCTAATTCTCACCGGTTGGAATAACCTTGTTATAAAATTTCATATATGGGTCTTTAGTTTGTTGTTTTTCTGTGATTATAGTTAGTTCCCAAGAGTTCAGAAATATACCCTCCAGACTTTTAATTCTTTAAGTGACACATTAAAATAAAATATTCTTTAGATGAGCCTAAATGTATAACTTTGCAAAAATTTCAATATAACTTACGTAATAGTTTGAATAAGAATGCCCTCTCTCCATAGATTCAGAAAACTAACGCAGTATGTACCTGCACTCCATGGAGAAGTTTAGGAGGTATGGCCTTGGAGGAAGCACGTCACTGCGGCTGGAGTTGAAGTAAGCGGCCTCACCTAGCCTAATTTCACTTTGTTCTCTACTTCATGCTGGAGGATAAAGGTGTGAATTCTTGGTTACCTGCTCTGGTTTCTATATCTTCTGCCCGCTGATATGCTTTGCAGGCATGGTGGACTCTTATTCCTCTGGAGTAAACTGAGTAAACTCCTCCTTCTGTAAGTTTCCATCACCATGACCTTTTATCACAGCAACAGAAAAAGTACCTAACATCCCATTTATATTCACATAACATAAGTAACATAAGACTTAAAAATGTATCATTCCTATGCTCTCTTGTCACACAACGCTGCCATATCTACAAAGTAAAGGTTAAGAATTTTCATGGCAGGAGTTAAACAGTTTCCCAGCATCCTTTCACTTAAGGGGACACAAGAAGCTGTCAATGCCTTTGTCTTAATAGGGCGGCCAATTTTATATAAAGGAAGAGAGAATTGCCCTAACCCATTTGTGAAAAGAAGCTGGAAGCCAAAACTTTGAAATTATCTTCTCTTCTTGGATTTCACAGCTTTTAGTTCTTCTATGTAGATGGAAGGGAACAGAAGCAATTTCAAGGTTTGGAATGCTTCTATGAATGGGTTGATTTCTTTAGTATCTAAACACAGTGTTCAATTTTTCTTTGCTTTAAGAGATCAAAACTAAGACTGGAAATTTTTCATTTTAACTTTATTTCATATATTGTTCCACTGTGAAAAACTCACTTAATAAATTTCAGTGTTTTAAATACTGTTTTCCTTTTACACACACATATATATATATTATTTTAATACTATATGTATTTACTGTACTGGTATTCTATTAACAGAGCTCTGTGTTAAATGAATTCAGAGAAGATTATTGTATCAGAATATGAAATACTGAGTTAACTTCTTTAACTTTGTGAATAGAGACTAATTTATAATCATCCCATATGTATTCTGAACAATATTATATAAAGATATATATATAATTACATATAACTAAATAGTACATAACTATATGTCACTAATGTTTATATATTCCTAATGTCATATAAAGAATGCCATATAAAGAATATATATACTTCCCTTAATAATCAGTATTTTTCTCTATTTTTTCACTTGTCTTTTAAGAGTTGGGATACAAAGTGAATAAACTGTAATAATAAAATAAATAAAATTTTTAAAAAAGTAAACTTGTGTTCACACCAGTGGACACTTGTGTCTGTTCTGTATGCATTTAAATTTCAGAAATATCTAGGTCATTTCTCTTTTTCAGTGTTTTAAAGCCTAGTGCTTCTCGGTGGTAACTGGAAAGTTGGTTACATAAGTTTATGAGGATTTACTATGGAAATATTTTATACATCCAGTCATTTATTTTTATTCTCTACTGCAAAGGATTAAAAATTTTTAGATATTAGAAAATAAAGAGAATATGATGCTGGTATGTATAATGGTAAGGGGAACAATTTCTCTTTTCTTTATATTTTTTTTCTAAGTGATGAATTCACAAGCTTATGCAGTAACATTGACTGTGAGTAATCCTTCGCAGCATGAGCTATTTCTGTGTTGGAAACTATTGACAGGGAGGGGAAAATCATCAGTATGCTGACGACGTGACACACTCAGGACTCTTGTTTCTTGGGAGAAGCATGAGCTTTCATAAACTATGTTGATAAGTAAGTCATTACAGAAGATGGATCAACCACACTTTGAAATTAACTCCAAATTTTTATTTCCAAGGACTTTGGCTTTTTTTTTTCTTTTTTCTTTAGTTCAGTAATAACTTATCTCCATGGTTTTGCTCTCAGCTACACACTAAAAATCCAAATGAATTCCTTCAGGACTCACACATGTTAAGAAACCGTGTTACCAGCAGCAGAATATTATGACATGATTTTTGTGTTACATTCTAATTGCTAATCAATGTAGCACAGCTCTGAATCATACTTTCAAGTTAGGAAATGATCATTAAAAGGGGTCACTCACACATACTCGCATTTACAAACCAATGAAAAATCTAAATGCAATCCCATGGATTGTTCTACTTTTCTAGAGGGTTTCATATTGAGTTTCTGGTTAGAGTATAAAACCAATATTTAAAGTAAATAATCCTTTATGTCATTTCATATTTTGTGTAACAGAAATAGCAGAAAAGCCATATAAACAATATCTGCTGATAAGATTAGCATGCTGCACCTACAGTTTTGTGAAAGTGACAGAAGTTCTTTTGTAGTCCTGAAAGAACACATTTGTTTTCATATGCAAAAATATTGAAACAATTGTCTGAAATTTTAAATTTAAAATTAAAATAAGTTTTATTCAGCAACAAAATATACTGTTTACAAGAATCAAAATCCAAACTCAAAGTATATCATCTAAAAGGGTATAAAAGACTCAGTTGGAACACACAACTAAATATCCAGACACTGGCTTATTCCTGGTGTTTTCCATGCCACGACTTAAACAACATTATTGCATCTCTCATTATTTTCTGACTTTCAGCCCTTCTCTTTGAGGATGGAGCCCAGTCTCTCCTGTAGGGAATCTTTGTTCCTCAGGCTATTGTGCTGAGTCCTCAATATCCTACAAAGGAAAAGAAAATATTTCTTTCTGCCCAAACAGTTCCATATTCCCAACTGGTGCAATCATTGATGATCTGTATACGGTAGAAGAAGCATGGATTTCTAAAAAAAACCTGCTGAGAAGCCTAGAAATATGTTGGTTCTTCAGTAGAAAAATTACCTATGACAGAATTGCCCATTATTTAAACTTATTTATTAGTACAGTCCTGAAATAATTTTACAAATGTTAATAGAGCCACAAGAATCCCATTTAGGGTACTGAGAACATGTTTTAATCATGATGCTTTTATTTAGTAAAATGTTAGTCTATGTTATGCTACCAAGTTCTTTAAGTAAGAAAATGTGCTAGTTCACTAGGAGGAGCCTCATTAAAGATGACTCAGAATTTTTCATATATAGAAAAGCAGGAATATGTACGAAGACCATTAAAAAAATGTGTCTCTGATGCTTTAATACCTTTCAAAACACCTGCTTGGAAAGAAATACAGTTTTCTTTCACAGCACACTCTATCTCAGATGAATTCAGTTACAAGAAGGAAAATACTTCTACAATCTTGTGGTCATAGCCATGAGTCTGTTTCAAATAGTCTGCCAAGATACTATGTAAAGAACTACAGACAGTATAATTGAAATATTTTTTAAAAATTGCTTTTATATTTTGCTTTATTTATTGTATGCTGCCAAACCAAACAAACCCCATTCTATGTTAAGTGAACAGAGATTTAAATGTACTATAGAGAAAATTTCCAGGTAGAAATCTCATTTGGGTTATGTCAATAAAGTACTATATAGTAATAATTGTTACAAATAAAACTAGCCCTGTGATTAAACATAACTAAAACTTTTTTTTATTTCACTGATTCCTTATACTGAAAATATTCTTCCTTAAAACCCAAAACTTGAAAAGGGGAGAGAAATAACATTAAGGCTGGAAAGATGGATCAGTGGTTGAGAGTGGACAGTGGTTGAGAGTGGACAGTGCTCAGAAAAACGGAGTCCGATTTTGCTCCACCTACAGATTATAGCTAGAAGCTACTTGTAACTCCGAAACTTGGATATTGGATGCCTCCAAACTTCTGCAGCAATGAGGAAATATGTCAGTGAGTGTGAAGAATACTAGCTTACTTTTAGTTTAACTATTGGAGAATCTGTCTTTCAACATGCAATAAAACACCTAATAATATGAAAACTTATAAACAAATGCTAATCTATAATAAAATTCTACCAAAATGTATGTGTATATAATAATTTTAGTTTTTTCAAGAATTTGAGTATTTCAAGTTATATTTGAGTACCCTTTTTCTTTTTGTAAATAATAGCTTGAGATCTTGAAATTAATACTTTATACAGGAATTGGCATACTATGGTACATGAGATAATCCCAGACATTTGCCTGCTATATAGTCCAGGCATATAAAAATCTATAAAATATATTATGTATATATATTATAGAATATGTAAAATGAAATATAAAATATAAAAGCCAAAATGGATTTTACATTTTTAAATCACTGAGAGAAATAAAAGAATTTCCTACAGGAGGTGTAAAATGTATTAAATTCAATACACAGTGTTCATAAGCCTAGTTTTATTGGAAAGCAAAATTTGGTAAGACTAGTTAAGAGTACCAATTGTTCATAGGTTTTATATCTTGTGCATTCAAAGCTATTATTGCAAAAGCATACTTGAGTTGCAATGCTAGGAATCCGTGTATGTTCATACAATTCTTGAAAGGTCATCTATTTTGTAAAATAATAAAATAAAACATTAATTTTAAAGAAATTTCAACTAATGCATAATTGTGTTCGCAATGGTTATATCTTTAACACATATTTGCTTTCCTTCTTGTTATTATTGCTTTTATATTTTGAGTTAATAATACAATTATTTTATTCTCCTTTCCTCCCTTTCCCTCCAAACACTTCCATGTACCTCTTTTTTGCTCTACTTCAAATACACGGACTCTTTTTTGTTCAATAATTTTCATAATGTGGCCATTGTCTGCCATCTTGAGCTAGCCAGTGGGGCACCAGAGCAGCTGTAAGCTCCAAGATCTTTTAGTCCCAGCTGCCTGGCCTATCTGGGTCAAAAACAGTAAACCAGTAGGGATAATGAATCCAGCAGAGGTGAATTGGGCAGGGAGGTCCTATAGTTCTTCCATTCCTAGGAGGCCTGTGGTACAACAGAGCAGCTCAAGGCTTGGAGTTTTTTCTGCCTGTTGCTTAGCCACCTGGCTGAGAAGAGACAGTGAACCTAGCAGAGCTAAACTAGGTGCAGGACCTCAGTCCCATTGTCCTCCATTATGAGGAAACCTGTGAGGCACCAGAGCAGCTCTAGGCATGGAGGTCTTTCTGCCTTTATCCCAGCTGTTTGGCCTACTTGGGTCACCAACAGTGAGCCAGTAGAGGAGAGTGAACTCAGCAGAAAACCCTCTTTTCCTATAGTTGTGTCTGAATCTCCAGTACCCATTCTTGAGCCCTTGGACATCTCTTATCTTCCTGTAGACTGCTCCAGACTCCAGAGATAGATGGAACCAGTTTACAGTATAGGTGCCAGGACAAACACTCACAGTTACGGACAATCGTTTGGCTAGAGGTGGCAATAAAAATACAATCAACAAAAACCAAGACAAATACTGGCTTCACCAGTATTGCCAAAAGACAATGGATAGTCTAATACCACTTACCTAGTGTGATAGGAAGTAGTTTTAAATCTATGACTATGTAGTTATTAGAAGCACATAAAGAGGAAATAAATAAAGAAATAGAGGCCATCATGGACAGACAAGATTCCACAATCAAACAGGTGAAAGAAAAGAATAAAATAGTTCAAGACATGAAAACGGAATTAGAATCAATAAATAAAACACAGAGAAAACCCTGCAGATGTAGGACTTAGATAAAAGATCTGGAACTACAGAGGTAAGCATCACCAACAGAATACAAGAAATGGAGGGCAGAATCTCAGTTGCATACAATTGCATAAATGTATACATCTCTCAAGGCAAACATAAAATGAGAAAAGAGCAAAATAAAACTAGCATACAAATACACAGTCACCACGAATTCCACAATAACAGAAACTCACAATCATTGGTCACTAATATCTATCAATATCAGTGGACTCAACTCTCCAATAAAAAGATACAGACCAATACAATATTTGTGGAAACAGAACCCAACATTCTACTGTATTCAAGAAATACATCTCTGCAACAAAGATAGACACTACCTCATAATAAAGATATGGAAAAAGGTTTTCCAAGCAAACAGACACAAGACTCAAGCTGAAGTAGCCAAAATAATATCTAATAAAACGAACTTTCAACTAAAATTAATCAAAAGAGATGGTGAAAGACACATCAAAGGAAAAATCCACCAAGAGGATATCCTAATCCTGAACATCTATACTCCAAACAAAAAGGCTCCTGTATTTGTAAAAGAAACATTATTAAAGCATAAATTACACATCAATCCCAACACATTAATAGAGGGAAAATTCAACACCCACCCAAGGGTTGGGTCATTGAGACAGATGCTAAATGATGAAATAATGACACTGACAGAGATCTTTTTTTTTTTGTTTTTTTTTTTAATTTTATTTTTCTCATTAGTTACATTTTGTTAATTCTGTATCCCAGCTGTATCCCTCATTCCCTCCCCAGTCCCACCCTCCCTCCCTCACCTCCTCCCTGCCCCTTTCCAAGTCCACTGATAGGGGAGGACCTCCTCCCCTTTCATATGACTCCATTTTGTCAGGTATTTTCAGGACTGGCTGCAAAGTCCTCCTCTGCAGCCTAACAGTACTGCTCCTCCCTTGGGAGGTGGGGAGGTCAAAGAGCCAGTCATTGAGTTCATGTTAGAAATAGTCCTTGTTCTCCTTATTATGGGAAACCAATTGATTACTGAGCTATCACGGGTCACATCTGAGCAGAGGATCTAGGTTTTATCCTCTCATGGTCTTTGGTTGAGTGTCCATCTCAGAAAAGATCCTGTGCCCAGATATTTTTGGTCCTTGTGGAGCTCCTATCCTTTCCACATCAAACTCCCCTTCTTTCATATGATTCCCTGCATTCTGCTAAGGGTTTGGTTATGAGTCTTAGTATCTACTTTGATACACTGCTAGGTAGAGTCTTTCAGATGCCTTCTGCAGTAGACTCCTGTCATACGTTCAATGCATATCCCATTTCTTTATTTGTAATAGCCAGAACCTGGAAACAACCCAGATGTCCATCAATGAAGGAATGGGTACAGAAATTGTGGTATTTTTACACAATGGAATACTACTCAGCAATCAAAAAAGAGGAAATCATGAAATTTGCAGGCAAATGGTGGGATCTAGAAAAGATCATTCTGAGTGAAGTATCCCAGAAGGAGAAAGACAAACATGGAATATACTCGCTTATATAGACCTAAAAGATATGATAAACATAATGAAATCTATACACCTAAAGAAGATAATCAAGAAAGCGGACACGGGTTATGATGATCAATCCTCCTTTAGAAAGACAGATCTTAAAACAAATGGACCAAATAGATGTTTATAGAACTCTTCACCCTAACAGAAAAGAGTATCTCATAAACTCAGCACCTCGTGGTACCTTTTCCAAAATTGACCATATAGTTGAACACAAAGCAAACCTCAAAAGATACAAGAAGATTGAAATAATACCTTGTATTATATCAGACCACCATGGTCTAAAACTAGACCTCAACAATAACAGAAATAGCAAAAAGCCTACACATGCATGGAAACTCAACAACTACTCAATGAAAACTAGGGCAGGAAAAAAAGAAAGAAAGAAATTAGACTTTGTAGAACTAAATGAAAATGAGGGCACAACTTAAGCAAACTGTTGGGACACAATGAAAGCAGTGTTAAGAGAAAAGTTCACAGCAATAAATGCTTTAATAAAGAAATTTGAGGAAGATGATGCAGCCAGCCCTTATGAGACCTGATAGGCTAGGCTCAGATAGAAGGTGAGAAGGACTTCCATTATCGGTGGACTAGGGGAGGGGCAGAGGGTGAGAAGAGGGAGGGTGAGTGGGACTGGGAGGAGACAAGGGAGACTACAGCCAGAATACAAGTGAATAAATTGTAATAATTAATTAGTTAAAAAATAAATTTAAGACATCTCATACAAGCAACTGCACACCTAAAAGCACTAGAACAAAGAATAAAAAGAAGCAGACGCACTCAAAAAGAGTAGACAGCTGGAAACATTAAAACTCAGAAATGAAATTTTAAAAAGATAGAAACAAAGGGAACAATTCAAAGAATCAACAAAACCAAGAGCTTATCCTTTGAGAAAATCTACAAGCTAGACAAAGCCTTAATCAAACTAATTAAAGGCAGAGAGAAAGTAGCCAAAGCAGCAAAATCCAAAATGAAAAGTGGGATATAATGACAGATACTTAGGAAATCCAAAGTATCATTAGGTCCTACTTCAAAAGCCTATATAAAACAAAATTTGAAAATCTAAATGAAATGGACAATTTTCTTGATAGATTCCATTTACTGAAATTAAATCAAGATCAGGTAAATAGATTAAATAGTCCTATATGCCCTAAGGAAATAGAAGCTGTCATCAAAAGTCTCCCATCCAAAATAGAAAAGCCCAGGGCCAGATAGTTTCAGCACAGAATTCTACCAGACCATCAAAGAAGAGATAATTCCAATGTTCTTTAAACTATTTCACAAAATAGAAAAAGAAGGAACATTACCAAATTCATTCTATAAGGTCAGAGTCACCTTGATACCTAAACCACACAAAGAGCAAACAAAGAAAATCTCAAACCTATCTCTCTTATGAACATTGACGCAAATATACTCAATAAAATAATCACAAATTGAATTGAAGAGCACATCAAAGTTATCATCTACCATGAATAAGTAGGTTTCATCCCAGACATTCAGGGAAGGTTCAATGTATAGAAATCTGTTAATTTACTCTATCACATAAACAAACTGAAAGAATAAAAACAAAACAAAACAGGATCATCAACTTAGATGCTGAAAAAGCATTTGACAAAATCAAATGTCCACTAATGTTTAAAGTTTTGGAGAGATCAGGTATACAAGGCCCATACCTAAACATAGTAAAGGAAATATACAGCAAACCTAAAGCCAATATCAAACTAAATGAAAAGGAACTTAAATCAACTCCACTGAAATCAGGGACAAGGCAAGGTTGTCCACTCTCTCCATATCTCTTCAACATAGTTAGAAGTCCTAACTATAGTAATAACATATCTAAAGGAGATAAAAGGGACACAAATGAAAGGAAGAAAGAAAAATATACATGGTGACCCAAAAAATCTTTTTCTATTTGCTTTGATTCATCATCATCATCATCATCATCATCATCATCATCATCATCATCATC
>NW_026591086.1:33897105-33898756 GCF_907164565.1 Psammomys obesus
TCATCATCATCATCATCATCATCATCATCATCATCATCATCATCATCATCATCATCATTATTCACAATTTTTCATATCATCCCCTGCCTCACCTCCTGCAAGTACCACTCTCTCTTCCTCTTCCTCACCTATCTCTTTTTTCCTAGTCAACTGATAGAGGAAGTACTCCTCCTTTACTATGTCACTAGCCTAATAGGTTCTATCAGGACTGTCTGGATCCTCTTCCCCTGTGAGCTGGCTAGGTCACCCTAACAGGGAGAAGTAATAAGGAGCAGGCAACCTAGTTTGTGTCAAAGACTGTCTCTTCTCCTTTTACTAAGGATCCCAGATGAAGACTGAGCTGTCTATGTACTACATCTGAGCAGGGGATCTATGTCCTCTCACTGAATGGACTGTGGTTGGCGCATAAGTCTCTGCAGTCCCCCCTAGGTCCTTTTGGTTGTGTTGGTCTCCTTGAGTGACTCCTGTCCAATACAGGTCCTTTTATATATCCCTTCTTCCATAATACTCCCTGATCCCTGTACAAAGTTTGGCTGTGAGTCTCTGCATCTGCTTTGAAAACCTTTTTGTTGTGGTCTTTTAGAGGACATCTGTGGAAGGTGCCAGTCCTGTTCCCTCTCTTCTACCACTTCTGTTTCTATCCTGTTTTCTCTTCTAAATGAGAATTAAGCATCTTCCCTAGGATCTTCCTTGTCATTTAGCTTCTTTTGATCTGTAGATTTTAGTATGTTGATCCTATGTGATATGAATAGTATCTGCTTATAAGTAAGTATATACCATGCATCTCTCTCTGCTTCTGGGATACTTATTTTTTTCTTATCAGTTACATTTTATTAACTCTGTATCCCAGCCGTGTCCTGATCCCTCATTCCCTCCTAGTCCCTCCCTCCCTCCTTCATCTCCACCGTGCCTCTTGCCAAGTCCACTAATAGGGGAGACCTCCTCCCCATTCATCTGATCCTGTTTTATCAGGTATCTTCAGGACTGGCTGCAAAGCTCTCCTCTGTGGCCTAACAGGACTGCTCCTCCCTTGGGGGGTGGGGAGGTCAAAGAGCCAGTCATTGAGTTCCTGTTAGAAATAGTCCTTGTTCCCCTCACTATGGGAAACCAATTGGTTACTGAGCTATCACAGGCTACATCTGAGCAGAGGTTCTAGGTTACATTCATACATAGTCCTTGGTTGCATGTCAATCTCAGAAAAGACCCTGTGCCCAGATATCTTTGGTCCTTGTGGAGCTCCTATCCTTTCCTCATCAGACTAACTCCCCTTCTTTCTTATGATTCCCTGTACTCTGCCAAAGGTTTGGTGATGAGTCTTTGCTTTGAGAACACTGCTAGTTAGAGTCTTTCAAATGCGCTCAGTAGATTCCTGTCAATGTTCAATGTGCATCCCATCTGTCTTTCAAAACGAGGATTGATAATCTTACCCCATGTCCACTCTCTTGATTATCTTTTTTAGGTGTATAGATTTCATTATGTTTATCATATCTTTTAGGTCTATATAAGTGAGTATATACCGTGTTTGTCTTTCTCCTTCTGGGATATTTCACTCAGGATGATCTTTTCTAGATCCCACCATTTGCCTGCAAATTTCATGATTTCCTCCTTTTTGATTGCTGAGTAGTATTCCATTGTGTAAAAATACCACAAT